>NC_136620.1:36359507-36842007 GCF_933228915.1 Telmatherina bonti | reverse complement strand
AAAATATCTCATTAGAAACGTATTTAAACCGCACTACAAGTACAATGAAGCCTGATTGTTGTGTTTTTAATAGAATGCTTAAGCACTATTATAACCAGGACTTCCTAGAAATGTGTCTATTCATCTTTTCCAAGAAATTAGTCTTAAATTAATTGTCATACGTCATCTTTTTTCATTTTTATTCATGTTTTTTTTTTTTTATTTTACAGATACTGCACTTTCTCCACATTTGGAAAGGCAAGTTTCTTTTGCGTCTGCTTATTGACCAATAAGTGTAGTGAGATGGGGACGGTTAGAACATGGGTGAGAGTTGAAACGCCACCATCTTTGCCAGTTAGAAAAGAGATGGGGGTCATGTATCGTTTCATTATTTTTCCGCCTCCACGTTATCTCACGTGCTAATTTTCGAGACTTATTATGGAAAACAAAAACAGATTTTGAAGTAAGAAAGTAATTTTTCTGTTTACCAAATACTACATTTTGTTTAGTATGTAACCGAAGATAAAACTATATCACTTGCAGCAAATGAAATTGTCTTTGAGGCTAAATGTGATGCATTGCCCTCATGCTAGTTTCTCACCACCACTATATATATATATATATATATATATATATATATATATATATATATATATATATATATATATATATATATTGTAAAATGTGTGAATAACTTGTCATTATTGTCATTCTTAAAAAAAAAATTTTGTGACATTTTTTTATAAAGGCACGGAGAAATTCTAAAAGAACGGAAGATGTTGTGCGAAGTGTTGACAAGTTCATTGAACCTGGTACAAGTATTACAAAGTACAGTGTCCACAAAGGTGTAGGATTTTTGGCACATGTCTCCAAAGACCTAAATGTGCCAAATACCTGTGTGAACCGCAAAAAGATTTGCAAGGCATACCGGGTAATATATCAAAATATTTTAAGATAAATCAATTTTTTTCCAATATTGCTTAACACCATTGAATTGATGAAGATATAAATCTAACATTGATTAACTGTCTTTTGTGTGCAGAGTGCACCAGAAAAGAGTGACAACTTTGGAATGGATTTACCTGTTGATGACACAACAGGTGTTAAGGTAATGGGCTACCATGTGTTGGAAGCTATTTATTCCATAATGAATGAAATATATATTCAAGAGTATCCCTGACACAGCATTCTTCCAGGTTTCATCCAATTAAATTTCAGACCTTTTAAGGGTCATGAACTAAATTTTAGACCACTGACTAAGATGGCAGGAATAGCGAGCAAAGCTGGGTGATGACAAGCATCCACTATTCTTATCTGTCATTCAGGCTGCAGGTTACTCTGAGACAAAACAGTTAATGAAGAAGCTGCACACTGGGGCATGTCTTGCCTAGATTCATCACAGGTTTTGGGGTTTAATCACTATGTACTAACCCTTGTAGCTATCTGAGCCTCTCAGAAAGATGGACATAATCCCCTTCAGATTAGTGCTTTATTCAATGTATCTTATGAGGCCAACACTTCTCAGGCATGAAGATAAGTAAAAAAGTTGTCTCAATCATATATAAGACCTTGGATGAAAATCTGACTGTTTTCAACACCTTATAGACCTAAATTCTGAATTTCAGGCACTTTAAAACTTTTTGAGACCCTTCATGAAACCTGCTGTACATCTTTCCATTTTTTGGTAATCTGAAATTGTATTATACTTCAGAGATGTTCGGTGACTTCCTGGTCGGATGTGGTCCACTTCATTATTAAGCTATCCAAATTATTGCCCATTAGATATATGAACTATAGTATCTCATCATAATGACGTCCATTTTGCAGACAAAATGTATTTAGTCATAACTTTTTCTGACATAATTCATAGCTATTAATATTTAATACAGTTATTGATAACACATCATTGATTTATGTGCACTGTAGAGCTATCAAATATTTATCAATTATTTTGAAATTATTTTCCCTGAGGGCACACATATGCCAGACAGTCACACCATATGACATTTTTCCTTTTTGTATCAAAATGTTAAGTAGTAATCTTAATAAGCCCACTACACTATTTGTATAAATGTATTTTATGTTGTGGAAGGAACAGCACTTGAATATGTATTCTTAAAAAATATAGATTGTTGTCATTCTGTGACATGGCCAGTCAGAATGATGTTATTTGTCAACCACCCATATGATCAATCCATCCATCTGTCCGTCTGGAGAGAGATAGATAAATAGAGAAATAGATAAATAGATGTTACTAGTTACTATTATCATTGCAGGACCCTTCAGATACAAAGTCTTCAACAGACTTACACCACAGTCCCCAAACAACTTCATTGACTGTGCCAGAGAGGAAAGATTCTGATTCAGAAGCTCACATTGAAACTGTAAGTCAGACAGTCAAAGCATCAAGATATGTAATTACACACAAATATATGATAAAAAAGATGTATGATGGAATATATAATGCAATATATATACATATATATATATGTATGTATATATGTTGCATTATATATTGTACATATATATATATATATATATATATATATATATATATATATATATATATATATATATATATATGTATATGTATGGTACTATTATCATTGCAGGACCCTTCAGATACAAAGTCTTCAACAGACTTACACCACAGTCCCCAAACACCTTCATTGACTGTGCCAGACAGGAAAGATTCTGATTCAGAAGCTCACATTGAAACTGTAAGTCAGAGTGTAAAAGCATTAAGATATGTAATTACACACACAAATATATTATAAAAAAAAGATGTATGATGCAAATATAATGCCATATATATATATATATATATATATATATATATATATATATATATATATATGGCATTATATTTGCATCATACATCTTTTTTTTATAATATATTTGTGTGTAATTACACACAAACTTACAGTTTCAATGTGAGCTTCTGAATAGATATATATATATATATATATCTATTAGTCTATATTTAGACTAATAGATTAATTTCCAATACTTTGATATACAGTGACATTACTCATACATTCAAATTGTCTATAATAATTATATTGGGGGTATTTTTTTTACTTTAGTTTCCATTTAAAGTCAAACATTTCTTGTCATGATTTACTACATGGTTTGTTTTTGTTGTTTTTTTTAAATTTTCTGACAAGAAAAATTATGGTTTTTCACTGTCAAGATTTTAGTCCTCATAATTCAAACACGTTGTGGCACTTGTATCTGAAATAATTGACTATCAGCTATTATGCGTCATCCACCAGGACATAGAAGATGATCCACTTATCAATGAAGAATGGTACAAGGAAAAGGACATACCCTCACCCCTCACAGACAGCAGTTGTGAAGTGGCTGAACTGTTCACCTGTTCATTGCCCCAGCCACCATGTTTTTTTTTCATCCATCCAAGAGAGTGGCAAAGTCTGAGGGAATCCCAAGAAGGAAGGCTTTTCAAAGGTCTGCAGTGGACTAATATAATAGCTAAGGGTATCAAGTCTGTTCACCCATACTGCAGTTTTGGCCCTCAAAAGACACTCAGTAAAAACAAAACATTCAAAGAAGGACAAGTCACCATTTTTTACATGTCAAGGCTACTGTCGTTTTGAAGACTGCCCTGTGTCAGTGTGCGTGGAAGTCAAAGATGAAAGCACTCTGAAAGCAGATGTCATTTTCACTGGAGATAAAGCCTGTAATCATCTGGATGAAGTCAAAAGGAGGCCAGTCCGAGCAGACTCTCAGGAGGAAATAGGAGAAGTTCTCCAAAATAAACTGCCTCGGAGTCTGTATTTGGAATCGATTTTAAAAATACCAGAGAAGGTCATTGAATCTGGATGCAGGGATGATGCGCCAACCAAAGAGGTCCTTAAAAATATTGCGTGGACCCAGCGCAAAAAGGACAGACTACATAGCAATGAGCTTCTCAGCCTACAGTTAATGATAGAAAAGCAAGAAGGCACAGATGCTGATGTAATACAGAGAGTTTTAATGCACCCAAAGGGTGTAATGCTCTGGTCTAGGAAAACACTCTCATTATTTTATACAAGATGCAAGGAAGATATTGTGTACCTAGATGCAACAGGAAGCATTGTTCGTAGAGACAGTGCAGAAAGTCCACCATATTATGTATACGAGGTGGTCATAAGAAACCCTACAAAAGGTGCATCACCTTTGCCAGTGGCCACATACCTGACCTGTGACCACACTACAGCCTCAGTCACTTACTTCCTTCTAGCATTTCAGACAGACCTGGTGAAAATGTACGGTAATCGTGCTAACAAACGGCCAGTCATGATTATTTGTGATGGCTCCCTTGTTCTGCTTCACTCAATAGCCATAACTTTTTGCAAAACAAGCCTTGAAGACTTACTCCAGAAATATTACAGCCTAATAACAGGAAAACATCCCACAGACTCATTTCACCTTCCCATAATTCATCGTTGCTTAAGTCACATCATGAAAAACGCAAAAGACCTGTGCAAGAAACAGTATGTATTTCTGAAGTTTTATAGCACAATAATGTTTGTGCCATGGTAACAGATGAGTAAAATGATCTAGAATTAATTGATTCTTGTATTTTCAGCATTGCAAAACACTACAAGCTTGGTATGCATGTGTTTGGCCTCATTGCGTGTTCATCAACTCTTGAAGAGATGGATGAAACTATTCAAAGTGCCACAGTCCTGTTCTCCAGTCCTTGCAGTGGAGAAAATGTTGAAAAGCACTACCAAAATCTTCAAGGACTGCTGCGAAAGAGAGGAACCTTTGAAGCAGAGGATAAAGATATAGTTGCGGAGGACTATATGGTATTTAGGAATTTAAGATAATGATTCATTGGCCCTTTCAAATTAATCAGCACATTTCTCCAAATCTTATACTTTACCAGTACAGGTTTTATATGTAACTGCTCGGACTTATGTAACACATGTCCACCATAATGACATTAAGATGTTTTTGAAAGGACTTCTCAACCAGTTATTTTTGTAATCACTGATTTTATTGCAGAATGATGTTGACAACGCACCTATACGAGAGCACTTTGAATGTATCATCAACAGTGCACCCATTGACAAAACTGGGGAGCCGAACACTTTTTATGCACCAAAATACATGCCATCATTGGCAAAATACTTCCTTCCACATGCAACATTGTGGTCTGGCCTCTTGCTTGGTAGGTTTTGGTGGTCATGTCAATCAATCTTTGTTAACATATAATGTGATATTAATTTTTCCAATAGATAATACCATACATTAATCAAAGAATGTATTCCTCTTTGGGGAATCTTGGGCGTCACGGAAAAGGACCAGCTTATGATCAACTAAGTAAGGTCCATGATGACATCAGTCAGTTGAAAAAACAGGTAATGTAATTTGGCATAACATCATGATGTATTTATCTTTAGGTAGGGCTGCACAACATTGGAAAAAAGCTGACATATATAGCTGATATATATAGCAATTAGAAAAAAATACAGGAATTTTCGGCAGATGACTTGTATTGACAATTTACCTGCAGTGATTTTATATATTTGTGAATGTTGCTAGTATTTTTTCTGTCTTTGAGTTATTGTTATTATCTTTTACTGCTTGCTTTTAAAATTGTGTTATGAGATGAGGACATGTTTTGTTTTATTATGTACAAATGTGAATGAATTTTACCACAAAAGGTTTGTTTTAGCCTAACTTATTAAGAATGATGTTGATTAGTGGATCGCTGTGTGCAGTGTGGGTGTCAGGTACCCTTGAGATTAGATGAGAACATATACATTGCGATTTTGATGCTCAATATATTGTGCCGCACTACTTGAAATAAAACTTGCAAATGACTTTCAGAACTATACTCAAGACAACCGCACACAGGGCATTATGGAGAAAAGTCAATGGGACCTTAAAAAGATAAGGTTACAGAGAAGGCGCCTAACCAGATTGGATGACTTTGTCACAGTTTACAAGAAGATGCATGATGCACTGCTCTTGGAATATGCAGATGTTGAAAGAACAAGGAAGAAGGTCTGGAAATTTTGTAATATACATTCTTCATTGTCTTGCATTGTAAATTAATTTGTTATTTACTTTAATATTTTATTGAATTTCCCTTTGGGGATTAATAAAGTATTTTTCATTTAATTTCATTTCATTAATGTTAGCACCGCCAAAATACCTGTAGTCAGTCAGTACTGCAATTCATCTAAATTACACAGTATATTAAGAATGTCAGCATTTGAACTACTCACGTTGTTGGTAATTTTTCTCTTTGTATCTTTCTTTTTTTTTGTGGTAGTCCTATCGTGTGCAAACAGAAAAATGGAAGAAGAGAGGTTTCAGGAAAAAGGGAGTTTACGTAACACCTCTGATGGCGCAGACATTGAAGGCACTTGAGAAGAAGGTATGCTTTCTGTTTGATATAGTATTTTATTTGTGGTGGTTGATTAAATACTTTACAGCAAAACAATCAGTAGAGTAGAAGATTATACAGTCTAGGATTTATGCTTTGTGCTCTTTTAAATGCCAAAGTACACATCACACTGAAAAAATGGATTTATGATTTTTTTTTTCTCTGAGGCTGTTAATATGCACAGGTAAAATCAAAAATAGATAGTTTATGGTATATGTTGTAAATGCAGACTACCTGTTGCCAACAGGTATTGATTTGGCTTCAAAATATCTGAAAGTGTATGTTAGCAAATTTTAGAACAGCTTTTAAGCTATGTCATAAGGTATTTGTTTACAGTTGTGAAGTTATGGAAGGCTGGAATTTGTTTTTCTGCATTTTGCTACTGTGTCTGGGTAATCCCATGTCACTGACACGAAAATAAAAATCTCCTTCCTCCCTTCCTTCCTTCCTACAGTCAGTAAGTACATTCATACATGACAGTAGATATTCATGGAAAGTTACTTTGAATACATTTTAAATGCCTTTATGTGGATTCTCGGTTTTCTTGATATATAAAAATGTGGAGTCTGTCATGTAATGAGTATATTGTTCTACTATTTTTTAAATTCAGTTTAAATAAAGTAGTTGGTATTTGGCACAGTACTTAGCACTGTCACTTTCCAGTAACAAGGTTCCTGGATTGTATCTCAGCTGCAGCTTTGTGAATGGAGTTTCCATGTTCTTTCAGCACTAGAAAGACTTTTCGGTAGTCAGGCTTCTTCCCACTGTCCAAATGCATGTGTGCTTAGCTAATTTAGAATTCTACCTTGTCTAAAGGTATTCTCTATGAAAATGTAAATGTTTTGTAACTGCCTCAAAGAAATCTTTAAGTATCCTATTGATTTCTGACAGGACACGAAAGAAGACAATGAGACTCCAAGATTTCTGATGTCCAAGAGTTTATCAAAGGAAGCATCCATTTCAGTATGGAAGGCGGATTTGACAACTTTCAAGGCTGAGGCAGTGGTTAATGCAGCAAATAAGACTCTTTCACACAGTGGTGGACTTGCTTGTGCACTGCTGAAAGCCGGGGGCCTTAAAATACAAGAGGAGAGTGACCACATCTTTGCAAACCAAGGGGAACTTAAAACAGGAGAGGCCGTTGTCACCACAGCAGGAAAAGAATAATTCATGCTGTGGGTCCATGCCTGAAAGTAAACCCCACCCAGCACATGGTGTCAAAGGCCAAACCGCTTTTGAGGAAGGCAGTGCTAAATGCACTCAAAAGGGCAGAAGAGCATGACATTTGTTCTGTCGCCATTCCTGCCATCAGCTCTGGCATATTCAACTTCCCATTGGCAATATGTGCAGACATTGTTGTCAGCACAGTACAAGAGTACTTAGGAAAGAAGAAACCATCACAGCCTCCTTTCGAAATTCATCTGGTCAACAACGATGAACAAACAGTGAAGGAAATTCAAAGAGCTTTCAAACAGTTCATATTGGATAAACAGCCAGAAAAGAGCAAAAATGTAAGGATACCATTCAACACATATTATGTTACCTAAAATTTTATTACTTGTAGATTGATTATTGTTGTAGATTATTATTATTACTAACTTGTATGAGATCTATGTTATTGCGACTGTATTAGGGTAAAAGCATGACAGACTTCATATATGACATTTAATCAAAGATGTGTTCATTTTAATTGTGAGTAGGTAAAATCTATTATTTTCAAGTAATGAATATGCTTTTTAACAGACAAAATGTTTTTAAGTTTTTCACAATACGATTTATTAAATTTTGCATTATTGTCTTCCAAAAAAAAAACACAAACCAATACAGGAAGGCCGATCCACATCACCCATACCTGACCATGTGGAGCTTGATAAAGAGGTGAGTCCCAAACTAGCAACATCAAAAGCACATTTTTTATTTCCTACATTTTGGGGAAAGATCAGAGGTGATCATCATTATGACCCAGGAAAATTTCATTAATGGTGATATACAAAAGTTAGAGAAAAAACTGGAAAAACTATTTTTAGACAATTAGCTAAACAATTAACTTTAAGTCAAAATTGTTGTATTGCTTGTCTTTAAGTGAGTATTTCAAGATGCGTAGGATCTGCCATAATAAGACAGACTGGGTGGATGTAAAACTTCGAGGAGGTACTCTTCAGCACCCTGTTCAAAAGGATGGTAGCAGCTGTGGAGTAATCGTCATCCTGGTACAGTGATGTTGATATTTATCTAACTTTTGAAAAAATAAAATTGTTCATATCATTTGAGAAAAACTTTGCAAGATATGACAGCACTGTACATGCGACTCAAAGTATAAAAGTTAAATAAATTGAGGATTTATATTTTGTCATTGATAACAATTTAATTAAATGGCATCTTATGGTTTTCTTACAGTAATATGAAATTATTAACTACTACGAGTACAACACAAAATTTCAGACCTGCTACAGATTTCAGAAAATTTGGATCCTCAAGCTTCTACTGCTTTATTAGTGTTACATGAAATATGCAGACATCTTTGTGAAAAAGGTCTTCAAAGAAATTGGTTACACTGATAAAATGAATTATAACCTTTTCAAGGATCATTTTAGTGATTCACAATGCTTTCTCATTCTTATATTTGCACTGTATACATACCACAAATCTTTTTTTAACACTGACAAGTAAACACATCAGGGGCATTGAGGGGATTCAATGTTCTTTTCCAAGGACACTGACACACATGGAAGGTTTGGTGGTCCACCCACTGATTTTACAACGAGAAGGTAACTGCTTACAGGTTAGGGCAACTGTTGCAGTGAAATAACAGACTAATGTTTTAACAGCATTTAATTACTTTAACCAGACTGATAAGTTGCTTTTTCTTATAGATCTTGACCATATATTGTCCACTAAAATGGTGGTCTTTCATAAATTCCCCTTGATTTAGGTCCACCTTCAGAACAACAGATTGATCATAAAATCTTTAAATGTATACCAACCGTAATGATTTACTCAAGTTTTACACTATCAGATTTTACTATTCTAACAAAATTTTGGTTTTTAAGATATAAAATTGGCATTTTCATTCAGAATCTTCACATTTACATCTTCACTTCATGCACATAAAATATGTAATGTAATTTTAATTCTACATCCTCTTTTTTAATTTAATTTTTTTTTTTTAGATGGCAAAGGCTGTCATGCATGCATTGCCTGACAAACCGACCATTGCATTCATGACAACCAAACGAGAAATGGCCAAAGAGCACTGGACCTTGGCCAAAGAGATTCTTGAAGCATCAGGTGTGTGTAATTATTTACTAAAAAACTAACATGATATTGTGGCATTTTCCAATGATTGTCTGTGGTTTCTTTGTCTTTTTAAGTGTTTGACATGGAAAACCACTGTGCCTTGTGTGCAACAGCAAAACCCCCCCTTCCAGGGCCTCACATTACGAACTGGGTAAGCAGTGCTAATAACAAAGGATGACAAAAGGCTGTATTTTCTTTTAAATTGAGAAATATAAATTCAAAAGTGGATAACCTATTCACCACAAAGATGGATGGATGGAAAGAATTTTTTTCAAAAATTAGTTATGAATTATTTTTGTGTGTGGAATTTCAATACTGTATAGATATATTAAATTCCAATAAGCACAACACTACAGAGAATTTATCAATACACGATACAGTACATCCCAATTTTTGAGGTACACTAGACCTAACATAATAACATCTCACTTTAATTCTCATTAATAATACATACTAATGACATTGATTATAGTACAGTGAGCAGACTTTTAATTCATGATATAAGTGACCTCTTGCCAGTGTTTGCTGTCTATGACATAATGCCCATATATATGTACGTATATATATATATATATATATATATATATATATATATATATATATATATATATATATATATATATATATATATATATATACATACATATATATATCCCATTTGTACTAATATTACTCTGTAATATTTCACTTTTTAGGGTTTATTAGACTCCTCCGCCTTCACTCCGCCATATACATATATATATATATATATATATATATATATATATATATATATATATATATATATATATATATATATATATATATATATATATGAATAAAAAAGATGACGACTTTGTGTATATGTGTATAGTAGGTTTTTAGAAATATTTTCCTCATGTGTTATTTTGTCTTCTTTTCATATTCAAAATAAATTATCTAATTAAACAATCCATAAAAATTCTACACAATTGTTTATACTCTGACTTTCTGTCAACTTTAAATGTAGTTTTCACATCCATAATTTTTTGTTTCAGTTATGTTAAGCAAAGTTATTTGATTTGAAAAAGTGAAAATGTGATGTGACATGCCCGTTTGTTAATATGTCCACTCACAGATACAGTGTGATGGCTGTGGAAGATGGTTCCACACTCAATGCCTTCAGATTGAGGAGAGCCAATTTGCACATCTTCAAGAGGAGGAGTGGAACTGTGCTTTGTGCAACTAGTTGGCATAAAAGCATATTTATGTTTGTATATTTTCAAAAACTGTACAGTAAAACTGTTTGTTCTTCACTGTGGCAACACCTGAAGTCTTCCTTAACCGGAATCCAAAGAAATTTCTTCGTCACCTATGAAGGTTTTCTAGTCATAATCATCCAAAAATGGCTTTTTGACCCTTACAGTATATTCACATCTAAGCATATTTAGGCTGCATTATTTCAAAAACTGTACAGTACAACTGTTTGTCCTTTACTGTGGCAACACCTGACGTCTTCCTTAAGCAGAATCCAGAGAAATCTTTGCGTCACATATAAAGGTTTTCCAGTTATAAGCATCCAAAAATGGCCTTTTGACCCTTACTGTACAGTGACATTAAGCATATAGGCTGCATTATCTCAAAAACTGTACAGTACAACTGTTTGTCCTTTACTGTGGCAACACCTGATATCCTCTTTAAGCAGAATGTAGAGAAATCTTTGCGTCACCTATAAAGGTTTTCCAGTTATAAGCATCCAAAAATGGCTTTTTGACCCTCACTGTATATTCACATCTAAGCATATTTAGACAGCATTTTCTCAAACACTGTACAGTAAAACTATTTGTCCTTTACTGTGGCAACACCTGACGTCTTCCTTAAGCAGAATCCAGAGAAATCTTTGCGTCAAATATAAAGGTTTTCCAGTTATAAGCTCCCAAAAATGGCCTTTTGACCCTTACTGTACAGCATATAAGCATATTTAGGCTGCATTATCTCAAAAACTGTACAGTACAACTGTTTTTCCTTTACTGTGGCAACACCTGACGTCTTCCTTAAGCAGAATCCAGAGAAATCTTTGCGTCACATATAAAGGTTTTCCAGTTATAAGCATCCAAAAATGGCTTTTTGACCCTCACTGTATATTCACATCTAAGCATATTTAGACAGCATTTTCTCAAACACTGTACAGTAAAACTATTTGCCCTTTACTGTGGCAACACCTGACGTCTTCCTTAAGCAGAATCCAGAGAAATCTTTGCGTCAAATATAAAGGTTTTCCAGTTATAAGCACCCAAAAATGGCCTTTTGACCCTTACTGTACAGTGACATTAAGCATATAGGCTGCATTATCTCAAAAACTGTACAGTACAACTGTTTGTCCTTTACTGTGGCAACACCTGATTTCCTCCTTAAGCAGAATCCAGAGAAATCTTTGCGTCACATATAAAGGTTTTCCAGTTATAAGCACCCAAAAATGGCCTTTTGACCCTTACTGTACAGTGACATTAAGCATATTTAGGCTGCATTATCTCAAAAACTGTACAGTAAAACTGGTTGTCCTCCACTGTGGCAACACCTGACGTCTTCCTTAAGCAGAATCCAGAGACATTTCTGCGTCACCTATAAAGGTTTTCCAGTTATAAGCTTCCAAAATGGCTTTTTGACCCTTAATGTATATTCACATCTAAGCATATTTAGGTAGTATTTTCTCAAAAACTGTACTGTAAAACTGGTTGTCCTCCACTGTGGCAACACCTGATGTCCTCCTTAATCAGAATCCAGCAAAATTTCTGCGTCACCTATAAAGGTTTTCCAGTTATAAGCATCCAAAAATGGCTTTTTGACCCTTACTGTATGGTGACATCTAAGCATATTTAGGCTGCATTATCTCAACAACTATACAGTAAAACTGTTTGCCATTTACTGTGGCAACACCTGATGTCTTTCCTCACCAGAATCCAGAGAAATTTCTCCGTCACCTATGTGTGTGGTATGTTATCCATCTATATATAGTATATACATATTTTATATAAATATATATATATATATATATATATATATATATATATATATATATATATATATATATATATATATATATATATATATATATATATATAGTGTGTGCGCGTGTGAGTGCATACTACTTACATTTAGGGAGAGACAAACAGATAGACATTTTCACCTCACCTCGTGTTTCAATCATTTATTTAGCGTAAATATCAGCATTACAGTTCGATAGTTTAAGGTTCATGTCGTTTAGCTGCTGAAATCTTTTGTGATTATTACGTCTCAGAATTCATCGTTTTATTTTTTAAAGCGGAAATAGTTTGTGCGCAGCGGTCTCTGCGCCTTTACCGCAAAGCCGAGCACTGGAGGGGGTTTAATTTAGGAGCGGCTCGCTTGACTACGTGAAAACGAGAGGCGGCTGACTTGACCGCAGTATCATTTGCGAGCACGCATGAAGGGGTTCCTTCCTTTCCATGTTGTCCGTGGCCTCGTCACCTCAGTGGGCAACTCCAAGACTTTGTCAGACCCTTTTGATCCCCTTTCCCAACCGTTCCCCTAAGAAAACAAGCCGGTGTTACGTCAGAAAGTGCCGGGCGAGCAAGACAGCGTCTTAGGGAGCTATTCGCAGGCACTGCTGCCAAACCCGGCTTGGGGTTTCTCATGAGCGCACAGCAGCCAATGCAATTTCCAAATCCAGCTCTTTTCACGCAGCAGCAGCATGCGGTAAGTCAAATATTCATTCATACGCTGTCACCCTGGCTCTGTGGTTTAATTTTTCTCACAGCTCTCCTCACATGACAGGTTTGTGTTGTTGGCACAATTGCGCACGAAAAGAAGCGGAGAGTAAACGGCGGTGCAGATAAAGAGCAGCCTGGCATGATGAAACAAGAGAGGGTTTTTTCAGACACAAGTTTCTGCGGCATTTTTTGGTACGTGAATCTTTTGCTGATTTAAAAAGAAATACAAACAACAACAACAACATGCCCCACGCTCGAAACAGGAACCCGAGTCCCATCCCAGAGGTAACATGGGACACAGGACTGAAGGAAATTAACGAGACCTGGAAAGGGGCTATAGCCTGTCTGGGAGTAGCTGTCTTCTTTGTAATGACAATTGGGATCATATACTGGCAAGTGGTGGATCAGCCTAACAAAAACTGGATCCTCAAGGGGACTTTTAGCGGACTCATCTGGGAGAGAAGGACCCACTCACTGGTCATACAAACTCTTACGGAGGAGAAGACCTACGTGGAGATAGACGTCGGGAACGTGGGGAACCCCGATGCTGATGTTCCTTTCGTGAGGAACCTGTGCTGGCTTAATAAAACCGAGTTCTGCTACACCTGGGACTCGGTGGCCGAGGTGAAGATCTCGCTGGAGGTGAATGAGGATACGGAGACGGAGTGCTACAGCATGACGTGGGCGCCGGTGCACTGTCATGTGGAGCTGAAGGTAAGTGTGCGCAGGAAAATGCCACTGTGCGCAAGTTTTAAAATGAGCAACTCCTGTTTCAGGCTTCAAGCTTCTGCTTGTTGGGTTGTTAAACCTTGAGGTGTAAATGTTGCTAATATTGTCTGCAATACAGGTGACCAAAGGGCCCCTAACTTGTGAAATATGGCAACACCACATGATTTACCTGATCTAAATCTTGCATAAATTTTGTCATACAACGATATATACGCTTAGGATACATGACTTCAGTCACCACTTGTTCCTTCATCAGTCCTGAAACTTGTACAAGATTATAATAATTATCCCAAGTAGCTTAAAATGCCGATTTTTCCCTGAATTGTTTGAATTTGTGTGAATAAGTTTTGTGTTCTTGTGAAATTTGCTGCAGTCTATATTGAGATGTTATTGAATTGGATTTGCTGATTTGACATTTAAGCTGTTTGTAACGGAGTGAAACAAACTTTAATTGGAGACATTTACAGATGCATGGTTTGTCTTACTTCTTACTGTCAGCAGCCTCAGTCAGTGCAGCCATATTTTATCTTCTCCAAGCACTTTTTACAGTACTCACTGTACTGTACACCCCCTTCCACCCTTCTTAATAATGATCAAAGGCCCTCAACTTTTGAGATCTTTGGGGAGGTTAATCTGTCTCCACTGGAACATTCCTCACCATAACTCCCCGTCATGTGGTGCAACTGTTTCCAGCAAATCTTTCCATGTCCAAGTCGCCTTTATTGTCCTATTTCCAAAATCCTGCCCACAGCCTCTCAGGTGACCAGTTGGCAGAAGAGTTCACATTTGCTGACATGTATTAGCTTCCAGTTTGCGCATTTCAAGAGCTTTCTCTTTGTCATTCAATCCCTCCTGGGTGTCATACTTTCTTAGACAGTCTCATGTATCAGCATAACAGCTCTTTGCGCTTCATTTTACATTTACGTTAAAGTTACCCCGATGTGACACATTGCATTCATCTGTAGTTTGGATTAACTGTTACACATGTCATATATTTAGTAGAAACTTCTGTTTGCCCTTAAATCATCAAACTGAAGTGAAGTTTATTTAGATGCTCTAAAAAACTTGAATGTCTGTTTTCCTTAAAGCAGAATAGAGAAACTCTGTGTTTGATTTATTGCCCTATAGTTTACAAATCAGTCGTTTATCTTTTATTAAACAGTATTTTTTCATGCCTCGTCTTTCCAGTGAACCCTGTAAATCTCTTATATGTTAAGTTATTGTTACATTATTTACTCTGTTATCCTGAATTTAAACTTTTGCTCTTCTTTTTCTTTTTTTTTTCCTCAGTATTTTTATCTTATCTTCACTGTGTGTGCATGTGTGTATTTTTTCTTTCAGGACTGTTTCTCCATGGCTAACGTGTCCTGGTATGGTGGTGCCAGTGTCCGGGGTCAGACCTGGCCAATAAATGATCAAAACGCTACGATGCAGCCCTTCGTTGTCAGCGATCTGAGGGACACCCCGTCTGGGTTCGGCTCTGCCCTGGAGCGCTACTTCCTGGGCTCATCAGGTAGGATGGCACTGATGGGACTGATCATTTTTATCAGCTGTGGCTCGAGCTGGGTGACAACTCTTATCCAAACACAAACAGAGATTTTTTTTTTTTTTTATATATCTGTAACATAACACAGAATCAGCTGTTTCTGCATAAAGGTTGTGGAAATCCGACCCCATATCAGTTGGCATACAATGTCCACCATGAATCCCAGGGCTTGAGGGAAGTCCTGGGGACACTGCTGTGTTTTCTTACCCCCTCAACCTCTCATGTAAGTGTTTGTGTTTGAACTTGGGGGAAAAATGGCTCCAGAAGTAGAACCTCCATAACTGATTGGATGAATTGGCTGGCCTACAAATAGAGTGTAACACAACACTGTCTGTGGCATCCCAGTTTATTAATTTAGAGATCAGACAACAAAGGGGAAGCAAACCACCTTTAGCGTCTTAAATTAACTCTTAGGGATACTGGCGTAATTGCCTTTTGTCTCTATTAAAAGGGCAGGTTGGATGAGCGCCTTGCTGACTGGTATAACTCACAGGGTTATTTTTGGGGTGTTAGATTTTATCCTGGGGGCAAAGTGGGAAGGCAGGAACCACGGGCGGATGTGAACGGTTTAAGTAATGGATGAGGAATGTGTACATGTGTTTGCGTGGTGGAGTACAGCATTAAGTTCCGGTACTTTGGACTCTCCGGTTGTCTTAATCTGGTGTTAAGCGTCTGAGCCGTTACTCAAGCCAACCGATCTTTGTTCTCTCAAGACTTTGCCATAATGAGATTATTGATATTCATTTAGGATCTTGTGTAAAATGTAAATAAAAACAGAAAACATTTAAAGTGGATATCAGTTAGGAAACCAGAGAAGATGCATCCAATGTTTTTTGGGGGTTTTTTCCAAATAATTTTGTTTTTGCTAATACATGCAAGACTTATCTTTTTGCAAAAAAAGTTGACCCTCATGTGCTCCGCAATAAAAACAGACATGATTCTGAGGCAGAAAAAGACAAGCAACATAAAAACAAGCTAATAAAGGCTGAGAAAAAACAGTCCTGTCGTCAGGAAATCCTGCAACATCAGTGCAAATAAAGAAAAAAAACATCTAACTTACTATTCAATTTTATTCAGTTTTATGTGGATGGTACCACTTCACAACAGTGTTGTATCAATACACTTTACTGACACATTAATTTGAGCCAATTCATAATAAATAGCTGCGCTAACAGAAACCAACAGATTGCATCAAATCTTGACTTTGATCCAATCTCCCATCCTGAGCTGCACGAGGCGACAGTGGAAAAGAAAAGTCCCTTTTAACAGGAAGGCAAAACCTCCAGCAGAACCCGCCTCAGGAAGGGCAGCCGTCTGCATCAACTGGTTGGGGTGGAGCGGACAGGAAAGACAGAACATGTAGCTTTTATTCAAGAAGACTTGCAGAATAAGGAGAAATATGGGAATGATGTCAATACTTTTCATATATTTATACAAGCAGGAAAAGAAGCAGAGGAATGAAAGGGAAGTGCTAAATGCATCATGGAGCCGGCTGCTTAAAAGTCAATGTATGAGATTGCATGTGGGTGGATTAATGTCCATGGCATGGGTGAATAATACTTGCAGGTTCATGATGTCGTTCAGATTACATCCTTATTCTGGGGGATTTTAGTTACACTTGTAGTTCAACCTCTGCAACTGTAAGCAGGCTCGCTCATTCACACACTGAGAAACAAATGCACTTAGACATATTCACATTGTGGTATGAATAGCTCCAACGATTTGACGACAACGTCGACAATGAAAATTCATCGATGCAAAATTTCATTGTCGACACGTTGCGTTATAAACACCCATAACGGCTTTGCTAATAAAACGCGGCACCAGGCAACTCAACGCCATTTACCAACCACGGCTTTAAGACATTAAGAACTCCAAGCAAATGACACAAAGCACCACAGGAATTGCTGGAGGCAGTATTGTCATTTTGTGCAGCGTCTTTGTTTAAACAACAAAGAACAAATTGATGGCGGCACAACCTATTTCCAAAGTTTGGGGAAATTTCACGCTAAACAAAGTGTCAAACAGGTGAAATGTGTCGTCTGCCATGCGGAGTCGGCGTACCACGGCAGCACGACAGTCATACATGAGCATCTGGAAGGAAAGCACCGCGGAGTCATGGTTTCCAGCATTTCAGATGGCAAAGTTAGCATTAGCGAGTAGCGATGTGCTGCTGTTACCTCTGCCAGAGAGGTCATGTTTTTAACTTTTTATCTGTTTGTTTATGTTCAAGATAAAAAGTTATGGATAGATTTTTATGAAATTTTCTGGAGTTGTTGGAAATGTGAAAAGGAAGAAGGGATTTAATTTTGTTGGTGATCCGGATCACTGTTTGGATTCAGGAATTTTTTAAAGGATTCTGACCCTTGTTTACCTACAAAACAGGCTTTTTCAAGATGTAAATAACCATTTCAATGCAATTTTATGACAATTAAGATGTTAAAATATTTATTTTGTTTTCCTTTTTAGGTAAATTCTGTACAGCTTGGATATGACACTATAGCTAAGTTTGAATATTTCAAAATAAATTAGTAGTAAGTTTTTAATCTTAAATTTAATATCAAACTGGTTCAGAAGTCGTTCTTTTGACTCACTAAAGGACATTATGTTGTGCCTGACTGGGAATCAGGGGGACATTCATATGATGCAAATGAAGAGAGTGGGGTAAAACATTCTGAAGCCTGTAAAAAGAGCTGCGTCAAATGGAAGCACAGATGGTGGGCATGAAAGAAATAATTGTGACTAATCAACTAATCAAAAAAATTATTTACAGATTAGTCGACTATTAAGATAATCGTTGGTTGCAGCTCTAGTGGTATGTTACATAACAGTTGCAAACCTGTAAGAATATTATAGTCACATGACTTAAATCCCTTTTCAACCTGGTGAGAGAAGGAGAGGGGAGTTATCAGGACACTGTAATCCTTTACTTCTTTGTCGAGTTTTGCACACAGCATAAGAAAAAAAGCATACGCATAGAGATGAGATCCCAGTGACAACAACTGTTGCAATGTTGCTAAGTAGCCAATCACAGATACATGCAGCACGCAGCCCTAAACATGATGACTGATGCTCAGCAATGGCAACTATCCATGTTTGGGTATTTAAAGTATATTTATTATGATGTTTATAAGTTCTAGCATATCTTTATTTGGCTCTAAGATTAATAGCATAATATGAACATTTAGTTTCAGAGAGAATCAATTAAACTAATTCTATATGCTCCATTCATTTTTTCACAAGTTGTTTTTGTCTTGAACCAGCATTACTTAATATCAGAGAAGATCAATCAGATGGATTTATCATCATCGATGCTCTGTTCTACACATTACAAGAAGCCAGAATGTACTTTTACCTGATTTCCAAGTAGCATAATTACTATTTTTCTGTGCAGTAAACAAGATTTTCTGTACTGACATGTCACCAGTTAGATGATTAGTAAACATGCCATGTGCATGCACCCATTTCGGTTGCTATCATGTCATCGAATAGATATTATCAGTGGTTATGAGCCCATTTTTATGGGTTGGTGCTTCTCTGCCTTCTAGCAGGTAGAGTAGGTCATAATAATTTTGGCAGTAATACGGGAAGACTCCCTGTCCAGTCCAACAGGAATCCAGTCCTCCATCACGCTGCTGCACGTTGTGGTTTTGTATACTCCACATTGTGCATTAACACCATGTAATGCACAGCTCCTCATTGTTTACATTTGGGTGTTTATATACACCCCATCTCTCATCCTGCTTTGTCTCTTTAATCAAACTTGACTTTAAATGTTCTGCTTTAAACCCCGGTTATGCATCATTTAATCATTAATCCACATATAAATATATATTTTCTGTAAATAGTTTTTTCAATTCCAATTTCACTTCATCAAAATTTTGCCATTTTCTTTTTATGTTATATCTGGGTGATTATTCAAATGGTGGCCTATGCATGTTGT
Organism: Telmatherina bonti; assembly: GCF_933228915.1. Lineage (NCBI taxonomy): Eukaryota > Metazoa > Chordata > Actinopteri > Atheriniformes > Telmatherinidae > Telmatherina > Telmatherina bonti. Next base: position 36,822,403 of record NC_136620.1, on the reverse strand, counting down.
TGCTGCTGCAGTGTTTACCAACTGAAGTCTTGGCCTGCACGTGCCTCCTGCTTATGATCATCCAGTCCCAGTTGTCTTTGTTTGAAGAAAAAGTTTTTTTTTCTGTTATTGCAAAAATGTAATTTCCAAGGTATGTCCTGCTGGATATCAAAGCTGGGGGAGGTAATTTTGCTCAGACATTTTTTTTTACTCTGAGTGAAGTGGTTCCTCGTCCTGATAATCTATACATTTTGTAATCGTGAACAATAAGAAATATAGTTAGAACCCTTAGTTTACTGTAAATCTGTAAAAAATCTGACCAATCCAAACATCCGGCCGAATGGAAGTTATTTATTTCTTATGTTTCATAAGCTTCTTCATGGCTCAGAAAATGCCAGAAGGATTTCCTCGACCCTTTAGAAAATTTGTGAATTATATTATAAATGTGGCTTATTGTGAAATATACTTTCCAAAGAAGAAAAAAGTAAAGAAGCTCAATTCCATATTCAGGATTTGCTTTCTGAAACTAAATATCTGCAGGTCTTTGTCATTGAAATAAAAAAACAAAAAAAAATTGGGCTTTTATTTAAGTAAAGATGCTCATTTCTATATGTAATTAAATTAGTAATAAATAAAGTGGGTGCAGGCTGGGCGTTCTGGTTTTGCAGTTGTAAAAACAAATGCTTACTTCATGTTTCAAGGATATTATGCAGCCAAGCTGTTGATAACTCAGTGAGAGGAAAACTAAATATGTGGGTATATGTAAGATTGTCTTTCCACAAAATTTTATAAATCACAACTTTGGAATTGACAAAGAGAGCAGCCAATAGGAAGAGGAATAATAAAAATAACTCTGTGGATTCCTGTCGGACTAGATCAGGGGTCTTCCTGTATCAGTGGCGCTGATAGCGATAAAAATAGATAACATCGACCTGCTTTGAGGCAGACTAGTTCCCTACTGGCCCAAACAAACGGGCTGATAACCATCGATAATGTCCATTCAGTCGAGTGATGACAGCCAAATCAGGTTGTGTAGGTCTCAAAACAAATAAAAAAATATAAATCTTATTGCTTTTTGGGCCAAATATTGTTGTGTGATTAAAATGTGATCAATATATATTAATTCATTACAAGGCCTGTGATTAATTACATAATTTTTTAATGGAGTCCAATCCCTTAAAATACACATAAAAACATTATAATTATCAACAAACACAGACGCAACAGTATTAAGAAAATCCAGTGATAAAAGTAAAATTTTAAGTTTGAGTAAGTTCTGCTTTTCTGGTATATACTTCTATAAAAATCCCCATCAAAAAATATTCCACTTTTTCCTTAAGAAACAAAAAATAAAGTTATTTTTATTCCATCCTGCAGCTCTGACAAAAGCACCAGTCTAGCCATCACAGGTACAGTCATGACTGTTATTTTCTGTGTGGAACACAAAGCAATTCATTCAGTTATTTATTAAATTCTTTATGCGGTAAATCAAAGAAAAAAAATAAAGTAAAAGACAAATATTTTCAAATCCAATCAATTTCTTATTTGATGCAGGAATAAAATCAGAAGAATTTAGAATATTTTATGAATGAGAATAAATCCAGGATTACTTACATAATTTTTTAAGTGTATTCTCATTGAATTGTGTACTTACTTCATGTATTATTTGTGTGTTGTGTGTGTTTTTATTGTTTATTTTGTCTTGTTTTTTTAAATCCTTAGGATTTCCCTCTAATCTCTACTTCTCTGCTTACAGTCAGGGCAAGAAAACTTGTTCTATGGTTTATTTTCCTAAAACAGAATGTCAAAAAATTAAACTCCTGTAATGAAAAAGTCACTTTAATCTAGGTGCATGTTAATTATCATTATTACACTTATAAAAAAAATCCTCTCTCAGTCTTCAGCCGAGCTACGATGCTGCCTCTCTTCCCGATTCAGGGGAACAAACATGGTGCCGTTTAATATAACATTAGGACAGCTGTTTGAATCACTTAACTGTTGCACACATACGGTGTTTGCATGTGACCTGTCTTCACCGGCTCTAGTTAGCCAGAGGAGCGCATTATAAATGTGGTGGAAAGCGTCGGGGTGTGACTGGCTTTGCTAACCTGAGAGTACCTCTGGGGATGTTAAAAGACTGAGACAGACAGGTTAAAATTAAAAACACTTAAAGACTTAAAGGCAACATACAGCACAGGTTATGGTAAACAGTCAAGAAGAGACAAAAAATAACAAAGAGAAGAAGAGTTAGACAGGAGGTGACCGCATACAGAATAAATATGCAGCAAGGTGACATTTGAGAATGTTTCCAACTGAGGAAACTTGTCCCAGTCCCTCCTGTCTGATCTAAAAACAACTGAGCTTTAAAAAAAAAGTGGTTGAGATTAGTTGAGACTCTTGACAGGAAGACGTCATGATGGTTTTCAACAACGTTGGGAGACTTCAGCATGGTCTCTTGCACAGATTCATCGAACACCGCAGATATACATCATAACACTAATCATTTGCTTCTCAGCTTGACACAGTGCTGGAGGAAAAATCCTGAAAAGGATGGAAAATCCATCACTGAAATACACATAAATCAAGATATTAGATACGGTTTGAATCATTAATGCATCAACATTTAATTTTTAAAAAATGCTTCTAAATGCTTTTTATTAAATTACATAACATATTCTGACATTTCCTTTTTTTATCTTCAATTATCATAAAATAAATCCCTGTAATGGTGAATCTCACAAAAACACATTCCAGGCTCTGTTTGGAGCTTAATTCTGCTTTAATCTGCTGAAAATTAGGACTGGTGGTTGTGGCAAAATTTTAAGCAAACTATCTCATGTGTATCTTCAGTGTTTGCATGAATCAGATTTATCTGACACAAATAAAAAATGATTTTGTCCTGTTTGATGGTTGTTTCAGGGATTTGTTGTTTTTTGAGCTGCACCCTCTTTTTTTTTTTTTTTTTCTTTTTGCGTATATTGATGTTGGAGATTCATTCAAATGTTTTTTCTACTGCACGAACTATAAATATTCCATTTTGTTGCAGTTATTTATTTAACTAAATTATTTGGCATTTGTTTGTAAAGCAATGTGTTTACCTTTCATTGTCCAAACAAACAAACTGATCTTTAACACACATCAGTGTGTGTGTTGCGTACGCACAGTAAATGTAGCCTGTTTTTACCTCCTCTTCATCATTATCTGTTCCTTTCTCTTTGTTTCCCTCTTTGACTCAGTCTTTCCATGTGGGATGAAGCGCTGCTGCTCATTTGTCGGCTACATCAGCAGGACGCAGACAAGCATGACTCTGTTGTTGTTGTCAACTACTGTAGATTTTGTTTCTCCCCTCAGATTGGTTTTATCTGAGTCAGCAGCTTTTTAATGCCAAACAAAGAGCAAAGCGTAAAAGAATGAAAAGTAAGAAGAGAGAAAATGGATTGCAGTGTTTCACGGAAGGCAGTCGCACAGAAAACCAGAAAAAAGGGGAAAATTTTAGTGTTTTTCACTCATTTGAGTGAAAAGCTTTTATAGAAACTCTACTTAGTGCACCGGGAGTGTCTTTCAGGCCTTAGCAACATATCAGAGGAAAAGAAAAGGAGAGGAGATAAAAATGTATAGATTCTTTTTTCTTTTTTTTTATGTCATTTTATTTCTTTCTTATTATTTTTCTCTTTATTTAATACACAAAAAGCTCTAAAACTAGAAGTGTGGTGGCAGGTTGTCTTTTTTTAATTTTGTTTTTACCAAATTTAGACAAACTTTTTTTCTTTCATTTTTATTTTTTCAGTTACAAAACACCACTGGTTTTCTTCTTGTTATTAGACCAACGAGCAGCAAACTTACTTGGTTATGTTTGGGGAAAGGTTGTGTTTAGGTTCAACCGATGCCTTAACAATGAGCCTGCTTACATGCACAGCAAAAATCTTTTCATTAATTTCTTAAATTAGCAGATTATTCAAGTGGAAATTAAGAGCATTTTTCATCAGATTAAGACAATTATCTGATTATGAGAAATCAGATTAACACAGTCGGATTTCTTCCCAGCACCAATACCTTCTTATTTCTGTACACGTGTTTAAAAATTAACGGGGAAGCCAGAACATGGGGAAAAAGGTTTTTTGCAGGCTTGTTAGCTCCTACATAGCTACCACAAAGACACTGCGTTTAGCAAAACAGATACAGATACTTTGAAATAAAAAAAAAAAAAATCCTGCATTTCTTTAGTTCATATAAGCAGGTCAAATCTAATTATTAAAACAGTTTGATTTACAATTATCTGATTTTATGATCATGTCAATAGGATGAAATAAAGCCAGTTGTCAAATTGTGCCCCGAGAATATCTCTAAAGCAACAAAAATAAATCACAAATTGGTGTGGGATTCTTTTAAGTCATTTTTAGAGCTGCTTGTGGCCAACTATGTCCTCATAATTTTCTGTGTGTTCATCAGATGCATACAGAAATAGAAGCGTCATTGTTATAGGAACAAAAAAAAATCAATCATGTGTGTTGTTTTGCTCAGGAGATCACTCAAAGGTCGGGTGGCTGCCTGAAACCTTAACACTTGCAGACAAGGAAGATGTTAAGTTCTTCATTTGCTCTCTCACCTCAAAAGCTTGCGTGTAAAAATCAGCCATCAACGGCAGCAACAGGAAGGATCTTTTTATTGTAACACTGATGCTGCAGCTTCTGTCGTTTTGCCTTGTTACAGTGTGGATGAGCTCAGTCTCAATCTAAACATACACGTGATTTAACGCTGTTCAGGTCACTTCTGCTAAAGATTGGGAGCATTTTAGATTATTATAGTCATTATAGTAAGTACGTGTTAGAATTTGGGATTTTCTCATCAAATTTCTTGATGGTTTTGACAAAAACGCACTGTGTCACTAATGAAACAATAAAACAGAGTGACGAGAGGAGTAAAGCAGAGAAAGCGCTTCATTATTTTTTCAGTAAGAGGGATTGGAAATTTACAACCATGGCGAGATCCCACTTTTGTGGCCATCAATTTCTTGAGGTTGGGCACAGAAACTAATTTTCCATTGTTAAGGAAATACATGCCCAAACACTCACGCACACACACTCACAAAGCAAGTGTTTGAATGCATATTTTATGACCCCAGCCAGGTCTGTAAGCGTGCACGAGTGTCATAAATAACAGTGTAAATATGACAGGTAAAGCAGTGCAGCCCATCTGGTCAGCAGCAGCAGGAAGTCAGGCTACAGCATTTTCCATTCAGGCCAGCAGCTCTCTGAGGGCCTAGACGCCACATTAAAACCTTGCTGACCCTTGCCGCCACCTCCAAAACACTCACCTCCAAACGCTCACCTCAGACTGAGTGAAAGGAAGTGCCGAATCTTTATGGTCCTATAAGTCCTGCCCTGTTTTTCTTGGACGTCTTTTCCATAAAAAAAGAAGGTGTGTGAGAAAATGCACGGATGTCCACTTGTGCCTTATTTGATTGGTGCATTCACTTAACAACTATAAAATTGAGGAATGTGTGTGTCAAATCCTTCAAATCTGCCCATTAAACTTCATTCATTTTAATATATTTGCTGCTGCTTTGAAGGTGAGAAAATATTTTCAGGCAGGCATATAATTTCACTTTTGGGAGCTCGTGGAAAATGTTTTATGGGAAGCTTGGAATTTTTTAAGAAATTGCTCTAAAAATAGGGTTGCCCCATTCGTTTCCCTCCCGGCATCCCACCTTGGCTGTAACTCGAGGCCTCAAACCTGCGTTGCTTTCTTTAAATGACGCAGTCCCAGCTCTCATGCACATCCACAAATGCAGTGTTTGTGTTTTACATGGTACAGACTTGCATGTGCTTAAACAGCAAAACTTCATCCAGCTACAAATGAGTTGAATTGTTTATACAAACAAACAAACAAAAAAAGATGTAGCCATCTAAGCTACAAAGCTTCATGTTTATATGGAAGGATTGGAGCAGCAGTTTCAGACCATGTTGTCACGTTTCTCCGAAGCTCTGCTGCATCATTTTCCATAAAGACTAAATGTGACTTCAGAAGTCACGCTTGCAAACTTAAACTCCACTTTCCATCCCGTGTGCACTTTTGGTAAAACAAACTGTACGCCGCTTGCTGTATCTGCACATCTTTCTAAGAGGCTGCTCGGTGTCTGGTGTACCCTCGTTGCTTCTATTTCACTTCCATCCTTCCATAAAGCTGTAACATTTTCTCCCCTGACCCACTTTCACCTCCACTAAACAGCTTAAATATATACAGTTTCATAATGCATTTTCTTTATTAAATCCATCCAGTGATACTTTGTGCCTTTTTTTTAAATGCTGATGTGAAGCAGGAATTGAAATTACATAATATATATAATATATGTAACAATACTTCCTTTCAAAAATCTATGTTTATCTGCTGCATATGAATCCGTAAGAAGCCGTGGGGTGGTGACCTAATACCTTGTGAGAAGCAGCTGAGGTGTTACCAGGATCTCTTTGACATTATCCATTGCAAACACGTGAGAATTTCCATGCACTTGAAGGCTCTTCACTGGCTTTATGTGGTACTTAAATTCTGATCTCTGAAACTATTAATCTGATTATAAACTGGTACATGAGTTTCCTGCCTGCTCCTGGTCCCAGTAAGCGCCTTTAAACAAGAGAGGGTGGTCAAAGCAAGCCAAGCTTCTCAGATTGTCTAATCTTTTCGGAGATCCGGGCACTTCACTGAGAGCTTTGTGTCAGAGTCTGATGGTTCAGATCAATACTGGACCGAGGATCGCTGACCTTAGATGGGACTGACACATAGCCGGGCCAAGCCGAGAGGAAGAGAGGACAGTTAAAGCGTGGAGGGAGAAGGTGGGAGTCAGGTTGGGGGAAGAAGTGGTTGAGGGTAACCTGAGAGGGAAGAGGCATTCCTTGCAGGGCAACTACATCTGCTGACACAATTTTCTGCTATGCATAAACATTTCTCCTCTCAGAAGCTGTATATGCATGTGAGAAAACAAGAATGGGAGGATTTTACAGGTGGAGGTGTCCTTTGTTTTCTGAGCTGAAAGGGAAGAAGCGATACGGGACGTAGTTGGTGCTCGTATTTTATTCCACCGGAAAATTAACAAGTAAAACCAGGTGAATGTTTACCACTGAGGTTTTTCGGGCTTTCCAATGTTTTTCTTATAAACCCCGTGCAGTGTGACCATTTGCCAGCAGTCCCAGGTTCAACTCATCCAAACATGTGGCCCTATTTCTCATTCTTGGGAGTGTTTTTCTAAGATCTAAGTGAGGCAATATCAGCTGACAGTCTATGTGCTACCTCCCACAACACTCCATCTATCACACTCATCTTAGTCTCAGTAACACTCACGCACGTCATATTAGTAGAACCTATGATGGGGTGTCTAACTTCACCACTTTAAGGCTGTAAGAACTAAAAAATGACCATCTTCTTGCCTCTGTTTGTTACTTGCACTATGATTTTATTACCTCTGGCTCGCTCCATCAAGCTATATTTATTGCTCTGTGCTCTGTCCTGGGTGCTTCTTTCCATGCAGGTGTCACAGTGCTTGTATCTCCAGACATCCCTCTGCAGATCGGGGTGGACAGCCAGCAGCAGTTCTGCCTGCAGTCACTGCCTAGTATGGAGCGTGTCCCTCTGCAGTACACCGTGTGTGTGGCCCACAATGTGAAAGCTGCTCACCAAGAAGCGATGCAACAACTCTCCGAACACGGCAGGGAGCTGCCGAGTATGAAAACTCTGTGGTGAGCTCAGTTTAGATGAATATTAAACCAGTTTTGTACCTTCTCTTCCTTCACTTCATGTTTTCATATCTCTCACAGCAGCAGGACATGAATGATGTCTTTGCATTACAGGCTGCCGTTCTGGAAGCTGCTCACTTATGTGGATTCAGGGCCGAAGGTAGAGAGGGAGCTGAAAACCTTCTCTAATCGTCTGCGGAGACATCAGCTGGGGGAGGGAGTCATCAGCCTCAATGAACATTCCACCACCCTCCTCTCTGATATGGTACATGCTGTTCACTGTCTGCTGAACTGTACTGTTCCTTCTCCTGGGCTTTAAAGTCCACAAAGATTTCTAGCTCCAGTCAAACAAAGGGCCCAAATATGAGACGTATTTAATAGGCTTATTGACTAATTTAAGCTGCTATACCTAAAAATGTCGCATGGAGAGCAAAAGACGGGGGGTTAGGGTACCTAAATAGATGTTCGTCCTGATTTAGATTTAGATTTAATCCTTTGCTGCATCGTGTCCACTACAGAGGACACCTATTTAAAGGCTGATTTCTAGTATATTCATCAGTGAGGATGGCATATTTGCAATTTTGCCACTTCAATGGACATTAGGAGAGTGACCCAACACACTGCCACTCACTAGAGCATAAACAAGAATAGTATAAAATATCAAACATACAAACGCATAATTACTTCGTTTACTGCAGTAATAAAAAAGGACAAGAAAATAATACTATTATATTTTTATTGAATATTTCTATTATATGACAATGATAATATATTATTTTAAAAATGTTTATATAGAATAAATAAAATAAATAAAAGTAAAATAATATTAAAGACAAAGAAAAGCACCCCTGTACGTCTTTAGTAATAAAACATTGTAAATGAGTAAAAGTTTTTTTTTTGTTTTTTTTTAATACTTCATGCATCAGAGGGTTAAAGTTTTTTAAATAGTTGTCTGCATGCAGGCTGAAGGTGCCTGGTAGTACACCTGTGGTGGACTTCATGGCTGACAAGAACCGCAACTGAAGTGCAAAAATAACGGCCGTTAAGTTGGACATGATTTACAGCGGTGTCTTATATCTCAAAATACCAGTCAGAACAACAACTTCCAAAAGAAGGGATTTCTTTTTATTAACTTATTCAGAAAACCATCAAATCTCACCACCCAGAAAGTGAAAAGAAAGTTATTTAAAATACATATCCACGCAGCGTTCAACCAGTCGGTGGGCGTTGTGTCATCATAGAGCAGCTTCACAACTGCAGAATTCAGCCTGCTCTCGACGCTAGCTAAGAGCAGATACAAACCTTGATTTTATTCATTTGTTTTGCCTTTATCACATAAAGAATGGATTTTAGATTATAAAGTAATCCTGTTGTTATCACACTGTTTACATGATATGAATTAGAAAAGAAAAACTATCATATCCACCCTGATTTGTGTGAAAAGAAATAATTCTTTCTTTTTATATTAAACTCTTCTCTGATAAATGTAATCAGTTTTTGGGAGAAGTCATTAGGATAAATATTTGCCATCAGCATTAGTTATATACTATTTGCCAACAGGCCAAGCTCAGCCAATGTGCTCAATATGTGCTGACTGGGACAATATATGTGTGCACCCATATTCAACACCACAGTGCATGTAAGTCAAACTGTCAACTAGTAAAATACAAAGGAAATTTTAGCCCAGATATCTGCTGACTTTGAAACAATATTCCTGAAATAAAACCATGTTTTCCATGACATCCATATGGGTTTAATGAGTCAAGACAGAGGACTGGTGAGGATGATGTCCAGCCTCCCAATACTCTGCTTAGAATACGTGGTGGGTAGACTGGCGAGGGCATAAAACTGGCCATGGATGGAGATGTGACAGCTTTCCTAGGTGGATAGGGTTGGGGGGGGTAGGGTTTCTGGATACCCAATATACCTGCATGCTCATTTAAATTCTTGCAATGTGTCAAGAAGAAATGCTCTGCTCATTTTTTTTGCTGTAATAATGTCTGTTGCAGTGTAATTTTACGCCCTTCATGTTCATGTTTCCCGTTAGTCAAGTCCTTTGTTACCACAAACTAGGTGGAAACTGACCGCTGTTCAGTCAAGTGGATCCTCGTCAATACCTGGTGATGTTCCATTACAAAACAAATACACCAGAGAGAAAATAAGCCGAGCGTCCTGTAACAGATCTCAGGTTGCTCTGAGTGTGGTAACTGTAGGATGGTGAAGAATTGGCTGTGTTGAGATTTGAAGGGATCTCAGCCAAGACTAACTCAAGCAGGTGATCCTGACACCAGCTCGGCGCTGTGATCTGACCAGGAGGCTGCAACAGAAGGCTGGGGACTTTCACATAATCAGCCCGTCAAAAGACTTTAGAAAATATGACTACACTGTACAAACACAGGAGTAACAGTATGTTCCCATTTCCAGTTCAGTTGCTGAGAAAGGAGGGGCAAAATGGGAGGAACTTCATTGAATCTTGTGTTTTATGAGACCTTGTTGGCAGCTTGCTCACCTCGGTTAGGGTTGCGAAGCACAAGTCAAGTCAAACTTGTGCAAACTGTCCGTAAAATATAAGGTTTTACATAAAAATAATTATCCTGTATTTCCCTGTAGTTTTATCAGATTAATTGAAAATTACTAGCTGGTTGTGAGCAGTTGGGAGTTATTAGTTAACGTAATTGACAGACTATAAATAAAGTATTAAATTTAAATGGAATTTAATTAGAATAGAGCAGAATCCAGCATTTGCTTTTGTTTTGTTTGTTAAAACAAATATCCTGATGTCAGTCTGTGAGATTATTATTTAATCTGGAACATGTGTTTGACTTCAACATGTAAATTCCTCAAAATTTCAATACATGTCAAGCGGTTTTCCCAGCACTTGTTTTTCTGAAAGATATGAAGATCATCCTTGTATAAATGCATATGATTGTGTTTTCCCATGTGCAGGACCATGACTACCTCAACACCAGGAAAAGGGGGATGTCCAAGAGACTGACCAGGGACCTCCCACTTGTCAAGCTTCTTAACATTTCCATCACCATGTCCCCTTTCCTGGGTGTGGGCACCACACAGTTCCACACCTCTCTTACTGATGGCACCGAGGCCTACTGGCTCAGTCTCCCCTCAGGCCCACAGGGACAGCTGGTGAGACCTCACGGGGGAAAACCATCGCACTGTTAATTACTTAGCCCAGTTCACATTACTCCACATGGGAAGTTTTCCTCCTGCAGAGTGTCTGTTGGGGTTTTTGCTGCTGTTGGATGCACTGTAGTATTACTAATTAAAGGTAAATATAGTCATTGCAAAGATTGCACTGAAACTCTATGCAGCAAATGAGACTTTCCAAATGAGACTTTTCAGTCTGCTCTCCGGACTCTGGCTTGCTAAAAAGCAGAACATCGTGAATAAAATGTAGCCCCAGAAGTTTATAATCACTTGATCAGCAGAAGTAAGGGCCTCTGCAGTGTAAAAGAACTTTACATTTGAGTTCCTCTCGCCGTTGTCCTCCCGTCTAGATCCCCGTGATGAGTCAGTGGCAAGGAAAGTTCTGTGTGAAGCTGAACCTCACAAACCCAGGAGCGGTGAGCTGGTTCCTGGACAGGGTTGAATCCTTGCAGGCACATTTAGGAATGGAGTACATCATGCTGGAGGGGAGCGAGGGGAATCTGTTTGAGGAGCAGGCCCTGCGTCCACCAGAGGCTCTGGGTGGAGACAAGTACATTGAACTTCTAGCTGATGTGGCCACAAGGATGGGAGATATCACCACCATCATGACAGCAGGGACACGGTAAGAATCATGAACACCTATTATTTTCTGCGTGCTTTGTGATCACGTATGCATCACGCAACGCTCGATTTGTGGTTCAGGTCAAGCCACAAGCCATTGTTTGTGAAGATGACCCCCTTGCAGTCTGACTGGAGCTCGTTGGGGCTGAGGGCCATCATTCCCTCCCTGCTGCACCACACTCTGCTGGGATACAACTTCCTCATTCCCGATGCAGTAGGTAATACAACAACCGATGTGGAGCTTTTTTCAACCCTGATAACAGGATGATATTTTGCCCAACACATAAAGATATAAAATTGATCTGCTGCTGGTCTGAGGCACAAAAAAACAAAAAAGCAAATTTGTTCCAGTAATTGTTGAAATTCCTCTGATGGTGGTTCGTAGCCAGACGTACAGCTGATGTCTGAGAGAAAACTATTCACTTTGAAGTAGAGAAAACAGAGAACTGTCCATAGCACACACAGAGCAGACTAATGTGAATGTTTTACATCACTTTAATACATTTATTGATTAATTTATTCATATAGTCAAGTATTCCCATATCTAATTATTAAAAGTTCAAAATAAAATATGAGACTGTCCGTGCTTCTATCCATTAATCCTTGTCGTTACAGGAGGCTCCCTGTCAGGATACCTGGTCACGGATGAGGAGTTGTTCATCCGTTGGCTGGAAATTGCAGCTTTTCTCCCAGTTATGAGCTTCCACACGCCACCCTGGGTCTATGGAGACGACCAGGTACATATGACGGATGACAGCGACAGCTGTGCCATCCACAGAAATGAGAAAAATGACAACATCGCAGGTTTACGTTCTTTTGCTGAAGATTTTCACTTGAGAGGATTTATTCCAGAGAGTTTAAGTGAAGGGAGGTGGGAATACTGCCAGTTAGATGTTCCAAAAGAAGGAGAGAGATGATCCTTCGCACACCTTCGCTGATGAAAAAAGACACGAGAGATGTCATTTATTGACCCAGCTGCCTCCCTTCCGTTTGGAGGGGCCAGAACTGGAAAGTTCCCACAGATGCTTTTGCTGAGGAGTTTTAGGACTGCTGAGACTTGATGTATCAAAACTCAGACCTGGCATGAGAGGAAGGACCGAACACCGCCTTCTCAGCTGGAAACTGGAGATGAGCTATTCACCGCATGCAGAAGGAAAACAAGAAGTACACTCTCTGGTGATAGATACTGATATTTTTGACAAGAAGATCCCAGCGCTTAGATTTCTTAAAACAAGTTTGTTGGGAGGATGGAGGCTTTCCACCCCTCTTCCTCGCCTAGCCCGCCTTTCCTCATTTCATTCACCTGTGGTTAAGGGGCCATCTGTTTTGTATTACAACCCTTATTCAAGATTTATGGCTCACTTTCACTCTCAAGGGCCACTGCAGCTGGAATGATAATGAATTTGAGGACAAGTCTTGGAAAAATACTTTATTGTGGCAATTAAAATTTCCATGAGTAATTGACAAGTGTGACAGAGTGGGAGTGATCAGCTGTATTTTTCCAGTAGCAGAAGAAGGGGGCGGGAAAACATTCTGAAAGTGACTTGTGTTGCATGACAAAGATTAAAATGTTTTTTTTTTTGTTTTTTTTTAGGACAGCCAGACTTTTGACAGCAGCTAATTTTCCATGTTGGTGCATATCATAGAATTCAGCTAATAAAGTCAAATGAAGTAAGAGGTAGACGATGTTTCGAGGAGAATAAGCAGCTGCAGTACACGTGATCAACTCTTTTATAAGAGTTCTACTGTATTTTATGTTCTGTGTGACACTTTGCTAAGTCATTGACAGGTCACACTATTGACTGCACTGGACTTGAATAGCAGTAAAAACCCCAAAGCCACACACATGCCTGGCTTCTCAATTAGAGAACGATCAGCTCAAACCTGGGCTCTGATTCAAGTTTATTCTGAATTCTCTCAATCCCAGCTCATGAAAATTCATTTTTTATATAGCTGCGGTCAAGTTTTGTTTTAATCATGGGACACTGAGGAGGATGTGACCCTTCTAGGAATGCTGGAGTTATGAGATTAGAGGGAGACAGGAGAAAAATCTTGGACAGTGATGGACCTGCTCAGTAAACATGTCTGGCTGAAGACATGGCACAAATGTCCACAGCAGACCTCGTGGTCACTATTGTTTTTTTCCTGAAATCCTTGTGGGATCATCTGGTTTAAAAATGACTTTTGTTTCCTTTGGTTCAGTTTTCTCAGTTGCTCTACATTTCTTGAAAATAAATTTGGCTGAATATCAATAAGACCAAAGTACAGCTTGACAAAAAAGCAGACAGTAATCCCTATTTATCCATCTCAAGTAGGTCATTTTGCCCCATTTTTTTTATTCTATAATCCTCATTAACTTTATGATCTGTCTCGTCTTGTGATCAGGTGCTTAACCTAACTCGGACCTACATTATGAAGCACCAGAGGGACGTTGTGCCGCTGATTGAGGAGTGTGCAGAGGAGTGGCAGATGACAGGAAACCCCATCTACCGGCCCATGTGGTGGCTCAGTCCCAATGATCCCATGACGTTCACCATTGATGACCAATTCCTCATCGGAGACGAGGTGAAATTCATTTAGTTCTGATCTGGATGGTTTAGATACCTTCTCTCAGCATCAGAAGCACTGATGGTGAAGTTTTTAGATACATGTACCATCATTTTTTTTTTTTTTGTATTTTCAGGTCTTAGTGGCACCAGTAGTGGAAAAGGGGGCAGTGCAGAGAGATATTTATTTACCTGATGGAGACTTCCAGTGGCAGGACAGCCGGAACGGGCAGGTGTTTGATGGGGGGACGTTTCTGCAGGACTACCCTGTTCCACTGGAGGAGGTGGCTGTTTTCTTACGGAGAAGCTGAGTTGTGCAACTGATCCACTCAATCACCTGACTTAATCTGTTTTTAATCAAATTATTATGATCTTTTTTTAAATTACTTGTGCTGTTCCCAACTTGCACTTTTCCACTAAAGACCATTGACCCTGTCTCATATTCTGACTTGAGATAATATGTAGAATGAGTATTTTTTTTTTTTTATATATTTGCACTTTACAGTTCAAATTTGTTTGTATTTTGTTTTGTCTGTGCCGTTTTTTTTCTTCCTCTTTTGTAAAAATGTTAATCAGTTTTACCTCTTGGCTGATTTGTTTCTGGACTTTTTTTAAAAATGTAATCTATTCATCATTTTTGTTTTTCTTTGTTTTTTTTGTTTTTTTTTGTAGTGTGTATATAGTTCTGGACAAATCTGTGCGTTTACATCCTGCCTTTCTACAGTCTTTAAACCTTTAGTCGCTGTTGGCTGTCTTCATCAGGAGGAACAAAGCAAGCCCCCTTGTTGACTTAAAAGAATCTGAATCGCTCAAGAAGACCAAATGAAGAAATGAAAAACCAGAAAAGATGTATGAAAGTTGTTTTTTTGAGGAAAATGCTCAGCAGGAGGACGTTAGGTCACAGAAAGCTGCAAAAGGGTTTGATGCAACCCTGCATGTCTTGCTCACTCATTGAAAGGCTTTTACTTGAACCTATCAGACTGTGGGGCTGATGTTTTATGAATGTACCTCAAGTTACAAATGTATAACTCTTTAGCACATGTTACTGCAATAGTTAAGTTAAAATAATTAACATGTCACTCTGTTAGACGTGCTATCTAAATGTCCCTGAGTACTGAATGCTGGAGGCCAAGTCACTGTTGTATATGAGTTTGGATCAGATTTGACCTTCTGACAAACTTTTTGCAGAGGCTTCTAAATGGGTGTCCTTGTTTTTCCTTCCTTTCATTTTCATTTGAATCGCTGAATGATGTGTTGAAGCCTCATTCTTATGAGTGAAATTAAGTTCTAAAGAAAGCCCAGATGATATTTAATTCATGGAAAGGCGTTTTCAAAGAAATAGCTTGGCATTTGGGGAGATATACTTATTCATTTACTTATTTTGTGACTGTAAATATGAAATTACCACATGCAGCATACATAAGTGTCAGACTGGAGGCATTGTGAGCCTAGCCCAAAAGCTAACCTGGTTCAACAGCCAATTATTTTGTCATTAGAAAACTATTAATTTCATCTATTCAAAGAGTGAAATGGTAACTGAATCCATTCAAAAACAAAAAAAATAATTTGCCATTTTATTTTTGATGCAAAGCTAACTATGGGGTTAGCTTAGCGTGAAAAGTTAGCTATGTCACTAAGCTAACATGTGGCTAGCTTACCATTTACAATTAACCATGTTGTTAGCTTAGCATCAAAGGGTTATATTGTACTTTCCAAATCCATAGTTGTGCTAATTACTAAATATGATTATGTGATATTTGCTGCATCCAGCGCACGCTACAGCTGCTGCTTCATACCAACAGTAAACGTGCTGGTGGGACTTGTTGATTGTGTTGTCACCTCTGCTGGGCCAGTCACAAAGCACTTTTCCTTCTTGCAGTGTTTTGTTTTCTAAATTTGTTTTGAGCTTTTTTTGTGACTGAGAATTCATTTTGATTTAACCAATTACAAGATAAATTACTTAGATGTTAGTTGTTTAGTCATTTTAGCTCTGGAGATGCATGTGGCTCTTTGGATGTTCCACAGTGGTTCTTACTAACATGGCTAAAATGACAAATAACTAATGTTTTTATACATAAATATTATAACAAATGCAGGTTGAAGCAGTTTTTCTTTTTTCATGGAATAGTTGCAATCGCCATAACAGTATGAAACTGTAAATAACCTTCCAGTCATATTTTTTTTACATCCAAGCTTAATGTTTTTCCTTCCAAATCTACAAATAGAAATGAAGTTGTGGTTCTTAAGGCAAATTTTCTTTAGTGGATATTCATATTTATTAAAAGGTCCTGTAATATTTGCGGCTCTTAGTTTTATTTAGCTCTGTTGAGGGCAAAAACTCTTTGGAGTGTAAAGATTAAAGCCCCCTGAGCTAAGAAATTTTAAATGAATTTCAGCAGAAGCTAATATCTAGAAGCTTTCAGAGAAAAAAGTTGCCAGGAAAGTTTATGAGTTGGTTGATCAAACATCATAATCACTAAAATTGCTCTGATGGTGGTACGTTTACACTTTTCTTTCAGCATGTTAGTTATTTCTTGTGACAAAGTTGCAAGTTTTCCTACAAAAAATTGGTTAGTATGGAACCTAAAAGATTAATTCCATGTAAGAACCGGATACTGGCACTTATCCTGTGAAAAAAGGAAGAAAATTACCTGATTAAAGTAGAACTGGTGCTGTATACATGTAATATTTTTCTTTGCCAACCAAATCTGCCTTCTGTGTGTTGTGAAGCAACAATAGGTTCTGTGGTCACTCACCTTTTGCTTTAGTGTTTTTATCCCCATGTCTACATTGCTTCTTGTGTTAACCTATTTGTTTGACTTTCCACTTTCACATCCATTGCCTTCTTCAGATTTGCTGTTTTTAACTAAATATTCTTTAACCCTGACTTAATGCTCCAATGCAACATATTCTGCGACTATGTTAAAAAGAAATGCAATCTTTACACCATGAGGCATCACTATGTGGTTAGTTCGTCCCAGTGTTATCTGTCAGTATTTTTTTTTTTTGGTTTGTTCTTCACAAGACAATCTTAACTGGCCAGCAGTGATGATGCAGACTCTTATATATCTTATTGAGTGCAAACAACATAAATGAACTGATCTAATATGTTTACTGTATCAGCACAAACACTCAGGTCTAATGAACAGATCACCAAATGTCTTAGTGCAATGCAGCATGTTGTGAACACACCAACGTCTTAATCTCTCACAGGACAGAATGTACGACGTACAAACTGTGATTTCCCACAGCCCTTCATCTGAGGAGCTTTTCTAGTTCCCATGATAATGCCTTTGTGGAATGCTGTGTTACGTTCACATACATTTTGCAGGAAAAGCTTTGATGTGTTATTCTTTCCCTCATATCTACAGCAACTCATATGCTTTATTGTTATGCCACTCTTAAATCTGGACAACGTCATGTGTCTGGAGTATTGCAGTATCAGCAATGAAAATATTATGATGACTGTGCCATTACAAGTGTTTTTTCTCTCTTTCTTTTCTGTAAATCAGAGAACGTAGAATGACAAAGTTGCAATAAAGTTTACATTTTCTTACTTCACTTTCTCAAGTCATTAAGTTTATGCTGATTGCGTTACAAGGTCGACACGTCAATGACCTAAATGTAAATTAAGTCAATCAATTTAAAATATTAATAATCAAAAGGTTATTGAAAAACAAAGTGGTGATATGCTGTTATAGATAATAACTTTGCACAGTGAATATTTATGTCTGCGTCTGTTCATTTAAATATAACTTACATATTTATGCATTTTTAAAACATCAGGTCAAATCATAGTTTAAGTTTTTTTTTTCTGTGATTATGTTGTTTTTCTCTATAGTATATATATACATATATATATATATATATATATATATATATGTATGTGTATATATATATATATATATATATATATATATATACATATTATGTGTGTATATATATATATATATATATATATATATATATATATATATATATATATATATATATATATATATATATATATATATATATATATATATATATATATATATATGTGTGTGTGTATATATATACATATGCCTCGACAGTTCCTTGGCACCACCAGTTGGATAGTCTTTAAAAACAATAATTCCTTCAAGGGTCATATTGAAGGAGTAAAATGAAGATATCAGTATGTTTAGTCACCTGTTTTCCCCTTGTCACATTTGTTTAATTCAAGACCATTCATGCTTGTTTTCACTTGCAACATGTCTGCTAGTAAAATGTTTGTAAAACTTTTGCAATTTGCACATTAACCACTTTCTTTCAGTCATGCCAGAAAGTTTATGTCCATATATCTGTATGCATGCAGATGATTAACGTATTTATAGCTTCAGTGAATTTGCAGTGGGAGATGTGTATTCAGCCTGGCTTTCACTCTGCTCCTTTTCCTTACTTTTTCTTCCTGATATTTGGCTCACTTCCACCTTGAGGCCCCAGTCCCTGCTTCTTTAGTGCATTCAGACAGGTGCAGCTGGCCACAAACATGCAGGGTCCCTGTACACCAGCCAGCAAGCTCACCCTCTCCGTTTACACCCTGTCCTTGATCACTGAGATTCATATGACACTTTTAAAAAATCGGGTTTCAGTTCTCAGCCAGATAAAATTTGCAGGACATCCTAGTGTTGCACCATGGTTTGTGAGGTGATGAAGTTAGAGTGTGAGAGACTCGAGAAAATTCCTCTTCACAGGACAGCAGAGATTACAGAGCTGTTTTGTGGGCAAAACCTTAAATGACCTTCACTTAGTGAGCTCTTATTTTCAGCTAAATATGCAGTAACCTTCACAATTCCTTGCAAATATTCATGTTGATGTGCAGTATAAATGTTTGATATTCTTAAAGTTCCCACTTTGTTAATTCACAACAAAATAGTCTGGTTCATTCGAAATCTTGCAGTTAAAGACATCCATCCTTAGACTAGCATTTAGCACCAGGACCAGCAGCCCCATTATTTCCCCTTGTTCTTATTATCAACACGAAACATTTGACCCAATTAAATTGGGGCTTAGGCAAGTGGTCCAGTGAAGCCAGAAAAACAAATTGCCCTGCCAAAACCCAAATCAAGAATGAAACAAATAATCTACAAACAGTTGCAGGGCTTGTAGCAAACAGTCTGTTGGTGGTTATTAGCACATTTAAATCACCTCTGCTGCAGCATGCATGAACAGCATATAAATCAGGTTAGGCTGCATTTGGTTCCCTTCTTTTCTTTGAGTGTGGTGCAGAGCAAGAGGCACATGAATTAAACTGGTGACAAGCGAAGGCCGTGCATCTCTCCAAAGTCTACTTTTAGAAAGTGCAAGTCAAGGTTTTAGGTTTCAATGTCTGCTCATGAACAAATGAGTTTTCCAGCTTGCCAATTAGGAGTACGATCTGATCTAAAAGCTTGTTGTCCTCAAGCCAGCTGTCAAGTCTCATGGATCTGTCATTGTTTTCCAAATATCTTGCATTTTGCATAGAGGAAATGATTTCTTAAACCTTTCAGTTAATTTTAGGAAGATCTTCCTCAATGCACTGAAAATATGAGAACATAAGAACACAAAGAAATGGCTTTGAAATTCCTCATGAAGCCAAACTGCTGATTCCCAGCATAGGTGAGGAACAAGTAGACGACAGGAACACAGTCTTGAAACATTAGTCTCATGTCGGAAGCTCAGGGTGGGGTGACATCGGGGGGAGAGGAGGTACCATTGTAGAGGTGTGTATGAGAAAGAAATAGAGAGAGGGAGATAAGCTGTTGAACAGGAGCAAGAAGAAGACCAGTCACATGCAATCACTTCCTGTCTGCTCTCTTTAGAAATCCATCACCTCTTAATGCCTTTTAAAATTCTCCGTTCAGTATAAGTTAATCACTGAATATACACCCTTTAAGAGCCTGGCTGGGGAGACTTATTAATACCCCAGAGACGGAACTGGCTCCTCGGCGCTGTCCACTTGAGCCCGTCCACCTGTTTAAACAGCAGGCTGATGCCATCAGCCACCTTCTCTGTGATTACAAACTCACTTAGCTAAGGAAGGAAAGATCTAATTGTCACAGCAGACTGCTTTCAAGACTTTTATAAATGTGTTGTGGACAAAACTAACAGATGCAAATGCAGATGAGGCAGGAAATAATGGAGTTTGACATTTTGCATTTGAGGGAGATTTTTCATTTCACCAGCCTGTGAAATCCTGCTTATGCTGCAGCCAACTCTGTTTTTTCCAGAGTTTGGAGGGACAGTGAAACCACCATGTTGTCTAAAATATGCCTTTAAAATGGCCATGTCACGTTTTTTGGGGGGGTTCCCTCCCTGTCATTGGGGATTACACGGCTCATTTGTGTTTGAAAAAAAAATCTGCAGGGATTCAAAAGAAAATGCCAGATTTATCTTCTTCCACCAGAGACTGTATCTCCTCTACATCATCATGTTAGAAATAAATACATCAAATGAAATCTATTTGAATACCCTAAACACACACAGTTGGTGCAAGATATTAAGATATTAAATATTAATACCAAATGCTCGATAAGTGCCAGCTATGGTGCATAAATCAAACCGCCAATCACAGCAGAGCATCCTTCTTTATGTGTCACAGTTTCTGATATGATTTGAGGAATATTTTAAAAAAGTTTTAGACACTAAGATACCAGTTTTAGGACTTTTGTAGGTTTTCCTTTAGTGGGTTGGATCTGACTGAGAAAACACAAACATGTCAATCATTGCATTGCTCACATCTAAAGTAAACTTTATACACAAAAACAAGTGTCATACTGAATAAGATGCTAAACTAGAGATCAAAACTTTAGAATTACAAAGAAAATGCTTCCTGAAGTGATAAATTAAGTGTCAATTTAAGGCATTTTAAAGGCTTTTGCTCCAGCTGCCCAGGGTGTACCCTGCTGCTTCTCACCTAATAGCATCTGGCACAAGCTCTTACTACTCAAGCAGGTAAAGCCAAAGGAAGGATGGAAGTTTCACCCTCTGTTGGTCGGAAGATAAAATGCACTTGAATGTTAAAGTTGATACGGACGCATGTGAGCATTAGCAGCATTGTCCCATGTCACTATTTTTAACCAATCAGAAGAGGCAGAGGGTGAAAAGGAGTACTGTAGCAATAAACGGAGAAGAAAAAATATGTTTTGAACCACAGAGAATACAAATATATTCATCAAACATAAAAAAAAAAGTAAGAATTAACTTTTTTCTTCCCCCTATGCAACTACAAAGGTTGCAGTTTTATTTTGTCACAGAAAGCATCAGCAATATGTGATTACTGTTTAGTTAAGATACAAGTCTGTAAACAAATACCTGCAGAAGAATTTAGAAATCACCACTTAGCAGAGAATGAGAATATTCTCACTTGGGAGCATAAAATGTGCTGTGCCACAGCATATATTCACTGTTAATAATAGCAAATGCACTTCAGAGTCAAACCTTTTAAAACTCAATACTTACAATTTTTAAACATTTGCCAAAACCTCAGATTGTTTATTATTAAATCTATTAAAAAAAATACCAGAAACTTCTGTCTTTGGATCATTTTAATAATTACTAATTTATGCCCAATCCAAATATCCAATATTCAATAATGTTATATACAATCACAAGAGTTGTGGAGAAATTATGCTATTCTTCAACGGTTTGTGTGTTAACACACTTGAGAGGAAACAAAAGTGATACAGCTGTTTGACATTCACTTTATTGTTAAAACTTTGTTTGGTATATCAGCCGCTTGTCTTTATTTTATTCTTTCACACTTCTTTAAATTAAAGGCAAACATATACAGCTTCAGCATCAAAAACCATGCAACAGTGTAAACATGAATTCTACTGAGATAAAGAGTTAAACAACTAAAGCAAAAACTGGCAAATAGTGATAATAAAAATGTCCTGTCCAAAGAAAAAAAAAAAGCATTGTGTTCGTTTTAACTTCAACTAAAACAGCTTTAACTTAGTGCTTATCAACTGCCACATTCAGCTGGTATCTATGATGCATGTGAATAGAGGTTTACACCCAGAAAAATTTAATATGGACTGACAACATATATTTAAAAAAAAAAAAAAAAAAAAAAAAAAAAAAGATCCCTGTACATGACAAACCCAACCAAAACTGCCTTTTCCAAAAGTAACCACTAAAAACAAGAATTTCTAGAGAAACCAATTAACCACTAAGCGATTCTCCACCTCATCTGGATGAGGCAACAGCTGCAACACCATGCAGCACCGGACGACCTGACAGATGCTCAGAAACGCTTACAGGTCACCTTGGTTTGAAAAAAATGTGGTCAAGGTCGTATGATATGGATAACTCTGAATTTGCAGGCCAATTACGGAGTGCACAACATAAGTTAACGCTTCCTCATAATGAAAAGAAAAGATACAGTTAACCACACTGTATCCATTTCATCCTGTCCTACCAGCCCTCACGTCCACCGCAAACTGCATGCTGCACTTCCTATGAGCTTACAGGGGTCACGATGCATTTTACCTTTACTGTAGCATGCCAGAATATGCTATATTTTGTCAGTACTGCAGCCAGCATTTCATAACCGGCAACGTTAAGAAAACCTGAACGTGAAAGTGACGAAGCTGCTGTTATCTCTACATCATAAAATCCTATCAGCAAAAAGACCGAAAGATACACTTGCACCGGAAAGGCAATGGAGACGAGACAGTGGCACAGGCTTCCTGTCCTGTGTGTTGTATCCAGAGTCACATGGATACATGTCTCATATCTAAACATAAAATTGTTGTTATTGCAAATCGATGGTTGTACAATTCAGCCTCTTTTTCACTTAACCAGAAAAAGTCAGTGGACATTACACAACAGGAAATTTCTTCATGTTTAACATCGGTTTTGCTGCTTTAGTCGGTTACATGTGACCTGGCGGCTGCAGCTGGGGAGGTCAAACGGAAAACAAGCGTAGCAAGGAAAGGGTAACGCATCATCCCACAACTTCAAATGTGATTACATATTGGATGATGCTACTGAGCAAACCTTTTAGCTAAAATCTCACCCACTGTGTTAGTCGATTTGATCCCAGACTAAAAAACTTTTTTCCCTCCCTTTTTACATCGACGGGTCACTAAGGCACCGATTAATACAATTCTTTAAATAACTGCTTTGATCTGTGTACCACCTGCACCAGAAACATACAGTACACATAATTGGTTCACAAACATCAACTATATCATGTCCAGATACCTTTCAATAATAGCCACCATTTTTTTTTTTTTTTTAAACATCAATTAAATTAGAATAACCCCAAATCCAAGAATTGATTCTGTACAACTTTCAGGAAGAATACATGTTTTGCTAAAAATGTTTTTTTTTGTCTTCATTGAACCATTCAGGATGACCATTACTTGATGGCTTTCTTGTTGAGCTGGAAGAGATCCAGCATGTCCAGCATGGCCTGTCTGATGTAGCCCCCAAAACGATGAGAGTCCTGTGATAAAAGAAGACATTTTTAGAAAGCATAAGATATAGCACATGAAAGAAAACCTGCATAAATAGAAATGATACTTACAGTTTCTGGACTCGAGTGTTTGCTGGAAATGTGGAAGTTAATAAGGTCTTCACCAAGGATGATGTAGGAGACACCATAGCCATCATCAGCCACCTAGAAGATGAAGAAGCAATCAATCTCACAGTGTAAATTTCTGACATGCAAAATTGCAATTAAAAGATATGCATAGAAAACAGCATGAAGCCACGCTGCACATTTCTTTGACCCAGACCCTGATATGGATCCCAAATCCAACCCCAGAGCATTTAACACTGCCTCAAATACTGCTGCGCGGCATGTTTTAAAGGTAAAACATCTGAATTAAACCAATGGCTCATTATTTCAGACTGAATTTTATGGACGGCCTTGAATGTGTTTTACTTAATATTACATTTTGGTGTATGTATTGGTATTTATATATATATATATATATATATATATATATATATATATATATATATATATATATATATATATATATATAAATATATATATATATATATAAATAAAAGGCACATGTGTGGAACTTTTAATTTTTGCATTTTTTGAGTGCAATGTAATCTGTGTATACTTTCCTACTGTGTAAAAGCCCAACTAGGGACAGGCATTGAAAATTAGCCTTGGCTAAAATGTTCTAGTATGTGTCATCATTCATGGAGCATACTTGTCCCTATCAAAAAAAATTAAAAACAAGTTTGCAAAGAACAAGATGAGGAGGTTCATTTATGTGACGCAGCGGTTCAGATAGAGCTTGACAGGAATCTGGACATGGCAGCAGTGTAAAACATCCAGTAGATTTCAAAATAAAGTCCCCTCTGCAGGTTTGGATCCCTTCCCCAAACACATGAATCAAGTAGCTTCTCAGCACGTCAATCAGCTCTGCAAAGGCCAACATGTTCATCTGAGTCCGGTGTGTTTCAGAAGGAAAGCACTTAAAATTTGCAGGATCTTGAGGACCTGTTCTCTATGGCAGGGATCTCCAGTTTTGTTTATGCAAACTTTCTGGACCAAATCCACCTCCGGAGGACACGTATTCTGGATGTTTAATGAGATCAAACAGCTCAACCAGAAACTCACTTAGCTAAGGAAGGAAAGATCTAATTGTCACAGCAGACTGCTTTCAAGACTTTTATAAATATGTTGTGGACAAAACTAACAGATGCAAATGCAGATGAGGCAGGAAATAATGGAGTTTGACATTTTGCCTTTGAGGGAGATTTTTCATTTCACCAGCCTGTGAAATCCTGCTTATGCTGCAGCCAACTCTGTTTTTTCCAGAGTTTGGAGGGACAGTGAAACCACCATGTTGTCTAAAATATGCCTTTAAAGTGGCCATGTCACGTTTTTTGGGGGGGTTCCCTCCCTGTCATTGGGGATTACACGGCTCATTTGTGTTTGAAAAAAAAATCTGCAGGGATTCAAAAGAAAATGCCAGATTTATCTTCTTCCACCAGAGACTGTATCTCCTCTACATCATCAACATGTTAGAAATAAATACATCAAATGAAATCTATTTGAATACCCTAAACACACACAGTTGGTGCAAGATGTTAAGATATTAAATATTAATACCAAATGCTCGATAAGTGCCAGCTATGGTGCATAAATCAAACCGCCAATCACAGCAGAGCATCCTTCTTTATGTGTCACAGTTTCTGATATGATTTGAGGAATATTTTAAAAAAGTTTTACAGACACTAAGATACCAGTTTTAGGACTTTTGTAGGTTTTGTAGGCAAACTTGTTTTTAATTTTTATTTGATAGGGACAAGTATGCTCCATGAATGATGACACATACTACAACATTTTAGCCAAGGCTAATTTTAAATGCCCGTCCCTAGTTGGGCTTTTACACAATAAGAAAGTATACACAGATTACATTGCACTGCAAAAATTAAAAGGTACACATATGTGCCTTTTATATATACCTACAAAAAGTACTTTAAAAGTTGCAGGATCTTGAGGACCCTTTCTCTATGGCAGTGATCTCCAGATTTGTTTATGCAAACTTACTGGACCAAATCCACCTCCGGAGGACACGTATTCTGGATGTTTGACGAGATCAAACAGCTCAACCTGCTGCAGAGGGGTCTGGCTGGTGGACAGCCTCCACGGCTCAGACAAAACCTAAATAGAAAAAAAAGGAACAAATGAACTTCATGGAGGTAACCGTCATAACACAATGAAGTAGTGAGTCAATGCCTTTTCATTTGACAGAGACAACTGCATAGTTTGCAGGGATTCACAAGAGAAAATGATGAATGTTTAAGGAATATTTATTCCAAAAAAAGCTTTCCATAATGGCTCGTACCTCCTTAAGGAATGCAGAGTCCTCTCCCAGATATTTAGAAACCACATAAAGACAGAAAAGGTGGCGATCGATGCCCTGTCCTGTCATTGCCAAGCGATACAGGTTCTGGTGATTCTCCGCTGCTACTTTTAGCAACCTGAGGCGCTCTTCTCTCTGAAGTTACAGGGAGAAAAATGGAAGATCATGGTTTGCACAGTGGAACAACATTCAGTCAACAATCAGAGGTGTGTCATGACTCACAGTCTCATCGCTGATCATGGAGCGCACAAAGTCACAAGTCTCCACAGTGCAGGAGCGCACGGTTTCTGTTCGACCTTCACGGAACAAGCGTGTCATGGAAGCTTCATATGTCAGGCAGAACTTCCCTTTGTCCTGTTAGGAATGAAAATTTGATTTAATTTAAAAGCACTCTAGATATTTAACAAGCTGTCAATAAATTCTGGCCACATGCAGGGGCGGCTGTAGCTCAGGAGGAAGAGCAGTCATCCTTCAACTGGAAAGTTGGGAGGTTTATTCCAGGCTTCCCCTGACTAAATGTAGAAGTGTCCTGGACACTGAACCCCAAGCTGCCCTCCGATGTGCCTATTGGGGTATGAGTGTGTTGTATGAGTATGTGTGTGAATAGGTGAATGTAACAAGTAGTGTAAAGCGCTTTGAGTGGTCTATATGACTAGAAAAGCGCTATATAAGTACAAGTCCATTTACACCGATACAAACTTTAACCACGCTTGAGTGGCGTGTCAAGCGCACAAAAGTACAGACTTGACATTGTGCGTGTGCAAAATCCTATAAATTGCATTATCAATAAAAAATGCCTTAAAAAAATTCAACAGACCAATAAACTAATAATAGAGATGAAATGGGCTGGATCCCCATTTGGATCCAATCATTTAGAACAGGCTGGTCAAAATGTTTGGATGCTGTTTTTTCAGTCCTGTTCGCTCCACAGGGGACCAAATATTTTAATTTTTGTGTTAGAGAATTTAAGTAATTGGTTGCAATCAGGTATGTAGGTGGATTTTAAGCAATGTAGTAAAAAAAAAAAAAAAGGTGCTGGAAAACATCTCCTCCTTTAGCTGTAACTGTGGTTGTTGCTGCCCTCTGGTGATGGAAAACAAGGAGTGCAACTTGTTAATATCAGCTTCTGCTCTGCAGAAAGCTGTGGCCAAACACAAAAAACAATAGAAAGTAAAACTAAAAGTAGGTGAAAAGGTATTCATATGGAAATGCACCTACTCTGTAATGGGCCAGCTGGAGGGCAATCTGAATGAAGGCATCAGGACTGATGCGGCACTTCTTAATCAGCCCCTTTCCAAAGTCATGAAACGGGATAATGTGACAGTCGACGTCATCTGCCAGAGTCTGGGCTACTGTCAGCGAGCTCTCGATGACCTCCTGGCACTACAGGATTACATTAACATACATTTTGAAGAATTTTTGATACATTTACAATGATTGATTGCACACATTACTAAAACAACAGCAGTTATTCGGTGCACCAACACTGGTGCACGCGGTTCATGTCTGCAGAGAAGGGGCGTCAGTCTAAAATCATGGTGCAACATTTGAGTTTCCTACAGTTTTACCTCCGTGGGAATGTCCCACTGCAGCCTCTGGGGGCCAGGCAGGTTAGGATGGGGAGCCCCATGGCAGTGACCTTCCTCTGTGTATCCCAGCTTTACAGGGTCCATGGAAAGTACATGCTGCAACACAGTCAGGTTTTAACATGTAAACATTTTAGGAAGATGTGTTCAGATTGTTGAGCTACTTTAATTCAGTCATTGTTTTCATTGCAGCGATTATTTATCTGAACATAAAACACTCTTCTTGACATAATGACGAAGAGGTTTTTACCTCCCACAAGTGGCCAATGATGGGTGCATCAGCCCAGGAGTGCTCTGCATTCAGTCCCATTGTGCCATTCTTGAAAATGATCAGATTGAAGGTCTTATCAAACCATCTGAAAGAAACACAAATATTTAGCAAAGGTGTGCTTACAAATGAAATGCAGTGACTGACGGACTGACTGTCAGACAGAGAGACAGACAGACAAAAGAATCTCCCACCTGTCGTAGCATTTTCCATGGAGCAGGGACTTGGCGTAACTGTCCAGAGACTTGACCTTGTTGTCTGGGTTGTAACGCTGCTCGGTGTCGTCAAGGGTTACGCAGAAGGCTGCCTTCTCTATGGCATCCAGAGCTTGCTTGTTCTTGCCACGGCTGAAGTATGCGTCGCGCGCCTTCGCCCAGGGGGTTCTACAGCAGGAAAAAAGTAGAAAATCTGATTCTGAAACATGTGACCTTATGGTCATAAGAAATCCACGTACGGAGCAGTGCATATGTCCATGTTTTTGTTGTTGAACAGCGTTGTACACAAACTTTAGACAATAACTTACCAGCAGTTACTTCCTGCCCTGCACTCCACAACATAAACCATGTGACCTCTTCTAAACGGCCTCCAGCTCACTACCCACCTGTCCCCTGCAGTAAGCGCTGCTAGTTTCTCTTCGCCTGGCTGGGGCTCCGACTTGTCTGCCAAGATCCTCTCCATCTGCTGCTCTATCTCCCGTGGCAACAGCAGCCGCCCATCATAAAACATCCACACCTTGAAGAAACGGCCCTTATGGTACACAACAATGTGTTTGCTTTCGTTCATGTGCTGCAGGGTATCTGAGGGAGAGCGGTGAATGGTAGAGAGAGCGAGAAGGAGGCAAAGACAATTGGGAGAAAGTTGGGACTGGTTAAAAGGATAAATGAATTCTGTGGCTTTAAAACTTAAGTAGCTTTCGCACACCAGTTATTCCGTGAATGGCTGCTGAGTGGGAAGTTAATTTGGCGTATAAGATTAAAATTTATGCTTTGAAGAACAAATAAGTATTAAAAACGGAGTATGGATGTCACATTATTTCATTTCTGAGGACACTAGATGTGTTAGCAGCTACTTCTAGAAAAATAATGTGAAATCCACATTTCTGTTTAAGAAAAATGATTTGAGAGTTTCTATAAACGCATTTTAAGTATTTGAAGTGATGTGCTGCATGCTAGCAGGGGTTTCTCAGTTCCTAAACTAAAGGACGGGCAGGAAGTGAGATGAAAAGGGAAAGTCATTTGGGAACAGGGAGTGGATGGGAACACAATGACTGAGACAATGTTTGTTTGAGCGGCACTGTGCTTAACCAAGAGGAACCAATGCAAAAGCCCCGTTTGCAAGTTAATCTTTCCTGCAAAGCTGGAAAAGCAATTTGGTGATACCCAGTGTTCGAACAAGCATTGACCACATCCCAGAAAACACAAAAAAGAAATTAGAGGGGGGGAAACCCAAACAGAAAAAACAATGTAATATGCTCTCATAATACTTGCGTTTTTGGGATTCTTTGGGATTAAATGGAACCGGATTTACATTTAGTTAACACAACAACTCCAGTATTTCTGCATAACAGCCTTTGGATAACTCCAAACTCTTATTCTGTTATCAGTACTTGATTAAAACTAGAAAAACTGTGAGTATATTGTTTAGTCTTCTATAATTTCCTGGACGTCCTCAAAAAAAGGAGAAATAAAGAAAATGTCCAGTTAAGGTGCAAACGAATTAATCTTTACCTTTTCCGAAACATTGAGATAAAAATGAACGAATCTTTGAGCTCTGGGCTTTTGCAGGTTCTAGTCTTGGTTATAGTGCAAATGTTATTGCATGCAACAATGCTCCTCAACATACCGACTGTGTGTTAAATATGTAATTTCAAGCTTAACTAAACAACAACCTTTATCTGGTTTAAGCAAGGTTGTTGTTTGGCTCACTCAGAAATCAACAATGATTCCTGCAGCTCTACAAAGGGTCACAAATAATCTATCAGGCTGAACTATATTAAAAATATCCATGAATTTCTTTAATATAGAAAAATATGCAAGTACGCACATATATTCAGGTCCTTGCTATTCAATTTTACATCTTATCTTTACACTGTCCCTCTTTCGCCCCTCCAAATACTAGATTTCAGTCTCATGCAAATTAATATTTCAATGTGCGTTAATCAGCACACATGCACTACTAATTCATGGATGTCTGATCATTGCTAACCCAAACAGACGGACACATGTCCCAAGGAGAAGTACAGTAGGAGTAATGTGGAGGAGACGGCACTGCTAAAACACTCTACCTGTTTCTACACCTGGGACACGGCTCGTGTTGAACATACGCTCGTATTGGGCAGAGCACATGGGAATAGTGTGTAGGAGCATGAGCTGAAAAGCAAAAGGGGAGAGTCAAACACAGAGATGACAAAGTAATTCACTAAAATCCCCAGAGAGCAGCAGCAGACACACACCTACACGGAGTCGAGGATGGATAAAAGCGGAATGCGATTGATGTGGATTGGTTTGACAAGCGAGGGCGAGGAGGGACCTTAGAGGGAAGCCAGGGAAAGAGGTACGAGAAAGGTTCAGAAACCAGTGACTGCCAAACCCAATACCAGCAACAAAGCGCTGATGAACAGCAAATATTTTGAGTATATTTAAGTTTTACACAAATGCCAATTAAATGTTTTGCTGTGCTGCTGAGAATGAGCATAGAAGTCAGGGTTTCCAAAGGGTGTGACAACAACTACTGTCACATGATAAAGGGGGTCAAAGGGCACAGTGGAGATGTGCCCTCCTCTTACCTGACTCCACACCAGGGATGCGGGAGGTGTTAAACATTCGCTCCCACTGAGCAGAACACAGAGGAACCTTGTTCGCCAGCAAGTAAATCTAACGCAGCGTCCGACGCAGCGAAAGGACAAAACAGTGAAACAGAGACAACTGAATGTAAGTGTGTAACACAGCGAGCTCATGCATTCCTGTGTGTATAAATACACACAGCTGGTCTTTGGAAGACGTAGGAGTGCATTTGCACAACATATTCTAGTGCTGCGCAAATTCTGGGTTTGCAATTCAGCATCATGCAGGTTGGTAAGGGCACAGAGGGGTGCAGGAAAGTGTCTGTTAAGCAGCATTCATTAAGCGTTATCGGCTTAAGCATTCAAAAGAAACGCTGCTGATATTGCATTGCTGGTTATCACAATAATACTTTTGTGAACACAAGCAAAAGGCACAGTGCACGGCTCATTCCAAAGACATAAGGCAAAGTGAGCTGACATAAAACTAAGTATTTATAAGCATTCATAACATTGTGCATAACCAACTGATTTCAAAAGAACACAAAGGTTACAGAAGTTAAGCGTCGTCTTTGTAAAACTAACAGACAAGCACCTTGAGATAAGATGTGTTACTGAGTGAAATCTCAATGAGAAAGTTAAACATTTACTGACAACTGCTGTCAAATACATGCTTATGTAATTCCTGTTACAGCCTGATGAGATGAAAACAAGTTCAGACCAAGTAGCCGTATACTCACTGGTTTGATCTGAGCTCTGTCCAGTTTCCTCCTGTAAAGCATGATGGCATGGATGGAATTACCGGCGCGGGCGGCTTGGATGTGGGTGGGGAAGACGTACAGAAAATCCTGCACGGAAAACAGTGATGGTAATAAATCAACCAGAATTTATAGTTCTTTCAACAGGTTCTTTGTCCAGAGAAACACAAGTGCAAATCATTTAAAGATAATTGTTTATTAGCAGATAAAACTGCAATAAATGAGAGCCAATCTTTCGTTTCCAGTTGCTAAAAAAAAAAAAAAAAAAAAAAAAAAAGAAAGAAACACATGAAAAAGAGCATTTTTCTAGTTCTGTTTGACCACACGGCGCTCATCACTTCAAACCATGTTCACACACACTGAATTATGTCTGTAAAAGGCTTTTTTAAACCTGCACATTTCATTTTCTCAATAAAATGCAGTGATTCTGATTAAGGTACTGTGACTGTTCCTCTACCTCCTGAGCCACACCTGTCACAAAGTCCTGTATTTTTGGTTAGTTTCACACCATATCGCCACAAAGTCCTGTATTTTTGGTTAGTTTTACACCATATCGCCACAAAGTCCTGTATTTTTGGTTAGTTTCACACCATATCGCCACAAAGTCCTGTATTTTTGGTTAGTTTTACACCATATCGCCACAAAGTCCTGTATTTTTGGTTAGTTTCACACCATATCGCCACAAAGTCGTGTGTTTTTGGTTAGTTTTACACCATATCGCCACAAAGTCGTGTGTTTTTGGTTAGTTTTACACCATATCGCCACAAAGTCGTGTGTTTTTGGTTAGTTTTACACCATATCGCCACAAAGTCCTGTATTTTTGGTTAGTTTTACACCATATCGCCACAAAGTCCTGTGTTTTTGGTTAGTTTTACACCATATCGCCACAAAGTCCTGTATTTTTGGTTAGTTTTACACCATATCGCCACAAAGTCCTGTATTTTTGGTTAGTTTCACACCATATCGCCACAAAGTCCTGTATTTTTGGTTAGTTTTACACCATATCGCCACAAAGTCCTGTGTTTTTGGTTAGTTTTACACCATATCGCCACAAAGTCCTGTATTTTTGGTTAGTTTTACACCATATCGCCACAAAGTCCTGTATTTTTGGTTAGTTTCACACCATATCGCCACAAAGTCCTGTATTTTTGGTTAGTTTTACACCATATCGCCACAAAGTCCTGTGTTTTTGGTTAGTTTTACACCATATCGCCACAAAGTCCTGTATTTTTGGTTAGTTTTACACCATATCGCCACAAAGTCCTGTATTTTTGGTTAGTTTCACACCATATCGCCACAAAGTCCTGTATTTTTGGTTAGTTTTACACCATATCGCCACAAAGTCCTGTATTTTTGGTTAGTTTCACACCATATCGCCACAAAGTCCTGTATTTTTGGTTAGTTTTACACCATATCGCCACAAAGTCCTGTGTTTTTGGTTAGTTTTACACCATATCGCCACAAAGTCCTGTATTTTTGGTTAGTTTTACACCATATCGCCACAAAGTCCTGTATTTTTGGTTAGTTTCACACCATATCGCCACAAAGTCCTGTATTTTTGGTTAGTTTTACACCATATCGCCACAAAGTCCTGTGTTTTTGGTTAGTTTTATGCCATATGGCTGTGTTTTCAATGTCAGCTGGGTTGACCTGAAAGTTGATTCAGAGAAATAAACTAAAGAGGTTTAAAAGGATGAACTCTGACAAGTAAACATTAAATATTCTGCATAGTTTTACCAAACAAAACACACACACGGTCCATTAAGTCACAATGCAAATAAGTTGCCTGCAACTTGGATCGACTTTCAGTTTAGCATCTTTGGATCATAGGAGGGAATTAAATTGAATTTTTAAAGAATAATTTCATTACTGACCAATGGCCAACTTATTTTATGTAAAAGAAAAAAGGTTGGTAGTACAATCATTTTTTTTTTTTTTATCCTTAATAGTAATGCAATGATTTAAGAACCTTATCTGAAAACATTTTCTTGTGAACTTGATACGTTTTGAATAGAGATGCGATCTGATCTGCTTTTGGGGGTTCTGATCTGATCCAGGTATCTCAACCTCAGATATCGACTGATACCGCTAATTTTCCAATAAAACTGTTTATATGAACATTATTGTGCTTATCATGGTTATTTCTGTTATTACTGTGTAAGGTTTAATTAAGCTATAATTAATAAACTGAATTAATCAATTTTAAATGTTTTCCAAAATGATTTATAATCCTAATAAAAAACAAAAAGTAGCTATAATTTTGCAGTAAGAGCTGCTTTTAACCCTTAAGTCTCAATTCATGAAAAAATGCTTAGAAAATCAAATGTAAAAACAACAAAAAACTTTAAAAAAAAAAGGGATATTTAGCATGTATTACCATGTGATATGTCAAAATTCTTACAGTGTAATTTTCTTTCCTTCACAGAAAGAACCGTCTGATGCGTCATCCATTCATTTCTAATAATGGACACCTTATTGGGCTTCATTTCTTACTTACATGACAGTAAATTTGTTGCTATGACTTAAATAATTCTGGAAAAAGTTTTTTTTAGTGTTGTGGGAACTGCAGTAGTTGCGTGATCCGGATGATAAACTTTCACAGACAGACAGACACAAGGCAGAGATGACGAACCATGGCATAATAGTTGCTGTTGACCATGATGGGTCCACGGCCTCTCAGGTAAATATACTCTTCCCACCAGTCACTAACCTGTGTCACACAGAGAAGTTGGGTAAAAGGAACAGAGTGACATTATAAAACAAAGTCATAGTGTCCAAAACTATAAACACAGGAGGAAATTTCCTTTAACTTACATAGTTGGATGCCCACCAGGACTTGAGTTTCAGGTACCACTGCAGCCTGGGTCCCAGATTCTTCTCAAAGTCTTTAGCCAAGCCCTTCATCCTCTCAAACTGCTCGTCCTCCATCAGCGGGCGCACCGACTCGAGGTACTGTGCACACAGAAATGCAGTCAGACAGAGCGAAGCAAAGAGGTCAACTTTGTCTTTGAGAGATAATAAAAGGCCAGACAGAAGCTTGTGTAGCAGGTCGAGCAGCATGAAAAAAGCTTCCTGAACTGAATGTTTGTATTAACACAAATCAGCACCAGCGCCGCTACTGGACACACATATGGCTTTGTGGAAGGGAGTGGCATCACATCGTTATAAGCAACCAAGCTGCTGGATTTATACTCTCATGGCGTCTGCGTACGGTGGAGCCGACGCTGGTGAAACGTACAGGGTTACGGCTTGTGCTGCAGTTTCTCTTCTGTGATCTCCACAAGAAGCTGCAGAAACACGTCACAACAAACCTACCAATCAAAACGGAGTACTTCCACATAACCGTGATGCAAGCAGGGGTGCACATCCAACCTCTGCGGACGTGCATGGAGCATTCGCTGGGACGTCGTAACTACGGCTGTGACGATACGTCTTTGTCCCGATTCGATTACGATTGTCTGGGTGCTGATTCAGTTTAAATTGCAATTTTCACAATTCTTCAATACTGCTAATTTTTGTAGATTATAAACAATAAAAATGTATAAAACTTTTTCTTTTGCTCATCATTTTCCTTGATTTCAATTTGGAAAAACAACACAGTAGCCGGATCATCATTTTGCTGCTTTAATGCCCAAGAAGACAAGTTAAAAGATCAATAAAAAAATAAAAAAAAATTAAAAAATAATCCATTACAAAATTTTTATTTGGGGAAAAAAAAAGATTTTTTTAAACAAAATCGATTTTAAAATTGTGAAGCAAAAAACTCCAGATTTTTTATTTTCCCACCCCTAGTCGTATCCAACCTTATGCAGACGCCATGTGATTATAAATCCAGCTTTACTGGGAAAATCACTGTCATTTCTTCATTAATTGTCTTTAAAACACAAAACATCACCTCCGTTTCAAAGCCAGGCCCAATATGAACAATAACACAAGTGAAAATTACCCTTCTGCAGGTGTCCTTGATGGTGGGAACAGGTAGCCGAGGCAGAGAGTTCTGGAAACTGTAGAGCATCGGTTTTCTGCCAGAGCATATCTTCACTAGTAACTAGACATGCAGAACAGATACAGGAAAGGACAAAGTGAATCTGAAGTTATACTTTTGTTTCATGGCAAACATGTAACAAGACGGAATGACTCTGCATCTTTGACTGGATCCAGTCACTAAAGAGTCATTTGAAACTTCCATTTACAATGTTCACCAACAGGTTTCCATCAAGGTAAACTAATATGGCTGTTAATGTGCTGCACATTCACTGTCTCACCATCCACAGGTGGGTAGACCAGGACACAGAACCATGACGCGACTGCATCCAGCCGTGCCACGACAGCAGGCACTTCAGCACATTCCTCATGATCATTATAATGGTGACCCACAGGCCTGTGCCCACCAGAACTCCTCCGACTATCCTCTGACTGTCGGTGGACATATACCGGCTGTGGACAGAGAAACGGAGAAACTATAAAAGCAGCAAATCAAAGCTTTTTTTTTTTTTTTTTTTTAAATTTAATTTAATCTTATTGAATATACAATAAATGGCCATTTAAATTGAGTTGAAACAACATTTTTTCAACAATAAATTAGCCATTTAAAGCAAAGACAATGTTTATTCTAAGGAAGTGTGGACAACAACACACAGGAAACTGTGAAGCATCAGTCACATAGCAGCCATCAGACCTTGTCCAGTCCAAACTCAACAAACAGTAGCAGCTCGACAGGGTGGCTATAGCTCAGGAGGAAGAGCAGTCGGCTTGTAACTGGGAAGTTTGATTCCAGGCTTCCCCTGACTGAGCCGAAGTGTCCTTTGGCAAGACACTGAACCCTAAGTTGCCCCCCCGATGTGCCTATTGTGGTATGATCATGTATGCAAGTCGCTATGGATAAAAGCGTCTGCTAAATGACTATAGAATTAAGTCCTAAACCTTGAAGCCAATATTTCTTATTAATCAGTAATTTTTTCCAACCTAACAATAATTAACTAACTCCCTATAAAACCTGGAATTTTGCATTGATTCAAGGGCATTTGGAGTAATCTTGCACATCCACAACTGAGACAGCTTAACATAGTAAGAAAATAAGACTATATAATGCAAAGACAGCACTTGGCAACTTACCTGATGGGTATGTGTTGGCCGAGCTTGGCGATCAAACCCAGAGATGGATCTAGCTGTCGATATTTATTGTACGACATATAGGACACGACCACGACCATGAACCCAGCCGGGCTGCCTGGGTACACACCAGTCATCACCCCATTCTGGGAAAACCCGTTCCAAATGCAGGATCACAAAAGAGAGAAAACAAGCAACATGCATTATGAAAACACATGATGTGAGCATCAATAATTTCTGATGCAAAACAACAAATGACAGCATTAAAAAAAAATGCTCGCAGCTATTTGGGCTTGAATGGCTCAGTGTGACTGTGTAAACAGACACAAGTGGGCCAAAGGCTAGGACACAAAGAACTGACGGGAAGGTTACAGTAACGGCTGGCTGTGACAGAAGGTGACCTTCTCGTGTGAGCAAGTTCATGGAACATGGTAAACAGATTTACAGTGGAGTTACAATCAGATAAAACGCAGCATTTGTTGTGGATTTTATGATGTTTGTTGGTTGGTCGCTAACAGGAAACACTCGCAACTACAAACACAGACAGCAGGCAACAAAGATTAAGAAGACATTGGTTAAAGTCCAGCTAAGTTTCTCCTACTATACAGATAAGCAACCTGGACATTGCCCACCTGAAGGTGTCACGACTCTTACCTTAAAGCGAATGAATCTTTTCTTCCAGGAGTGGAGGCCAGAGAGGTAGACCTGGCGCAGGGCCTCGTGGCACAAATGTAGGTCGATGCCATCAGGAGTGACTGTGAACTGAAAGGCCACCGCCTGGTGAGCTTCTGCCATGGTGGCTTATAATGTCCAACCACTAAAAGGGAAGGAAGGGGTTAGTCAAGTAGAAAGTACAAAGATTATGTCACATAACAAAAATCAAACCACCTTAAGTTTTCTGCAAGGAAACAACCAGTGAAAAGAGTCAATTCTTGCTGGTTTTACCCTCAAAGCGCATCTAACAGAGTTAGATAAGAAGCTCCACATCTTCTGACCATGAATGTGTTTGAACATTTGTAACAAAAGTTGAAATGAAGCCCTTTGGCTTGACGTGGTCAGAGAGGGAGTGTGTGTGTGGTCAGACACACACACACTGTAGCTTTACACGTTGAAATGAGAGCGATATGTAGCATATGCATGAAAGTATCCACATATTTACAGCTTCCCTAAGAGCTTAATAATCTGATTTCATTAAGTATCATCCTCACTTTTATAGCAAAAAAAATAATAATGATAATAATAAAGAAGGGAAAAAACTAAATATCCTCGTTTAGAGAAAATACTGTGTGATTCCACACATTCTTTCAGCAGGCGTCATCTCACATCCTTTATGTTCCTGGAGAACAGGTAAAACACAAAGCCGATCTCAAAGATCCCAATTAGGACAGATTCTAAAACTCAGGTGAGGCTTTATGTGCTTAAAGTTTTGTTAAAAAGATGGAAAAAAAAATGGTGAGATAAAAGAACAACCTAAAACTGCTTCAAAAGGTCAAAGCGGAGTGGAGCTTGTCAAATAGATCACTGGTAAGTGGTCCATGGCCGAAAGCCAAGGTGGAGGTATGAGGTTAGAGCTGTTTATCTATTTTAAGCAAGATTATGTAAAAACTGCCTTGTCAAACTGAACCATAAACCTTGGAGGAAAGCTGGGTCATGCAGCTAAAACTAAAAAGAAAAATAATTGGATCACTTTCTGTAAAAAATGCAGATTATTGCATCACGGTGGATGTAGCAATGACAGAATTAGTCTATAATTTTACTGTAACTGACTGCAGTACAACAAATGAGTAGCTATGAAATCATTTTGAGGCATATGCCTGTGACAATTAAATTATTACATTATTTGTTATATAACTGTGGCGTTAATTCATATTCCATAAGGTACTGCAACAATTATAATATTTTATTTTTTGGCTTTTAACACTGTAAGTTGTGTGGTCCTCTGTGTCTTATTTTTCTTTTTAATTATTTTATTGGGTATTTATTTATTTTTAGTTGTTTACCTGTTATTAGTTTAACAACATTATTATTTTATTTTATTTTAATTTTGTGATATTCAACTCTTTAAAGCACTTTGGTGACGTTCTGTTTTTAAAATGTGCTTTATAAATAAAGTAGATTAGATAATGAATTAAAACAAATGTCATACAGAGTATGAATTCAATTTATGCTCTAAACATAAAATGCAAAAAGTGAGATGTGATATGAAGAATGTGAATTCCAGCCATCAGTCCACCTGCTCTATTAAAAGATGGTTAAAAAAAAAAGTACTGTATTTTTAGCTTCATATTTTTTAAATAGTTAAATGAAGAGGATTATGCACTCATAATCAAGATGACAACATTATGATTGTGATATTCCTTGTTGACATAGGCAATTAGATGCAAATGTTGCTTTGACAAAACTTACACATTACAATAACATTTTCTAGACAATAATAATGTAATATACTCTCCAAAAACGTATTAAAATCATATCAAAAATCATTTCTGCCATTGCAGATATTTAAACCCCTTTAAAAAGGAGCAGAATAGTACATGTATTTTAGGGTAAAAATAAAAAAAAAGATATCCTAAGTTGCAATCAAGCAATTGATGCAATCTCTTTATAAATGCTTTTTAGTTTCAAACCAGGACTGGATGCCTTTTTAAATAGAATTTTAAAGCAGGACACGTCGTTGGTACGTCTGCAGTCCTGTGGAAGAAGCAGCATCCACACACTGAGCAGTGTTTGAGCAGGCAGTCCCTTCCCCCAGCATCACATGATCCAGCCTGCGCAGCAGAAACTGGGGGAAAGGTCGCAGCTTTGCGCCGCTTGGATACCGGCAAAAAAAAAACCCTCTCCACACTGTACCTGCAAACTGCCAGTAAGCCAAGCACGACCTCCATAAAGC
This sequence comes from Telmatherina bonti, assembly GCF_933228915.1. Taxonomy (NCBI): domain Eukaryota; kingdom Metazoa; phylum Chordata; class Actinopteri; order Atheriniformes; family Telmatherinidae; genus Telmatherina; species Telmatherina bonti. The sequence continues at coordinate 36,783,129 of NC_136620.1, read as the reverse complement.
ATCCAGCAATCTGGGTTTACATCTACATATCCTCTAAGAGCAGATATTTCATCTCTAAATGTGCAATCGCACCAACAAAACCTTGTCTGGTGTTGGTCAACCACTAGCAGGAATGAAGCCCTGCTGCAAAATGATGCTACATCCGTCAAAGCTTCATCATGCATTATTTAAAACCTGATTTCTTGCTGTCAATGATACAATTATCTGACTAAAAAAAAAAAAAAGAGGACACATATAGGCTACATGGTATGTATTATTGCAACTGCCCTGCCCACGTGGTCTGTGTGAAATGGGGTCACTAGTGTGTAATATTTTTTTTTATTATTCAATAAAAACAGATTTTGTGACCTCAAGCAAGATATTAAATCTTATTTTAAATCTGGCCGTTCTTGTAAAATGAGGACAATATCAGGCAGCTGATACTGACCTTAACAGGCAGGTGACATTGTAACACACACACCTTCTGGAAGTGTTTCTTTTCAAAACAATTACAATTTTATATATATATATATATATATATATATATATATATATATATATATATATATATATATATATATATATAACAAAACACTCTCAGACATGAAAACACTGTTTGCTATTATAACTTAATGACAAAGTTGCTTATTATAAGGGAGTCCCCACTCGTCGTTCATAAATGACCTTTATTCGGACCTTTGCCTACATTCTTGTTTTGAGCAGTAACACTGTAATTAGTCATGTTTGTGCCTGGATTGCTTTAAAAATAAAGATCACAATACAAAAAACTAAGTCACATTACAGGAATTTTAACGAATTCATGCATTCAGTGAAGGCCTATATAAGCATAATTATGAGCAGACGTTAAAACAAGGTGTTAATTTGGACAGAATTAGCTGAACTTCTGGCTGCAACAGGCCAAAAAAGCCCAGATATTCTGGTTTTGTCAAACGTGAAGGTGTGACACGATATTTTACACACGCTTTAATGACAAGGAAATACAACAAAGTCACGCTCACATCAAGTGCTCGGCGGAGGCAACATATTTTAGACATGGTTCCGTTTGACGTTGTTTCCCCTGCAGCTACGTTACGACTTTCCGCTTCTTGGACAAACAGACACGAAGTGAAAAGAAGAAGAATTGCTCACCGACGTTTTCTCTCAGTCTGATAGGACGGAGATCCCTGCTTTGACGGAGAAAAGACACGGACGTCCGTCTGCTGGTGTCGCCAGCTTAACACTGCATGAATGAGAGCGCTGATTTGTTTTCAAGCATAGACATAATTTCTACATAGACGCCGCGTCGTATCACGCTGACTATACGAGCTGACGTCTCCTCGCGCCGCCATCTTGGATGGGTCTCCCATGCGCCTCCAATGCATTTATTTGTGAGATGTAGGCCCAACCACGACAATAACTTAACAAGTTTTTACCTGATTTTTCTCACAGTTTTTTTTTGTTACAAAGGACAGAGATATTGTTATGATACAGATCACTGTAAAACATTAAAGACAAGATGCTTTTATGCTAAAATATTTTTTTAATGCTATTTAACTAAGACATAAGGTGGTTACTATATAAATAAATGTATAAATGAAATTGACAGTAACTTGTTTGATTGTTTATTGATGCATTTGGATTTCTCAATTTTTATATAGTCAAATAAATTATTTTTTAACCTTGTGAAATGTAATTTCACACAATTGTTTTCAGCATTTTGCCAGTTATTGCAACTGTATGCTGACCAAAATACAGAAATAGTTGCTGGCTTTCTTTTGACTACAGTTAACTCTTTCTTTTATTTACATGTATTAATTTATCAATATAGAGATACAGTTGTACAAAGTCTGAAAATGAAGCATTGTATCAAAACGGTGCAATTCAAAATTTACCCAGAAAAACACCAGAAGAGCGTAAACCTCCGCCAAGGCCTTTAAAAAGTTCCTGGATCCAAACAGTGATCTGGATCATCACCAAAAGTAATACGTTCTTCCTTTTCACATTTCCAACAAGTCCTGAAAATTTCATGAAAATCCATCCATAACTTTTTAAGTTATCTTGAACACAAACAAACAAACAGATAAAGCCGGTAAAAACATAAACTCCGTGACGGAAGTCATTTGGCTACTATGTGAAACTCTCTTTGTGAAGCATTAATATAATATTTTTCCATAAACACCTCACTGGAGTAAAATTTATCATTTGCATTTAGTAGATTATTCACTATGTTAACACTATTTATCAACCAATTATGTAGAAAAGTGTTCTGTTTGTGTGTTATATATACGCATTGTTCCACAAAAAAAGAGTTTTGTGGGGAAACTCGTTGACTGCAGCCAAACTCGAGACCCACCCAATATGGCGGCGACGCTGGTTTACTCTCCAGCGCTCAATGAGGCGTCTCTGTATATATTATGTCTATGTTTTCAAGGACTTCCCCTTCAACTACGTCGTTTTTAATGGCCTACACAACGAGCTGTGGTTGTAACAGCGCCCCCGTGTGGACTCCTGTGAAATGGAAAGAGTTGCATGACCGCAATGGGCAGGTAGTTGTGGAAAAACACGACGGTGGCATAAAGGACCGACAAGAACTGTGTGTACTCAGGCTGTAATAAATACTAATATGTAATACTATTAAGTGATAAAAGCTGGTAAAATTCATATAATCACAAAGGAAAGCATGCAACAAGTAATCTTTAACACAATATTAACAGACACCTGTTAAATAGGAACACAGCAGCAGCTTTAAGCATGTAAACATGCAGACATGATCAAGACAACTTACTGGTAATGACAGTAAGCATCAAAATGGGGAAGAAAGAGGATTTGAATGTGACAAGTGGACTGGTTTAACTATTTTAGATAATTCTGATCGACTGGGATTTCCATGTACAAGTTAACTCTTCTTTAGGGTTTACAGAGAATGATCTAAATAAGAATAAATATCTGGTGAGCGCTTTTGTCTGGATGTAAATTCCTTCTTGATATGAAAGGGTCTGAGGAGAATGGGCAGACAGATTGGAGATGATATAAAGGTAGAAGTAACGCAAAAAACACTAATTACAACCAAGATATGCAGAATACCATCCCTAGACACAGAACACGTCCAACCTGGAAGCAGATGGGCTCCAGCAGCAGAAGACCTCAGCGTGGTGCGTCCCATGTTTGTTAGATTAGAACAGGGAAGTGAAGTCACAGCTCACATGGGCTTACTTAAAACCGGACAACATAAAGACTATAAATATGTCTGGTCTGATCAGTCTTCATTTCAGCTTCCACATTTAGCTTTATAGTCTTTTTCTGTTTGTTATTTTAATGTATTTTACCTGCTATACTTTCAGGGTATTTTGTTTTATTTTATTTTTATACTATTTCAGTTTTCTATCAATTCTCCAGTGTGTTAGGTTTACTGATGTGAGTGGTGGGGGTTAGAGCAGTGCTCTGAGACACTGTTTTATGTACCCTGGAAAATATGTGTGTGTGTGTGTGTGTGTGTGTGTGTATGGATGTGTTGCATTTGTGCGGGTATGTTTATGTGTCTATGTTTATGTATATGTTACAATGATACATTTAAAGTCATGTAGACTTGATAAAAAATGATGGAAAAGAAGGGGGATGGGGGGCGTGTTCACGTTTTTATGTAAAGCACTTTCAGTTGCATTTTATGTTTTTATAAAGTGCTTTATAAATAAAGTTTTATTTGATTTGGTTTAAATACCACAGCTTACACGAGATATTTTGTCCATACTGTACCCATTCTCTGAAGGCTACGTCCAGCAGGATATTGGATTATCTCACAAAGCTCATATCATCTCCAACTGGTTATGATAGGCCTCCACAGTCACCAGGTCTTTATCCAAAGGAGTAGCTTTTGGAAGTGGTGGAAAAGGAGATATTCCTAATTAAGTGGCTGGTGAGAGTACTTTCTAAGGTTTTGACAACAAGACGCACTGATGGCAGGACTTGTCTTCACATTTTTGGAATAAAAATGTCTTGAAACCATCAAGGAAATGTGATGTATATAATAAGAAGAGTTTAAAAAGTAGGAATACTCAACAATGACTGTAAAAGTCAGAGGTCATACTCAGTATACCCTTAGAAACCTTGTAAATATACCACCGTTTTAGCTTCATTACGTCCAGATTTGCAACACGACTTCCTTTTTTGCACAGTAAAACACAAAAAAGTATGTTAAAATTGTTAAATGTATGATTATTATTATTATCATTTACCTAATCAGTGAAAATTTTAAATACTTCTTCATATTTTTCTAACACAATGTTGCACACTCAAAACATTTGTATGTTTGGTTGATGGTCATTCAGGGGTATATTTAGCAGGTCACTTAAGCCAGAAAACAAATTTATTTTCTATTAAAAAGATACTTGCAAGAAAAATATGAGAAATAAACGGCTCATTTACTCTGGGACAGATATGGATGTCACAGCATTTCAATCCAACTTGGATTCATCTTATTACAGATGGATCAAAATTAATAAAACAGACAACAACAAAAAGCTAACTTAAAATAGTTCATAGGGACCACATGTCTAAAAAATACACAGGAGACAATAAAATCATCATCTAAAAGACTAAAGCATAATAATTATTTTCGTCAAGTGTCAAACTGTTTTCATATAATTTTTTCAAAATATTTATTATCATCCCAACATGTTAGCATAAGGAAACCTAATTCATATTATACTACTTTAAATTAAATATCAAGTTACTATTTTTATGTTTCAGAATGGACTTGCTTCACTGCTTTTTGTTTTTTACTGTCTTTTTTTTTTTTTATCAGTTGGTTCAGATTCTTCTGATGGAGTAGATTTTATGTTTTTCACCAATAGCTCAACCTGATATTTTTCAAGAAGATTTTAAATAAATAAAATAAATTTTGTGCAAGACCATTAAGTGACGTCATTAGACTATAAATCATTATACCCATGTATTTGACCAAGCAACATTTTCAAAGGGAAAGACTAACATTTGGGAGAGGTGTACTTTAAAATGTACTGCAAAATAAAAACAAAAAATAAACTAAAAAATCTTTCATACAATAACTGCATTTTTTATAGCCTTTTAAAAACAGGGAACATCTATACTCAGTTTAATGGTAAAATATAACAAAAATGTATCTTTTTTTTTTCATTTAAAAAATTTATTTGTTACAAAAAGTGAATAAGTTTCCTGCAATTCAGTGGCAAAAAAAAAAACACAAGGGGAAATAAAATGCTAATCCAGGGGTGTCCAAGTCCAGTCCTTGAGATCTCCCATCCTGCAACCTTTAGATGCAACCCCTGTCCAGCACAGCTGAATTCCTCTTCTGCATGTCCTTCAGCTCTACAGAGGCCTGCTCACGAGCCACTTATTTGATTCAGGTGTGTTGGAGAAGGGTTGCACCTAAAAACAACAGGATGGTAGATCTCCAGAACCGGACTTGGGCACCCCTGCGCCAATCTAATGCTTGTCCAGCAGAGGGCGCAATACTACTTTCTTTTGGGAAAAGCACAATTCTTTTTCATGTTAAGTTCTCATTTAAATAGAAAAATAGTTTGACTGGTACCTTGAAAACAGCATAAAATATAAAGGTTTCAAACTAAGTAAAAATATTTCCATAATTTTGAGCTAATGTTAAATTTCCAGCAGAATCACGTTGTTTGGACTGATGACTGCTCTGAACCACACAAACCAAAAACAAACATAATTAGAAGATAATCTCAACTTTTAGTCTTTAAATTGATCTTTGGTTTATTATTTCTGCTTACAGTCTGCAAAGTAAACCCTAAACCCACGCTGGAAGTTTCTCTCCACAGAGGCACGCCTCTCGTGGCTGCTCGCGTCGCGCGCGTCCTGCTGTCACCAGTGTGCGTCCTGGCAGACAGACAGCTGCGTCCAGCTCGCGCTTTGCGGCGTGTGTGAGCCGTACTGGAGGTGGGGGGACCGCAGTGATTATTAGCCTGGGACGCCCCTTCTTCATCACAGCGACTGCACGGCGTTACAGCGAGGAGGAGAATGAAAATAGTAGATTTAGTTTCTACTTGTAGGTTCAGCGCAGAAGAAGAGAGGCAACTCCGAAAGGTAAGCGCGTTACTGTGCTTTCACTTTTTTTACTGCTGGAAACACGTTTTTAAGAGGTTAAACACACACAACTTCTTTATTTATGATCTCCTTTTGTGTTTTTACAACATCCCAAATCTTTTCTGAACCCCGAAAATGAAGCAGTTTGGAAAAAACTGCGTCCAGCACGTGCGTGGCTCCAGATAAAGTGATGTATATTTTACTGATGTAAAAACCAGTCATGCTCAGGTTTCTCGGGGAAACATTCAGCTTCCTCCTCAGAACAGATGTTGTAATGAAGCTTTGAGGTGAAGACAGTGAGTGAGAGCTTCTCGTGGGGAATTTCTCATCGTGCTCCACGGGCTTTCCAGCGGTGACGTGACGTGAACTGTGGCGAAGCGTTTTTATGATGCCGCGACTCTTCTTGTCCTTATTTGTCTTGTTATCATCTCTGGCTGCGTGTCGTGGGTAATTTCTAAGGAAGAAAAACCTGCATTCAGTTCTTTATTTGTGTGAGTCGTGGCAGGTTTAAGTTCCGCGTTTCATTAAGCATCAAGAATGAAAATCAGGAACTGTGACTGAGATGTGTTCATGGTGGTTTATTACCAAGACAAACATGGTTCCTTTGCATCACTAGAGGATTGTAGCAGGATCGCACTGCCTGCTACACAAACAGATACCCCAGCATCCAGAAGTAGGGCACTAACTGGCACTGGTGTGCGTGTGTGTGTGTGTGTGTGTGTGTCATGTCATGCGTGGTCCCCCCTCCGGAAGGTTAACTGGGCGTCTCACTGGTTCCTATGTGGAGTGGGGGGAGGTTTGCAGACAGTCTGATTGAAGGATCTCCAGATGGATTCAGCTCTCCTTCTCTGTCTGATGTCTGTTTACTGTCCTTAGACTCAACATTTTAAATGTGCACCACTGCTGATGGTGTGCAGCATCATAAAGGTTCAAGTTAAAGAAGACATGGTGTGTGTTTCTGCACAAACCTGCATGTGACTTTTGGAACACACGAGCCATGTCAATGATCTCCATTCCACATCCAGCAGGTTTTTGTGAATGTGACATCATGTGTGAGGATATTCTGAAGGTAACAAGCAACTTCCACACCGGAAATGTGACAGTCTGGGCCGGGAGTCGTAGCTTTTCACACTGCATGACTTGATCCTAGTTGTTGGGTGAATTATTATTTTAATTCAAATTAAATTATTGATTAAAAATGCATGCAGAACAAAGAAGAACTAACTTCAGTAGCTATTCAAGATACAAAAAGAAAAGAGAAGTAAGCTCAAAAATAGATTGTTTTCCTTTTTTTAAAATTAAGGTTTTATCAACTGATCACAAGGCCTTTTCTGCCAGAAAATAGATAAATAAAATTTCTCAGCATGCTACCTGGCATTGCTCAACAGAAAGTTACATAAACTTGAACAGATTGGGGGGGGAGGGGGGAAGGAAATCTGCTTCATTGATTAAATGCAGTTTTTTAATTAAATTGTGAATTAACTACATATCTTATAAAATCTAAAACATGAATTGTTATATTTTTATGTAAATCAGTTAAAAGCTGCCTAATGGAAGCACTGTTTCTGTGCTTTTGTGTGGTGAATGTTGCTAATGAGAATTCCACATCATGTCATCATTTCTGCCTGATGATGTCTGAATGTCTTTCATATCAAAATTTTGTCAAAAGAAACCAAAAGTTTTTTTGTAAGTTAAAGATAAAAAAAAAAGTCCAGATGAGAGAGTTGTCCTCTGATGCTTCATAATCTCCTGTGACTCAGATTATTACTGTAAACCCTTCTTGGTGGCTGTTTACCACGAGGGCATATGTGGTCCAGTAGTTTGTGTCTTCATCTTTGAATCTTATTGCATCACTGTAATTAGAGCATCATTCTTTATTTATATTTTGTTTCAAATCTGCAGAAAAGATGGTCTTTTAGGATAAAAGTTGTCCTGTTTGAGTTAAAGAACCTGGTGCCAAACAAACTTTGCTCTTCAGCAATGATCTGACCACTGATGGAAGCAGAATGACAACCATGTCTGAGGAAGAACACATGAGCTTGTTTTCATCCCTGCAAATTGTGGGGCAAAGTTTGCCACATTTAGGACTTTATTTAAAATATAGTCATTGATTAAGTCTGAATATCTGCATTCAGGGTTTAAAAAGCGTTGACAGAATGATTATAGATATTTTCTTTGCAGAGCACCAGTGATAAGTTAGTTTGTCAATTCTTTGACTTTCATTGAAGCCATGTGTTGTTTGATACCCATCTATGGTTCTCTCATAAGGCTTCAATCAGCAGCATTCATTGTATTCTGTTGTGATAATATTATTTCACCAGAGGGATGACAATAGCTGTTTTGTCTGCCTGAAAGGCGGCTTTATGACGAACGTCAAAGGACTACAGACGTGCCAGTGTCCCAAAACACACCAGTTAGTCGAGCCTTTCGTCAACTATTTAACAAAAAGAGGCCAGAAAGCTTCAGCCGTGCTGTGAGACTCATAAGATCTCTTTGTAATTTCACTGCTCTTTTACGATCTCTTGGAAAGATCTCGGAGTGTCTCCTCATGTTGGGCAGGAGGCAGGGGCACACCCTGGACAGGTGATTTGTCCTTTGATGCATAGAGACAAAAAAAGTCACGTTCACACCTCTGTTTTCCATTTTCTGAACTTGAATGGAGGAAAACCGCTTCGGACGCGCAGCTCGTGTCCAAGCAGCTTATTGTGAATCATACTTAGTGAAACCTCTGTTACCACAATTCTTTCCAGGTTACTCACAAAATCTACGTTAGACCAAGAAACCGTTCTCATAAAAAAAGAAATAAGACAATAAAGTTGCTAACAATCGTAAAAGCAGGGAAAAACATAACCTCGTTAGTGGAAATGATAAATTCATCTGTATAAAATAGATTTTCAGTTGTCAGGATCTAATCTCATGTGCAGTGTAATTTTGAAGAGACAATCAGGAATACATTGTCAGATTTACCATGATATAATAATTTGTCTTGATTAAAAAGATAAACATGCCAACTTATTCGTACATAACACACTGGACATTGCAGAGTGGGATATGCCTGTTACTGGTAAGAATATTTCATTTGTGTACATCTGGGTAAGAATGGGGAGAATTCAAACTATTTCCTCTTTGAGAATTTCACTGAAACATGTAGGTAATTAAGGACTTTTGATTGTTTTATCCAGTTTGGAGTGTTGGAAAGACCAAACACAACGTTTTGCTATTCTTTTTCTCGTGCCAGACCTTCTGAATAAAATCTTTGTCGGTTTGCTTGAAAGTTGAGTTCATTTTTGGCAGGTTTGACTGCACCACTAAATGGATGCATGACAAAGAAAACAACTCTTGTAAGAACATAAGCCTCAGTTCGTTTCACGTGAACCAAACGCGGGAAGTTGAAGATAACTGATGCGGTGGAAACGGATGTTACTCTGTAGTAATGTCTAGATCAAACTCCAGTCCTCGAGGATCGGTATCCTGCAGGTTTTTGTTGTCTCCGTACTCCAACACACCTGTCCGAAATTCATAAATAGGTTGACAAGTAGCTGTTGGATCCATTTGATTCTTATCAGGCGTGTTGGTGCAGGGAAACAACAAAAACTGCCGGATTCTGCCCCTTGAGGACTGGAGTTTGACACCCCTGTTCTAGATGAGTGATTTTTCTTGTTTGCTGTTTCTTTTCTTCTCCTTCAGTAATTCCTGATGCAGCTCCCCCGCAGGTGAGCATGGGAATATGTTATTCAAAAGGTTTGGTTTGTTAGGATAAGCGTGCATTCACATTAGGATAGTCCGCTAGACTTGGTCCGAAAGGGGACTCTGCTCAGTTATAGGGTGTATCCATTCAGTACGAGATCATGTTCACGCTGCACTTTGACCAAGCGCGCCAAACCTTTACATTAATATATCCCCATTCCCACCAAAGGTGACGCTGCACTAGTATTTAGCAAAAGAAAGGATCAGACCCACGTGAAGAAGAAAAACTCTGTTGCAAGTTAAACATGGAGATTAAACTATCGCTGTTTTGCATTTTGTCTTATGCCAGTATCCTGCAGAAATACGCTGCAACAATGAACGCAGTATGAACACCAGACAAGGCAGAGGACTCTTAACGCCATCGCTATGTATTTACCCACAATGCAATGCTACATCAAATGCAGAAAATGACTTTTTTTTTTTTTTTTTTTTTTTTTTAGTCGGCTTCCTCTATTTGGTCTGCTTGAAATCTGCAGATGCAGATTTTCTGAGCAAACAGGCTCAGATTCAAATCAAAAAGGCTGATGTTAATGTGCCCTAGGTGCAATGTGAAAGCAAACTCAGACAGGCTGGATGTTGCAACCCTGAAAAGAACCAAGCTCCCAGTTGTACAGTGTAGTGGACTAATGGGTGTCCTTAGTTTTTATCACAACATGAGATTTTTCCACTTTGTTTGTTGATCTTTCCATCATCCAAATGTAACTTCTGCTCTTTATAGTTCGTGATGTTGATGTCACATTATTGCTGGAATCATAAATTGTCACTCAGTAAGAAAACTAAATAATGAATGATGGTTTTCATGGGATAAAAGTCCAATTTTGTGCTCTAAATGTTTTTATAAAAGCTAAATTTGAGGATCTTGGAATTTCCCTAAGATTGCGTCCTGTCAGTTCGTGAATTTGCTGCCCTGAAGTTGAACTATGATGTTACTCTTTTCCTTCAGTGTGATGCTTTTGCCCTTCCGTGTACCATAATCTTCTGTTTTGTCCTTGTAAACATAATATGGACATGAACAGCTTGGTAACCAAATCAGCTGAGGAGTTTAGATCAGTGACACAATTTCTGCTTTTGACTCCAGACCGGTTTGGTTGGTCACCCAATTACGTCATTGGGTGAAAGCCTCTTCATACTGTCACCTTCTTGAAGTATTTAATCTATTTGCTAGTGAAACATTTACACTGTAATGTGTGTAGTGGTTTGTTATGATGTACTAAGGATTTAAGCTTATCCAGATCTGATGTTTTGAGCTCATGGAGGGATTTTGACTAAATTCATGACAAATTAGCCCCAGAAATGTCAGCAGGGTGTTTCTAAGTTCCCTTCTGGGAGGCATTTAACAGCACATTGTTTAATATAATACTTAACAAGACTTGACAGATACTTAATGTTTTAACAGAATGAATCTAAACCAGGAGGAGAAGTTTATTCCAGCCTCGCTGCTTATTGCATATTTGCCAGGAAGAAGATCCATTTATGAGAATGTGGCTTTCTCAGCAGGGTTCTGTGGTTTTGTGTTTATGGATACAGTTCCCTTGACATTCCCGTCCTCCTCATACCACTCCTCCCAAAAGTCGTGCAACTCTAGGAAGCAAAGCTTCTCTGATATGCAAGGGTCTTAAACTCTGTGATTATTATTATTTATTTTATTTTATTTTTTAGACACTTTAAGCAAAGACTGTGTTCAGGTTTGGTCAGATATAACCTGATGTGACCCTCCTCTTTTAGATTTTCTTTTGTTGAGCTGGGATAAGGGTTAGTTTGGGATGGTGAGTGTTGTTGGGTAGTCTGTGCGCGAAGCCTTGGAGAAATGAGAAGGCAGCGGGACAGTGGTAATGCAGAGTCGGGCAGGAAAGGCCCCTTGGGGATGACGAGCTATTCTGAGTTTTGTGCTTTTCCCCAGTCGCTGTACTCTGGATGGTCTACAAAGTCTCTGTGCAGCTATTTTCTATACATAAACAATACAGACATAAAATAAACGGAAAGACAGAAAAATCTCCTGTTAAGGAGAATGTGGTTTGCCATCAAAGCTTCTCAGCAGTTTTATTTTCTCTCTCTTGCTGGAGATGATATTATACTTCTATTTTTTCTCCATTTTTTTGAACAGTCATTTTCTCTATTAGATGATCTGTGTTTGTTTCAACTCACTAGGAAAAAAAATTAGGTTTATAAATACTTTGTTTTGCCTTGCTGTGAATCAACAGTCACAATGAGAAAGTCCCAAGAAGAGCCCTGGGGTAAGTTAAACAATTGACCATTGTCCACACACTGTCACACCTGCAAAACATGTCTGGGTGCAGGAGGCTTTGACTGTTATGTCTGGAGGCTGCTAATGGTATCGAAGCATCTGTGCTAAATGTATACACATCCGCAATGTGTATTTCATCTTAGGTCATCAAGAATATTTAAAGATACCAAACAGAATAGACTCAGGGGCACAATATGTTCTTTTGTGCCACTTATTATGTGCTCATTTCATATTTTTGTGGTCAAAATAAAACCTTCCTGTTTAGTTTTTGCCCTAAAATTTGCTTCACACTTGTTGACATGCACCGAAATGACAATAAAGAGGTTATATGAACTTATGCATGGCCAATAAATTACAGTCTGGATGATAAATTAACTTCCTGAGTCCCATCCAAGTCTTTATTTTTGTGTTTATTATTTTGACTAAATCAGCATAAAATGCTTCTGCTTTCATGATGCTGAAATTTCTCACCAGCTTCTCTTCTTTCTCATCTGTTTTGTCTTCTAAGTGCTGTAAAGAAACATGGAAGTTATTTTCTTTAATAGGTGCTGTCATGCTAGCAAATAACTAACTCATGACCCATATGTTTTCATGGCACAGTAATTAAAAGAAACCATCAGTGGTACTTGCATCGTATGAAGAGTTTCCCAGGCAAACAGAGAGCTCATGTTTTGGAATTGAGCTGCAGTCTGCTGAGCTCATATCTCTATTTATTTGGGGTAATTTGGGGTATTTAAACATTTGTAATTAGTCTTTTTCTGTGTTCGTATTTCCAGTGGGTTTGGTCCAGATGGCTTTTAAAACTGTGGGGGAAATACTTCTGTGTCAGAAGTTTCATATTTAGTGACATTCTTTAAAGAACGGAGCGTCTTTTTAGAGCTGGATTAGACTTATCGTGAAGTGACTTACTGATTGCAGGTCTTGAAGGGGTTCCTGTTTCATGTTGTGCCATTTTAAACAGTCACAATGTTTATATTTTAGGAGGAAATTAGACAGAAAGAAAAAATCTGTGGATGGTGGTCTTTCTTCAGTCTGAGGCTGGAATGTGTAAGCCTTGAACAGAAGCCGCTGTGTCATTACTTACCTTTCTTTACTCCTTGCTGAAAATAGAAAAATCACCTCCTTGTGATCCCCACATCTCTCTTGCTGCTTTCCTTGCTTTCATTTTCTGCTCGCTCTGAACACAAGGACACATACATGCACACACACTGTGTGTCTGACTCCCATTACAGAACTGGAGCGCTGAAGCCATCTGGGACTTCAGACCTCTTCATGTGGAAATTGAAGCCATGCGGTTGCATCTTAGCCTCGTTTTTCTGAATTGGAATGACACGCTTGTTCTCCGCAACCACCACGACCTTACAGCATTAAGCTGATTTAATGACAGAGATAATACCATACATTGCATTGTAAGCTGTTCTTTAACATGTTTTCCCATGTTTTCTGGCATATCTGCAGTGTTAAAACAATGTAAGACCACCTTAGACGTAACCCGACGTGAAAAAGAAGTTTAAACATGTTCCAGTTATTTTATGCGGAAGCAGTTTTATTTAGCCTGTAATTTCTAACTCTTTTGCAAGACTTTTTTTTTTTCCTGCAGCCTGACCACTATCGCATCATAGTTCCCACATTTGCTTGTAAGGTTTAATTCTCGACTAGTGCAGCCGAAGCTAGCGCATGCGTGTTACCCGCCGCAATCAGTTTGAAAGTGGAAGTTTTTGCGCTGCAAGTGATGACTCCTGCCTATTACAGGATGGGACTGTACGTCTCTGCAGCATTTGCTGTGAGGAATGGATGAAACGAGGTGTTTGTTGCTGCAGCTGATATGTCAACACACTTCCCCACACCTGCATCTACTGGGAGTATGTAAACAATATAAGCTGTGATATTACGCAACTGCAAGTGATAAGCACAGCTGGCAAAAGCTTCCTGATGTTATCTTCATTGTGGAAGATTCTGTAGAGCAGTTCAAGCTCATATTTTGGATGCATTTCTGGCTGGAGGGCTTATTTCTGGATGTGGGATGATGTCATGCTCAAACGGAGTGTATGACAAAAATTTCCATAGTTTACAGGTTGTGGTAACTTGTAGACTGGAGGTGTGTGTTCATGGGTGTGTGTCCGAAGGCAGAAAGATGACTACATCACACAAACCAGAAGTTCAGTGAGGTTTATTAATTTAAAAAAAAACAAAAAACCTTTGACATGGCATTAGGTGCAATTTCTTTAACAATAACTTGTTAGAATATTAGACCAGAAATGACGAAGACTGTTTAAATCATGCATGGTCAAAAAAATCTGTTTGTTGTTACTTGTTGTTTAATGATAGGGGATAATAAAGCTTGGTTTTGTTGGGCAGATGGTGATTCATACTGAAAGTAAAATACAGGCAACAGACACAGCATAGGCACTGTGCAGCTAACGTTGAGCGAGTACTTATTCCAACTCGCTTGATCTGAGTCACAGCATCCTTTAGCTGGCCATGCAGAATTGACTTGTCATCCAGTGGTAAGAAGAGCTAGACATCTGGTGATCTCTGTCTCATGCAGTCAGCAGTTTGGGTTTGACTTTTGAGTCACTTGCATGAAAAATATTCAAATAAAAATTTGATCTTTGCTCAGAATTTTAGAAGATTTGGCATCTCAGTGTCATGCCTCTTTTTCTCTGCTTTATCAAGCTGTCAGCACACGAATGCCCACAGTAAATACTCACATTTTACTGCATGTATTCAACAGTTCAGTAGTTTTCAGTTTTGTTTACTGTTGCCCGACTTCTTCTAATCCCAGGCTTTCATTCTTCCTCTGCTCTTGTTTAATCCTCAACCTTAAATCGGATCCCAGTCAGATTAAGATTGATTATGGGCCAAAAGACAGATGATCATGAAAAAGGAAGAACTGAAATAAAATCGGAAAGAAGGTGCGTTGTGTGTATGGAAACCTGTCACTGACAGATGTATTGTGTTCAGTTTGGCTTTGCATGGTTAATCAAATGTGTTTCCTTTTGAGACAGGAATAAATGGCTGTTTGGATGTCTAAAACCAGTCAGAAGCTGCACTAATGCTTGTATGTTCCTCATCAAAATCCTTGTAATTGTTTGGTATGAACATTTTGCTTATTGAAAGTCTTATTTCAGGCTTTGTCCGTGACATCTGAGAGGATGTGAGTCATAGACTGAATATTGCACCGTGCATGCATCTCATACAGATAGGATATTTTGATTATAAATCAGTAAGGAAATTTTGACTGTCACACCTCTGCTTACAACCTTCTAATTACAAGATTGTGACTCAGAAAGCTGTTGTGGTTACAGAACTGCTGGGAGAGCTTATATACACAAGCTCGATTTAGAGCTATATGTCATAACAGGAAATGATGTCAGCTAAAGCGCCGGCTCAAAGTCCTCCCCCAGCAACAGGATTATCACAATTTAGCTCGTTGTTCACTGTACATGAAGGCACAATTAACCCTCCATCTAAGCTGGTGTGTGTTTTGTTTTATTTTAAAGTCATTATTTATTTTAATCTTATTTTATTACCATTGTTTAACCTGTAAACTACACTCTCCTCAGGGTATGACATGTCCGTGAGACTTGTCCCACTCAGTTACACTTCTCGACTGCTTTCTCACTCTCACCTACTCCACCTGGTTGGCATCCTCTAAAACCCACCATGAAAGCCATCCGTCGCCTTCAGCCTCCGCCTTTTCATTCTAATATTTTGGTTTATCTCTCACAATCAGAAAAAGGGAGAGAAAAAGAAATTCAGGTGGAATTTGTGTGGTTTACATCCTTCCTGAATTCTAGACCTTATCATTTTATACAGTGTGTGTTAAGAAGGCTTCCTCGGTTGGAGGAGGACTCAGTGTGTTGTCAAAGTCTTTTTGTAGTTCTTACCAAACCTGTTGTTCAAGGAGTGGCAGCTATTGACTTCCTTTTCTTCCTGACCCCAACACAATTGTATCAGCGTTTTGGAGACTTAACACAGGAAATATGCATCTGAGACCTGAAGATAGAGCAAAACAGACCTATTACTCCACTTTCCTCATAGTATTTTAATGCAGCTGGCAAACCCCTCTGAGGACCATGAATAAAACCCATTCTAGTTTTTGTTCCAGCTTTGAAGTGAGCTAACATATGTTTAATGTTTAAAACACTTTGCTAGTCATTTGTGGTCATGTTGTGACTTGGCGAAATGATTTGCATCACTCCTGAGAACTGATGTCGGGGCAAGAAAATAAGAAGTTGCAGCTTTGTTGTTCAGATAAATGCAGTATTACCATCAAAAGGAGCCTCATCTGCTTTTATGGATGTGCTATAAAGGCAACACATTGACACTGCTTGCTGTGATCCGACACTCCTACGTACCCCGTCCCTTGTATTTGTATTTGTGAGTGCATCTCCAACAGAAAATGTCTTGCATGAAGTCCATTTGTGAACAGAAACCAGAGAAAAAGTCCGAACCAACTATGACAAAAATTATAATCATGATTATTTTGACTGAAATTGAGATCTTGATTATTTAACACAATTATCTAGTATTTCTAAACAACGCTGCGCGTCGTGGTGTTCTAGACTCCGTGTCGCTCATTATAACCGTCTAATGCACGGTTCTGAGTTGTTTAATCCACTTTTACATCTTATATAGGAACTATTTTACGTTGACCTCGATGTACGTTTTATGCCAAACAACCGCTGTCAGGCTGCAGCGCATTTCTCTCATTCACCTGTTAAGACAGCTGATCTGAACCAGCTGATTCACGTGTTACTATGGTAACGCCCCGTAAAGGAGGGATATTACTGTGTTTAACTCGCTGAACTATGTATACAAAAATAATGCAGCCAGTTGTCACTGACAATTAGGGGTTGGAAAATCGAATCGAAAAATCGGAAATCTGTATTTTTTTTCTTCACAATTTTAAAATCGATTTTAAACAAATTTTTTTTTTTTTTTTTTATACCAAATAAATAAAATTAATCCACTATAAAATTTTTGTCATTTTCGTTGGTTTTATTGATCTTTTAACTTGTCTTCTTGGGAATTATAGCAGCAGAATGATGATCTGGCTACTGTGTTGTTTATTCCTAACTGAAATCAAGAAAAATTACTAGCAAAAAGAAGTTTTATAAAAAACAATTTTGTTTTTAATTACAAAAATCATCAATATTGAAGAACTTTGAGAATCGCAATTTAAATCGAATCGGCACCCAAAAAATCGGAATTGAATCGAATCGGGACAAAAGCATATCGTCACAGCCGTACTGACAATGGTATAAACTATGTTTAGGTGAACTTCCACAACCTACTGCAGTTATTCTACATGGACCTGCAGCCGGAGCCGACTGAGACTGGCCGCCTGGGAGTGCTTTAGGACGGGAGAGGCTCCCGCTGCTCCTTCCTTACAGTAACTGCAGAACAATATGTGCCTTCAAGTCAGTTGCCAAAACACCAGAAAAGTCTCTAATAACTCCAGTAAAAGCTGCTAGATTTGCCGCTTTTAACAAAAAAAGTCTCCAGATTTGGCAAGAAAGTCGCCAGGTTGGCAACAGTGTCTGAATGAAAGCAAAGCGGCTGTGGGAGGAGTTTACAGCACAGCGCTGCAACGCCAGAGACGCTCGATTAGCAGCTGAAGACAGCAGGAGAGGAAACCACAAAGAGAAAAATAATCACACCCTTTTATTTTTAATGATCGTTGAAAACCCAGATCCGATTTATCGCCCAGCCCTAACTTCTCGATGATGTTCCTCTGTGACAATGGCTCGAGACAAATAAAGCTTTTTCAAACCTGCATCCATTTTGGAATCAACAGATATCTGAAAATGCCTTTCTTTGGTGATGGAGAAAACACAAAAAAGAAAGAAAAAACAATCCCTATTTCAGGTTCAGCACACTAACCTTCCTGTTAAGTGACAATACTAACCCATGTCTCACTGTACTCCTCCATTTTTAGGTTCATCTCTGATGTAAAAAGTTGCTTTAGAGGCTTCCAGTCCTGAATAGGGTGACACAGAAAAAGATGCTGACCTCAACTCTGCATTAATGCCTCTTCACACCTTTGCTCTCTGCACTTTAAAACGGGGTCTTCAGTTCTTGGCAGGCATCTTCTTATAAACGGGGTTAGAGCTGGGTTAATGCATTACCTCACAGACCGCTTACTCAACACTTCAGAAAAATTTTACGATTACATGAAAAGCAGCAAACTGACCTGAGATGGACAAAAAAAGGGGAAATTGTGAAAAGAAAAGCACGCAACAGTCGAGCGGACCTGCTTTCAGTCTGTTTTTGAGGGGATGTTCAGATGTTTGGATGGTGAAGATCGGATGCTGTGACTGACGGGCTGAAGGAAAGTAGAATGCAAATAACATTTTTTGTTCCTGTTTTCAGCTTCATATACATGTTGAATAAGTAAAAATTATGAGTAAATGTGTGAGAAGTAATGTTTTACAAGCATATTGACTGTAAAACAACCAATCTCAGCATAATATTCCCCTAGACGTCTCTGTCAGTGTTTTAGCAGCGATATTATATGATATGGGGCAGGTTGCTGCAGACAAACTTTCTCCTAGTCAGCAGGAAGCATGAAGTTGTTTAGGGACGAGTTAAAGGGTCTTTGTGTGACATGGCAGTTGCTCTCCCACCTGTTACTATATGGCACGGTTGACATGCATCCAGCCTTACACCTCAGCAGAGCGCTCATGCCGACTGTTTCGCTTCCTTGGTGCACATTTTCTTTGTTGGGTGGGTTTGCCAAGTTAAACAAACAAACTTGGTAATATCTGTAGATGTTCACTTAAATAAACCTTGTTTCTAAACTGATATAATTAGAAATTATCTCATTTTTTCTTTGGAAAAAAAAAACCTTTAAACTCACAGTGAATTTCTTAGCTTCTGCCTCCATCCCATGACAGCATTTAGGTTTGTAGCATAAAGGCCGTATTGTCTAACTTGTAGCTTAAAATAAACATCAGATAGAAGCGGAAAGGTCTTCACTTTGATCTTCTGTAGTTTACAGTAGTTCACTGAAAAAAGCAAGACTTGCTGAAGTTATTTAATCTTTCTCTCCTCTTAAACAAGTGTGCTGGCTCAGCATAGATACCTCCATATCTAAAGATCTCTGAAATTCTGATCTGACATAGATGTTTTTTGTCTCTCTGAGCCAAACTTGCTGTACCGTAAAAAATTGAAGGAGGCATTTAGGAGCTCTTGAATTTTGCTTCCTTTAAAGTGGCTGACTGCATCTTTTCCCAGGTAGCATGAGTAAGTGTGAGTGGTTGTAGACTCGGGCATTAAATTAACATGATGCACCTAAATGCAGGTACATGCAACATTAAAGAACAAAACTCTGAATCTCTTTGCATCAGGCTTCCCTTTTGGGGGAAGGCTTTCTTTTTGTGCAGGCTCTCAAGTTGTTTGCCTCAAATCTGTTTCATCAGTGTAATAATTTAATACTGTTCTAAGTCTAAAAATTTACAAGAGGATTATTATTCTACACTCATAAATCTGTAAATCAAAGAAGGAAAATTTCATTCACAGTGGCACATTTAGAGATTCAGTCTTCGCCACTCTGATCCGCTTGCAGGCTGGCCTGAGCTGCACTTGTTGACTTTATTTGACTGTTTGGACGGAAAACGCGTTATCCAGCCAATGACAATCAGATGTAATCTGGCACAGAATGACGAGACCAAACAAGTTTTCTGTACTTGAACGCAAACCAAATGAAACTATGTCAGCATCCTTTTTAAGCCGTGGTGTACAATTCCTGGTAATGCCCTGGAATCACGAGAGTGCTGCTTCTAACCAAACCAACTTTACAGGTTATCTTTTCATGCTGAGAATGTGTTACTGGGTACTGTAGCAGGAAGTTGCTGATGGCCCTGTGGCTTGTACGTTCGCACACTGGTTTCTTACAGCCTTTAACGTGCAAAGTATATTTTATAAGTAGTGTATTTCTGAGGATATGATCTAGACCACACATTAAGGTGTATATCCTGCCTTTTAACAAGATGTGTTTTTTTATGATTTTATATTAAATGAGAAAGAGAAGAAGAGTTACTGAGAATCTATAATACAATACAATATTTCTGGTGAAATATAATGCTTTTTTGTGTATGTATTCCCTTGTTTTCATAGGTGAATACTAATTTTATACAAGTTTCTATTATTCTCTTGGCCCTAAAATAGGGGAAGCACCTTAGTGCCAGATCTACTAAAGTTTGTTATATTCTCAACAAGAAGGGAGAACTTTGTTCTTGCTCTCGAGGCCGCAAGAACAAGCAAAAAAAAAGGGTTCTTGTTGTTCTGGTCCATTCTTGAGGGATTACTGCAGGCTTTTTTGTTTAATGAGCCCAGTTTTTGTTTTTTTTGTTTTTTTTAACGAGAAACGTCCTCAGCAGCAGCGCTGGTTGTGTGCGTGGCTGGATCCGTGTGTTTAACACGTGCTACATGTTGTTAAAATGTTCGGACTTTCTCACCACCTCAATCAGCTGTTTACAAAAAAAAATCTGTTTAACCTGCATCAGCAAAACTGCAGAAGCAGCAGCTGTCCGCTACATGCTTTTTCGTGTTAACAACGTCCATCGAAAATTTCCGACCAATCACACGATATTTCTCGGAGCCCCACAAAAAAAAGTTCGGCCAGCCCGATGTGTCGAACTGCCTCCAACCACAAAAAGACGTCATTATCCTCTTGGGGCCTTGAGAACAAGAGAAAATTTCTCCCTTCTCGTGGAGTTTGTAGCAAGCTTAAGATCCCAGCTTGTGAGTAGTAATTTGCATGTGCACTCTGGAATGGTCCACATGGGGCTAGACCACGGTTTGCTGGTGACTTACTAAGAATGACTGCGGAAGTGGGCGGCAGGTGCAAACATGTTTGAGACTCCCTGTTTAAATGAGGGTGTTTCGTGGTTTTCAGCATGACAAGTTTGGCCCAGAATTTTTGAAAGAAGTTAATGGTGTCTGTGATTCAGCTAAAAAAAAAAAAACACACAAAAAGAATAAAACACAAGAGGGCTTTGCTGCAGGGAAGGAGGAAAAGAAAAGGAGAAAGATAAGACTTTTACTGACTGGAGAACTTTCAGAGAAGAGACTGGATGCAAGATGAATGCCGAAGTAGCCGTTGTAAAGAGGCACTGAGAAAAGTTCAGTCGTGGTTCTTTTAGTTATTTTGTGGTTGAGATAATGGAATCCTGCTGTAGTTTCATGTGTTTTTCTGTCGTGACTGAAACTATACCTGTTAATTTAGACTGCATGTACTTCCTGTTAAAATGATTCATATGAGAATCAAACAAGTGTAACTTAACTGTGGCCTTTTCTGCTCCAAATGTGATTGATAGTATTTTTATCTGCTTCCATTTAGATTTTGACATGAAGAAGGACATTGATACGCTTATAGCACAAGAACGGACTGAAATAATCTCCAAATATGACAAGGTAAGCGTGTGTACAGGAATGCAGCGACTATGCCATCCTTTTAGGAACAGGTTTTGGACATGATGGTTTGACACTTTTGTCATTAATGAAAGAAGTATCGTCAAACAACTGCTTTCCTATGTATGGAAATAGATGGCAGGCTCACTCGCTAATGGTAAAACAAGTAGTTCAGGTTGTAGGAAGCATATTCATGGAATATCATGGCATTTGTTAATATTTCACCAAATTTCAAAGATATTTTTACACAACTTCCTGCTGGATTTGTTTGTATGCATGTAATTCTCGACCTGCTAACATAAATGTGCTGAAGCAGACCATAGAGAAGAAAACAAATGTGCCTAAATACTAATATCCTGTTTTATGTTTGGGTGTGTTTCAGGGCAGACAAGAGGGAGTCAACATTGACCCGTGGGAGGATGCGGACTACAGCCTCTATAAAGTCACGGACCGCTTCGGCTTCCTACAGTAGGCTCATTTAAAGTTCTGACATTCTTGTATTATGTTTACTAGAGCTGTGAAGAAATGCTTTTGTCCCGATTTGATTCCGATTTTTTTTTTGGGTGCCGATTTGATTTAAACTGCGATTCTCACAATTTTTTCGATATTGCTGATTTTTGTAGATTAAAAAGAAGAATTTTTCTTGATTTCAATCAGGAAAAAACAAACCAGTGGTCATTCTGCTGCTATAATGCTCAAGAAGACAAATAAAAAGAGCAATAAAAACAATCAAAATGACAAAAAAATTATAATGGATTATTTTTTATTTATTTGAATTTTTTTTTTTTTTTTTTTTTTAACAAAAAAAAAAAAAAAATCCATATAAAATTGTGAAGCAAAAAATTCCAATATTCGATTTTTCGATTAGATTTTTCCACCCCTAATGTCTATAGTTGCTTCTGTACATTTTATTTTCAAACTCTAACATCTTTTAATAACATTTAAGTATTACAAACATTAACATTATTTCCATATGTATCATATTTCACAAACTGTAATTGAGTCCTTTTGCATTACTTTATGGTAAAAACTTAACTCACTACAGTAATTTTGACATCACGTGGTAACAAACAATAAATATAGGAAAATGTTATTAGTTTATATTTTCTTAAGGGGCCAAATAAAAACTTTACATTAAAAAGAAAAAAATTGTATTTTCTTCCCATGCTTGTGCGCTGATATGTGCGTTTATCCTTCAGTGAGGAAGAGCTTCCAATGCCCACTGCACTGGAAGAGAAGGTAAGGAGATTTTTACCCCTCTAGCATGCTCAGATTTGACCTTCCATGTAATAAATTTCTGCTCTCATGCAGGCTTTTTTATTTTTCTCCACAGCAAAAGCAACAGGAGATAGAGCGTGTGGAAAAATGGCTTAAGATGGTGAAGAAATGGGATAAATACAGGAATAGCGAAAAGGTCAATACCAGCTCCCATCAGATTCCAAAGTACTGTCTCAATTTAGCTCCTGCTTACCCTATGTGATCTATTATTTCCGTTTCTGTTTATAATCTATTTTCCATTCCCTTTTAAGCCGAGCTCCTTCTGTCATTCCTTCCCGTCGCTGTGGTTAACACACTTAAAACAAGCGCATGAGAGCAAACAGGGTTCTTGTCAGTGTAGTGTTTGCAAGATTAAAGTGATAACTTCTAACCTTCTACCTCTGTCATGGTTGCTGTGAAAACTTATGTAACATTTCTTCCTCCTCTTTGTCACAGTTGGTGAAGCGAGTATATAAAGGTATCCCTCTCCAGCTGCGAGGCCAGGCTTGGGCTTTGCTTTTGGACATAGAGAAAATGAAACAAGATAATCAGGGAAAATATGAGGTAGGAGTCTTAAAGCTTGCATTTGCTATAAACATAAAAAGTGTAATTATCGTAATCATGTTTAATTCAGACTGCTGCTTTGCTGTAAAAACACGATTATCATTTTTTTTCATTGGGCAGAAAATGAAGCAACAGGCTCGTAACTTCTCCACAGAGATCAAGCAGATAGATTTGGATGTGAACAGAACCTTCAGGAACCACATCATGTTCATGGACCGCTTTGGGGTCAAGTGAGTTGCTAGTTTCTGTTACGTTTTTTTTTTTTTTGTTTGTTTGTTTTACTTACAAGTAAATACTGGTTTTGTCTATTTTTCATGCGTCACTGCTACCAAAAGTACTTAAATGCTTATCTAAACCACCGCACACGGCGGATGTTTGTGTGGATCGCCAGAATACTCTTTGACCTTGAGCAGGTTAAATAGCTTCAGTTGTGATGATGAACTTCCCTCCTTTCTTTTGCTTTTTGTTTGTTGTGAGGTGACCTTATATCTTCTTGCCTTTGCTCCTTGCTTTCTGTATCACCTCGCAAGCTCATATTTACCCTCACCGAGGCTCCTGCAGGGTGTGACCTCTGCCCTGAACCTTGAAGCAGCACAACACACACACACACCCCTACACATGTGTCGCACACTCTCACAAACCCAAAGCAGTGGTTTCCTCCTCTCAGCATTTTATTAACCTTCCTGTCAGTGCACAAAGCCGCACAGGAAACGGTATTCATACAAAATTGTGCACTAGCTCAAGTGCACATGCACAAAACACTGCAGCAAAAAGAATCCCCAACACATAATACTAGTGAATAAAACAATAAAGATAAAAACACAAACATGTGTGTTTTAGTGTTTGTATTCAGGACAGCCACTTGGCTTTTTTCTGAGTGTGTAGCTGAGCGCTGTCTTCTTGCTCTTTGTCACTCATTTCCCGTTCAATTCAAAGCCACAGAGCTTAAACAGACCAAAACCCTGCTCCATCCTGCTGCCCACCACTTCCCTGTGAGTCAACAGCTGTCTTACTCACACCGAGCCACTGAAGGCTATTTAAAGCGTCTTTCCTGCCTCTGCCACTGTCCGTTTGGAGATGTAGCCACTATTAAGGCCAGAGGGTAGACATCCTTTCTATATCTACATAATATTTGTTAATACCCCCGATGCACTCACTTACATCCATTCATGCACACACACAATGTCTGCCTTGTGCTCAGTGTCTGAAACTGTTGAGTCTCCAGATGTAATCAGCTGCAAAGCGCTCGACCCCGCATTGATAGAAACTGGACCATAGATGCATGCTTTGGAAGAATTTCTCTCATGAATCTGCTATATTAGTTTATGTTCCATATTTGTATACTTATAAATACTATGATAAAGAAGTTTTACTTTAAATGTCTTCTTGCTGAAAGTGAAATTCCTAAAAAGTTGTTTTTGTCACCACTTGCTTGACTGTATCTCAAGAATCACATCCTTGTTTTTACTGGAGCTTTTTCTGTTCCCTGTCCAGGCAGCAGGCACTCTTTCATGTGCTCGCAGCTTATTCCGTCTACAATACGGTAAGTTTTTTTTGTGTGTGTGTAGCCGATAACGGCTCAATACCAAGCATGTGTGCTCGTACTTGGTATTATTAAAAGTGTACTGACACCACAACTGATACCACACTGGTCAAGCTAGCGCAGATGTGTTTGATGGCATACTTCGGATGTGTTTTAAAAGAAATAAATGCCTTGAATGTTAAAATGTGACATTTTTTGTTACACTAAAGCCAGGTCTTTGTTTCAAAACCACACATTTATAGTTGTATTTAGGTAAAATGTGCCAAATCAAAAAAAGCTTGTTGAGATTCTTAGATCTGTAATGTTATTATATTTGTATGGTGAGGTAACTTCAGAAAGGATGGGTCATTTATTACAAACTAATGGAATCTTACACAGTTATAACAGCAATAATAACCATAGTCACAATAATGTTCACATAAACAGATTTGGTATCGGGAGATATTCAAATTTCAGATATCAGAACTCCCAAAAAGTGGATCAGTGCATCCCTAGTATGTATATATGCATGCATGCATTCTGAAGGCAGCAAAAGGTAATGTGGAGAATTTTGGTGAACACTGGCTCTGCAGGGAAAAAACAGCAATATGTCCATAATTCATCAGCTTCAGATCAATGAGTTGTGTGAGTTCCTGTACAGCAAAGACCAAGCAAAGCGTTACAGACCCATCTGTTCTCACTATGGTTCGGAGCCTTGGGGGAGATCTTTTATTTATGATTGTGGCTCAGGCTGAGTGTTCATCATCGCTGTGAAACATTCAGGCCACCAGTAAACCTGCATTGTTACATCAAGTTCTCTTTTGGACTGTTCTTGTTCATAAAGCGGTGTGATATGTGTAAAGTATCTAAAAAGCTACCATTTGTTTTGTTTGCAGATGATACAAATATTTTCTGTTCAGAACTTACAGCAGCTCATGGAAGATATCACCTCAGAATTAGATAAGCTAAAAAAAAAAACTGGTTTGCTGTAAATAAACTGTCTTTAAATTTGGAAAAAACTAAATTTATGTTGTTTGGAAATCGTAAATGGAACAGTGACGTTAAAATTGGGATAGATGGTGTAAATGTAGACAGAGTGGAGGAAATTAAGTTTCTGGGTGTGATAATCAATTACAAGATCAGCTGGAAGCTGCACATCCGACATGTTCAAGCCAAGTTAAATAGAAGTATTTTGGTTCTTTGTAAAGCCAATTATCTATTGAATACAAACGCATTACATACCTTGTACTGTTCTCTTATATTGCCATACTTTAACTACTGTGTGGAAATCTGGGGAAACACAAACAAATCTTCCCTCCGACCACTGTGCACACTCCAGAAAAGAGCCATTAAGATGGTGCATATAGTGGGTTTTCAGTACCATACCAATGAGCTATTCATGAACTCCTGTCTCTTAAAACTCCCAGATCTGGTAGAATTTCGAACAGCACAATTAATGTATAAAGTCAGAAACAAACAACTACTAAATAATATATAGAAATATTTTACTGATAGAGATGGGGGCTATAATTACAAGGAAAACCTTAACTTCAAAACTAGGAGTGTAAGAGCAACGCTGAAGATGATGTGCATTTCGGTCAGTGGTGTGAGGATTTAGAATAAGCTCAGCCACAAGCTGAAACAATGTTCAAGCATGAGTCTATTTTTAAAAAATTGAGACAGTTGCTTTGCAGCAAATATGTGGATGAGAGTTTGAAATGAGTTGAAAGGAGGTACAAATGGGAGAAACAGGACTGTGTCCATGTACGGTATGTGTAGGTGGTTATGTGGGGGTATACATGGGTGTATGTCTGTATATGCATGGGTGTGAGAACGTGTAGAGGTGTATATTTGTAGAAATGTAAATGTATGTATAATGTATGTATAAGAGTACAGCTATATACAGCTAGGTATCATTATGTATGTGTGTGTGTGTGTGTGTGTGTGCGTGTATGTGTAGGTATATGTATGAGTATATATGTGTGTATAATATGAATGTTTGTAGGTATGGGTATAGGTATGCATATGGGTATGTATGTGTATGTATGTGTAGGTATATGTATATATATGTATATATGTATATATGTGTAGATATATGCTCTGTGTAAAATACTGGGTTTGGAAAACAGGATGAGTGTTAGGTTTAATCATTAATCATGTGTGTAGGGGTTGGAGCAAATAATTTCTACTTCTTCCTACCCCTTTTTAGACCTGTCAACAGAATACATGAGTATTGTAGAGGCTACATGTATGTAGAAGAATATAAATAATGTTGACCTGTCTGAAATAAAAAAAAATAAATTAATAAAGCAATGAGGATAAATATCCTAGCTGAAACGACGCAGTATGCATCTCTTTTTTCAGCTACCACAGCCTTTAGTACAGCTCACATAATCATTTCATTGTACTGTCATTGCCATCAGCATCCAGCTTCTTTTTTATTTGCTGTCTTAAGAACAGCAGAAGCTATGTGAAAGTTAATATTCTAATCACAAAAAAGAAAAGTGTCTTATTTAGCACCTCGATTAGATTAAGCAATTCAGGAAAACCAACTTTGTAATCAGATGTCTATGAAGTCTCTCTGGGCGAGGGTGAAATTGGGTATCATGCTGGGTTGTAGCATAGACAAACCCCCTTCAGGGCAGTTAATGTGCTTAATGCTGTAAACGATGGCTTAGATATTCAGAAATGTAGCTTCCATTGGTCTGCCTAGGACCATTCCTGACTGGAGGAAGGAGAACCACTGATCTTTACAACCTGGAAAGGACCTTTTGCAGTCTGCTGGTTTGAAACATTTGTGTGACTGAGTCGCTGATTTGATGAGAAAGAAGAGCAGAAAGAAATATTGTGACATGTGTATATGTCTTTGTTTCCCAGTCATTATATCTGTGTTGATACATTTGGTAATCTACAGTCACTACATGTTTCTTATCTGTTTATATTTTCTGAGCCCGAGCTGCTGCCATCTGATAACAGCTGGTAGTAACATGACTGAGGACAGTCCATTGCTCCTCACAACTGTTTTTCTAATTGGTCCTGTGGTCAGTTCCTCTGTGGCAGAGGTGTTTGAGCCAGAGGAAAAGGTCATGTGTTGTTCCCTTTTCCTTTTCCCCTCTTCTCACACAGTGCTCAGAAAAAAACGGGGTCAGTAGGAGAGCTGAGAGAGAGAGAGAAGGGGGAATGCAGCGATAGAGACGGAGGGGTGTTTGTCTTTTTCATGTATGTGATTGCAGGGAGGAATGTGAAAAATGTGCACTTTAAACTCACTGCAACTCAAATTATATTTAATGTATTTCCTTGAAAGGATACATGTGTGTTCATTTCAAGCTGAGCGATAAAGCCGCCTTAATATGGTCAGATATCAGATGTGTCTGTCTGTGCTTCTGTGCTTCCCAAAGACTAGTTTGGTACAAATCAGTGAATCATTCTATTGTCAACTTAGCAGTAGTTCAAGCTGAAGACATGACATTACTGAGAAAGTGAGTCCAGCTATTGTAAATATTGATATAATCTTTGGTGGAAGTGTTTATAATACAGCTGCTGCAGTAGAACCACATGCACCTACAGTCTGCCTGCAGACCACATCAGACATTCAGGTGCTCTCCTCCTCATCTCCTGGCCTGTGTGTGTGTGTGTTCTATTAAATTATGAATACTTCCTGTCATTGTTCATTCTGTTTAACTTAAAGCTGTATCTTGTCCTGTGTTTCCCCCAGGAGGTGAGCTACTGCCAGGGGATGAGTCAGATCGCTGCAATCTTACTCATGTACCTGAACGAGGAAGATGCCTTCTGGGCTTTATCCCAGCTCCTTACAAACAGCAAGCATTCCATGCACGGTGAGACAGGGGAAGAGATGTAGACAAGAACAAGCCAAGATGATTCATGTCTTTTTTGCTTTTTTTTTTTTTTTTTTTTACTTTGCTCTTCAGAAATGATGAATGATTCATACACCATTGGCACATAATGTAACATCATGTCTGGTGTAGTGGTATATATTTTTTCTTCTTTTTTTTTTTCCTCTCTTTTCCAGGGTTGTTCATCCCAGGATTCCCGAAGCTGCAGCGTTTCCAGGCTCACCATGAGCTCATCCTCTCTAAAATGCTGCCCAAGCTAAAGAAACACCTGGTGAGTTGCATTTGTTTGAGTGATGCTTTCCATCATCAGAGCTGCAAGGTCTTAAAAGGTCACACTGCATTCGATCTACCAGTCATAGTTGTGGGAATGATTGATGTTGAAGTTGAAAATGTTGCGGCTAATCCAAGAAAGTTAGCAATATGAGATTTCTGATGAAGCAAATTATGAGGAGCAGCTTCCTGATGGATGGTTTCTTGTTGACTCAGGACAAGGAGCAGATGACTACAGGGATTTATACCACCAAATGGTTTCTCCAGTGCTTCATTGACAGAGTGAGTATTCGTGCCTTTCAGCTTTTTGAATATTAAACACAGGAAGTTTTAAACTCCACATCATCCTTGTGTGGAAACTTGTACCATCCTCAAACCACATCTTGAGAACTTTTATTATTTTCAGTCACGCTGATGTTTTTGTCTGCTTTGTGTTGCATAACAGACCCCATTCACCCTCACCTTGCGCTTATGGGACATCTACATATTGGAAGGAGACAAGATACTAACTGCTATGGCTTACACAACCCTCAAGTTACATAAAAGTGAGTGAAAGACTCGTCAGGTTTTCTTTACATGCCGTGCTGTGCCACATGAGCCAAGTTGCTTTAATGCCCAGATTCAGCCACCGTAAGTGTTATGGTGTGGATTACTTTGCACGCTTCCTCACGGTTGGATGCATCCGAACTGGATGGCTTACATAACACAAGTGGCCCGTTGCTGTGGAGAAGAGTCGAAGGCTGTCTTCTCATTGGATGCACAGACAAGCGGTGTCTCAGCATATTGGCTGGTTTCTTGAAACTGACAGGACAGTTCGTTCCTCGGAAGCTTAATTTTAGAAAATTCTTGTTAAATTTCTGCCTTTGAAAATGATAAATTCTGTCTTAAAAACTTTATTTTTAACCCTAATAGTTTAACTCTTATTTTGTGTTTGTAATTTGTGTGAACAACAGAGCGGCTGCTGAAGCTGCAGTTGGAGGACCTGAGGGAGTTTCTTCAGGAGCAGCTGGCTGCTTCTTTCTTCCTTCCTGATGATATGGTGGTTGAACAGTTACAGGTTGCGATGTCAGAGCTGCGCAGTAAAAAGCTGGATCAGCCTCCTCCAGGTGCAGCCATGTTTTTTTTTTTTTTTGTTTTTTTTTTATTCCATTAAAAATATCTAGAAAGTCTGATGCAACTAAATGTTATCTGATTTATTACTTTTGGAAAATGATTTAATACAGCATATCTAACAGTGACTAAAGTATTTCATGGGTTTCCATTGTGACTCTTCTGTGGGCACTTGCCTCAAACTAAACATTCCTGGTAATTTTTTATCAGTTGTGCTCAGTTTGAAGGAATTTTTACAAACTTCGCTGCTAAGAACATCTTCAGTTTTGGGATGATGCTCAGTGGCCTTGCATAAGCCGCTTGCCTCGGGTCCTTAAAGAACATTTCTGTTAGATTAGGGTCAAGGCTTTGACTTGGCTTGACTTTTAATATATTTACTCTGCTGTTCAGTGATTCATAGGTCTGTTGTTGCGCTGCATCAACCATCTCTTTCCACCTCAGATACAGTTCAGTCAGATAACCTGTCATTTTCTTTTATATAATTTGTTGATATAATTCAGAATTCATCATCTGACAAGCTGTCCTAATCCAGATGTGTAAAAGAAAACTCCAGGAAGAGTAAAATAGCAACCATGTAGCCCAGGCTGGATAAAGTTCCTGTGCTAGAATTTGATCTGAACTATATAAATAAATTAGAGTTCCCACTAATACCTGCCTGTCATCCTACTGTTTTAAAACAATAACTCTGATTTTGAGATAAAACAAACTATTTCTAGATGCTGTTTTTAAGACCTGCATATGGAATATTTAATTCTTTCCCTCCATAAACACATGAATCATTATATTAAATTTGTTTAATTGGGTTCTAATTAAATGTACCTTTCATGAGATCTCATGTATTTGAAACACCCCTCTTTATCATTTTTGCTTCTCTCATCAATCCCATTTTTCATTTTCTCTCTTCAGCCAAGTCAGACGAGCTGCCCAAGAAGCCTCTGGGTCAGGAGAGACCAGTTCTCCTACTTCCTCTGCAGCGTGACCCTCCTGCAGAGCTCAAAATAAATCTGCAGGCCAACACTGTGCCCAGTACGGAGACCCAGCAAGTAGAAGGCAGCACCCTGCTTCAGGCACCTGCTCCTGCAGACCCTCAGGATTCAAGAAGCTTCTCGGGCGCAAACACACCTCCTTTACCTTCACCAGACCCCGTCATCATTCACACACGTGAAATACCTTGTAAACCACCTCTGATACCCCCAAAAGCAGACAAACCGCTGGCCAAGATGGGATTCGCTAGAAAAGTAGAAGAGACACTTCCAGAAGTTTGCCAAGATGAGAGGAAAGAGGAAAAACAAACAGAAGATCCAGAGGAAGCTGTGGATTGGCCTCCACCATATGAGCCGCCTCCTTTCAATGCTCTTATCATGCAGACTGAGGAGGAACTCACGGACCTTCCAGAGCTCCCACCTCCACCTTTTTTCTACTCTGAGCAGAGTAATCAAAGCTCAGTGGGAAGAGAACCACCCTGCCCGAGGACTGGGCCCGGCTCACTGACCCCACGCCATTCTCCTTCCCCTCGGTCAGCCTCACCATCAGTCAGTCAAATGAAACGATCCCCCCAACTACACCCAAAACCACCAACGTCCTTTGACCTCGCACAGAAACAAGCTCCTTCTTCAAAGCCCTCTTCTCACCGTGCCTTCACAGCTTCCTCATCTTCCTCTCCTAGACTTCCTCCCTCAAAGCCAACAAAGTTCCCGGTTTCTCTCTACGTCCCCGTGTCTGCAGGAGACAGACGACCTTCCAACACTTCCCAGTATGATAACCTTTCCGAAGCCGATGACGACGATCGGCTTGTGGAGAGACTTCTGGCCTCCACTCCTGAGGAAATTCCCAGCATGGACAGCGACCCGCACTATACTTTGGACAGAGACTATGACCCTGCTCTGTACCCTGTCCCCCCACCGCCTGTCTTCATCCCTCCGTCCCCTTCTCCTATCCCCCCTGCAGTATGTGCTCTCCCCAGTTTGCCTCAAGAGCCAGAATATGACGGAGAGGACAGCTGGGTGGAGGATTCCATCATTCCCCCTCCTCCGCCCAGCTTTGCTGACAGACTCTCTCCATTTCAGAGTACCACTGCCATCTGTTCAGACAAACGGAGCGCCGTGTCACCTGTTTACTCGAAGCCTTTCTCCCGAGGCCCCAGAGACCATTCTGCATTCCCAGCACCTTTGTTGTACACCAGGACTCCCCCATGTCACACCAGGTTGTCCGGACAGTCCCCAGTCGGAGTGCCCTTGGTTCAGTCCAGCCCAGACTTTTGTAGGATGCCTTCTGGTGGACAGCAGCTGCCCAAATCCATAACTTTTTGATATGTCATTCCACTTTTTTACTATGGATCATTCTGTTTCTGCTTGATCGGTTTTTAAAGCCATTGAAAAGATGAAAGGCCAGTAGCTCAGTTTCTTTGTGGTTTTTTTGTTTTTGTATAAAAAGAACCTTTTTATATACATATGTAAAGATATTGTTTGATTATATTGGGCACACCCACTTGCTATGTGTGGCCAAATGTGCACAAAAAATGGTGATCTCATAACAGCTTCACGTGTCACCATTGCTTCATCTCTAGCTAGCTTCCTGTTGTGCGAACAGTGTCTTAACTTTATTATGATGCACTGACTGTAGCAACTCTAACACAAGGGCTTTGCCGCTGACAGCTAAAGTTTGACTATGCAGCCAAAGCATACACTTTCATTCTGAATATAGGGTTAACGGTGAGCAGGCGCACATCTCCACAGTATGTCAGTCTGTAAGAAGGAACCATTTCTACAACTTTGTGTGTTCAGGTTGATGCTTAAATGATTAGGACTTAACCAGGATGAACTAATGCAGTGCTCATACAAACTGTAAGCAGCAGCAAATAACGGTGCGATGCATTGCTGGTGTAAACACGTAGCAATTATCTGACACGCCATGCAGATGACACCTCGGCAGGTGGCGGCAGGGACTCTGTGGGTGTATGGCTGTGTTCTTAGGAAGCTGATGTGACAACAGTAATGTACTGTGTATATATACCTGCATGTGTTAAGGTTTGGGAGCTAATGCAAAAAATCAGCACGGACTGATAGCGCCATCTAGTGTTCAGAGATGTTATATATTGACAGTGAAATGTAAATCGAGTTGATCCTTTTTAGGGAAGAAATCTCTGACTGAAAATGTTTCTGCAATGCTTAAAGTCACAATTCAAAGCCATTTCAGAGCAGGGAGGAAAATCTTGTGTACTGCCATATTTTAGAGCCATTTCAGAGACTTTGCTGTCAGTTTACATTAACTGCTGAAAAAAGAAAACCTGTTCTTGAAAAGTGGAAGTTGAGCCATAATATACTGTACAAACACCTTCTGTATAGAAACATGTTTACGTTTTGTTTCTGTTATACTATACATTGTGTTCAATTGTTTTTTTGGGGTTTTTTTTTTGCACTGACATTTGTCATTTCAAACAGATATTGGGATACGTTTTTTTACTACTTAAATGCATTGCAAGCTATCGCTAAAGAAGAAAAAAACTTGCATGGACTCTCAAAGAAGTACAGTCTTGGCATCTACACAAGTATGTTTGGCATGCTGGAGTATGTTTAGTTGTGTTGGACCAGAAGCTCTCATAATTGTACATCACTACTCCTTCTGGTTCTGGTTATCATCGGGGAGAAGGGGGGAGGCTTAGACCAAAGCTTTGTCTGCATTTATGCAACTACTTGACTTTTATAAAGAGATTAACCTAAATTGTTTGTCTGTGTGGAGAAAAGAAAGCAACACTGGACTTCCACTGCACTGCTATTTATTGCACACCCACAAATTCATGTAGTCAAACATAAGTAGCTTCATGTGAAGCTGTAAAAAGTCACTTTGCACAAAGTAAACAAAAGAGCAAAGGATTCATTTTGAAGCATTTAGCTGTCAGTTACACCATCTGTTTCTATTAAGGCAATCTGACTCAACACCAGCACCCTGTATTGCTTATAATGTACATGATTCATACTTCATCTAGATCATATCCAGCACAATTACAAAAGGTTTCATAAAGATATATCTTTGGTTAAAACACTCTTCAACTCTATTTGTTATTGAAAAAGGAAAAAGTTTGAGTCTGCAGATGTCACTCTTGTAGATGTGAAAGGTTTCATGTCTTTCAAAAGCTATAAGTTGGCAATACATTCATGTCATGTCTGATGGCGTGTTGACTCCTAAGCAGCAACACTGCTCACATCCTTCATATCTTTAGCTGGCTCATTAGGTTCGACAGTGAGATAACGCTTTCCTGGAGTTTGGAGTCCTCTTCCTGTCCAAGAGACACTCCAGCAAGGCGCGTGGAACCATTTGCTGCCATAATGCACGGGAGACTGAGGAACACCTCCGCACCTATACCACCCCAGCCCTGAAGGGAAAATAAATTAAAAATGGTTACAAAACTGTAAATTAATATCTGTGCTCCTGTGTGGAAATGAGATTAAATTTGACGACGTGGTTGGTGAAAGTGCAGAGGTGGTAGAGCTACCTGGGCCAGTGTGGAGACAGAGTGGGTCTTGTTCTTGTTTGTCAAGACACTGTTGGTGATGTCAGCAATGGAGAGGCCCACAGACCATGATCGCTGACCTCGATTCTTCATGAGCTCAAATGCTCTGCAGAAAAAAATATTGTTAAAATATTACACAAGCTAAGGATGGGTGTTTGTTCATTTCTTGCTTATTTAATGCTTCTTTGTTACCACACCTGTCTAATAATGGTTTAGTTGAACCCCCTCCCGGGGCGATCTCTGGGTTTAGATTGGAGTTTAGCCCAATGTTGCTCATCACGGCAACTGTAAGAGAATACCATGGCAAACTTTATCATAAGCATGATTTCCTACTGGTTTTCTCAGGACTTGAGGATGAAAATAAGTTAGATCAGCAGGTGCTGCAACATAACAGGTAATGATCATGCACCAAACAAAGACTGGCCAGGTGAATGAAGGGGATTAAGCATAAGAGCAGCCAGTGTAAATGTAAAAGTCAGGCATCCACCATCACAATAACTGCTACACAGAGGCTTCATGCGAGTATTCGCCTGTTTCTTTTGGGCTCACCTTTGTTGTCTGAAAGCTCTCCGATGACCCATGCAGGTTTGTGTGTGTTAAGGTTAATATCCAAAACATGACTAAGTCGCTCTGAGTCCAGGTTGCACCCCGCTCCAACCACTCTTGTTGGGGGCAAGCCACTCTGCCTCCAGGCAACATGTGTCATGATGTCCACTGGATTAAAACACAGCAAACAAATAGATTTTTGTTTTTTTTTTTTTTTTAAATTAATATTAAAAAAAGAGCAGAATAGTCCTTTACAGACTGCTACGTTTACTAACCTGGTTGTGATGCAATCAGCATAACAGCGGCAGGGCTGAGGTGCGCCAGACTTGGGATTATTTTTCTGTACAAATCGACATTAGTCTGCACCACGTTTACATATGACTGCTCACCGCTCCATGCGTTCGCTGTTACCACGACAACCCTGGAGCCAGCGGAGGCTGATAAATCTAAAAGGAGACAAAGTATGACAAGTTAACTCTTGGACACACCTTAAATATGTAGACAAATAACCAGAAACTCAAACATAAAACTGATTCTAGTTAGAAACACAGCTAGCTCAAATAATCCCCAATGAATACATCAATCACCTCCCTAAAAAAATCCATCATACCAGTGAGTCATACAGAGAAAACACCATTATCCTCCGTCCAGCAGCATCAATGTTCTCAGCCAACATGCATGGCTTACTACATGACAGAGCAGAATGTGACATACCTCTTGATACTTCAACTTTGGGCAGGCTGAAAATCTCCAGATCTGTACTACCACCTTTGGTGGAGCTCTCGGCAACGTCAATGAACACAAGTTTATCCACTTCACACTTCATAGAAAACAAAAGTCATAAAGATATGTGAGTAAATTCTCTATGAAATGTCAAATGGAGATTAAATAAACTTAAATTTTCATGTAAAAGATATTTTACCTTCGAGAGGATGCTCATCACGCATGCCATTCCTAAATCTCCACCCCCAATAACTGACACTTTGAAGGTTGTCTTATCGGGATGCCTGACTCCAACTAAAATGGACAGAATTTGATCCAAAAATGTCAAGAACTTCTCTTATTATAGATGATTAAAAATTGAAACACATAACAGGTGGAGGACCTTCATTGATCTGGAGATTAGAGACAAAGTCCAGGAGCTCATGGGGGTCTTTGGTGTCCACTGAATTCTTTGAAGACAGCGGAGGATCTTCCTCAAACTTGGCAGTCATCTCTTTCAGAAGACCCACTACTGATGATTTAGGCTGTTACAGAGAGAGGAAGAAGTAAAACCGGAAAACACCACTGCTCCTTTTTCGTTTTTTTTTTTTTAAATTGTAAATCTGCACAGAAGGTATGAAAACACACATAATCCCAGTTGTGCAGTCCTGGTAGGTAAATCCTTCCTTTGGCATCAACATGTTTCCCTTCTCTGATCACCATGTTTGCGGTGGGTTTCAGGAGGCAGATGGGAGGCGTGAAGGGGAAGGAGTCCAAAAGCCACAGCTGAATGGGGAAGTTGTAGGACCGACCTTTGGACAGAGATGCTGCTCATCACATGGACTCTAATATTCACGATTACATTTTTCATGAATTTATTCAACAGTTTTTAGAGGAGATTACATCGAGCCTTACCTTCATACTTTACCGGAATGACACCGGTTAATTTTAGAAGATCTTTTTGGGTACTGTCACTGTAAGCTGAAATTCACAACGTTTCCATCAGGATTTATAAGAAAAATGTAAAAGATGACATGAAGTAAATATGAAACAGAAACTCACTGTAAGTGTCAGGGGATGGTTTCATCTCAGGGTAAATTCTATGGATTTTCTGCAGCTCCTCGACAGCCACATCGCGAAATTTGTACTGATATGCGAAGGAAAGAAGTGAGATTGACGAAAACATTTCCTGTGTATAGTGTTGGCAAGAGGTTTCTTTTCTATTTCCTTAAGTATATACATAATCCTTAATAATGTTAAAGCAAAAACAGACATCTGAGTAACGCATCATTAACATCAAGGACAGATTCGTCTCTTCTCAGAATGACCTTGTGCAGGTGTGGTTTATTCTTTTATTCAGAATTGTTCCAGCTTACTCAGGTTGGAAACAGGGCTGAAAGAGATTTCCTACCGAAGCTACTGCTATGCTTTCACTGTGATAGAACATTATAATAAGTTATGTTTTAAAGTCAATGCCCAAACCTGAGCTCCTGAGCATTCTGGGAAAAGTTTTTCACCTGAGTCTTTGTCGCAAAACAAAAATATCCCACAGAATGATACTACCATCATGCTTGTTTAGATGGCATAAATGAGATAAGGACTGCCTGGTTTGTTTCAGTCACAGTGCTGGAAACAACTGGCACATCATTTTTTGCAGTCTAGAAAGTCATTCCAATACCTGCTTGCCATGCCTTTCTATGTGAAACGACTTCAGCTCTACAACCTTTGGTGGAACATTTTACTGATGTTTTATCTGCAAGTTTCTCCCACCTGTAATATTACTTACGAAAGATGTTTAGTTACCTATTTATAGATTCTCTTGGCATGTCAAAAGCTGCCTTATAGATTCTACTTGACATGTTAAATGCAGCAGAATCTTCCTTGGATCCTTGCCATGACATGTGACTGACACATTCCTCTCACAGGTATTCCCTAAACGTGTCCAATGAAGGCAGACGGTACAGGTAAACTCAAGGATGCAACAGAACAGTGAATGTCATGACCATTTTAGTCTTTAAGTATTTTATATATTACAATGACACTTCAAAAACTTGTGTCTATGTGACTGCGAACATAAAAAGGAAATGATTTACTTTAATTAAATCTGATTTTAATTATTTTAATAGAATTTATTATTTTATTGTGATTTTATTTGTATTATCTTTTATGCTTTTTTCTGTAATGCTTTTAATGTTTCATGCAAAGCACTTTGAATTGTCTTGTACATGAAAGGTGCTATACAAATAAACTTGCCTTGCCTTATTTTAATAAGTTAAACTAAATGTGGTATATTGCTAAATGTCAGGCCTGTAAACAAGACCAAACGTTGATACTTTACATGACTATCTTTCTCTACTGTTTTAGCCTTGCATGAAATTATTTCAGCTCAATTTCGGAGCAATAAGAGGATGACTAATTAATTACAATACATTTTAAAGTGAAAAACAGCCCCGTAAAGTGGCCTTGTTATTGATTTATAACCATTATTAGAAGTGATTATAACTACATCTTTCATATTTATGAGTAATCTAGCTTTGTTCTTGTCATTTAGGGTGACAGAGCTGGTTATGCCAGTTAGTTCAGGCTGACAGCAGCGAATAAATTAGCATTAATGCTAGCCGGTATTTCTAAATAAATTAACTTTGGGCAAACTGCTTTAAGCAGGTTGTGTGTTTTTAATGGCTCACCTTAGACAGGATCCGCTGTATTTTCTCTGAGCCCAGGTCCATTTATCCAGCTACAACTATGGAAATAAAATCAAGGCGTTTTTCCGCCTGGATTTGAATTTTCCTTGTTTTCCACTTCAGCTTCAGCTCTAAACAATCTTCCGGGTGTAGCCAAAGGCAACTCAGCGACGCTGGCGTCACACCCCCAATCAGACCTCTCATTGGTCAACCATTTTATGGCAGCCCGGAAGGGGAAAAAAGGGATGTTCCTTACGTTTGAAGTTTCTCTCACCTTATTCGAAGAACATATATACATATATACAAGCAGACACGCTCTCATCTGGACCATTCAGGCAGCACTCTGAGGGTCATGTTCTTTGATTTCTCAAGTGCTTTTAATACCATTCAGCCTGCTTTGTTATGTGAGAAGCTCCATAAATTCCAGGTGGATACCTCCACAACCACCTGGATCTATGACTACCTCACAAACAGACCACAGTTTGTGAAACTGAAAGGTTGTGTATCTGAGATGGAGGTCAGCAGCACTGGTGCACCACGAGGAACTGTACTCTTGTCATTCCTCTGCACTCTGTACACCTAAGACTTCCAGTACAACTCTCGAGTCCTGTCATCTGCAGAAATACTCTGATGACTCTGCAGTTGTGGGGTGTATCGGTGATGGACAAGAAGCAAAGTACAGAGAACTGGTCAGTCAGTTTGTTAAATAGTGCGGTGACAATCATCTCATATTAAATACCAGCAAAACAAAAGAGATGATTGTTGACTTCAGGAGGAACAAGAATAAACAAAGCACTGTTTCCATCCTGGGAGAGGAGGTGGAGGTGGTGGGGGAATACAAGTATCTTGGAGTTCAGCTGGACAACAAACTGGACTGGGAATGCAACACTGACTACATCTACAAGAAAGGTCAGAGCAGACTGTACTTCTTAAGGAAGCTGAGATCATTTAACATCTGCACAAAGATGTTGCATATCTTCTATAAGTTTGTTGTGGAGAGTGCAGTCAGCTTTGCAGCCATCTGCTGGGGTAGTAGCATCAGAACCAGAGACTTGAAAAGAATCAACTGTTCAAGAAAGCTGGTTCTGTGCTTGGAGTAACTCTGGAGCCGCTTGTCTAAAGAAGAATGCTGCACAAGCTGATGAAGATGATGGAGGATTATTCACACCCTCTCCACAACACAGTGATGAAACAACAAAGTGTGTTCGGTGAGAGGCTTCTTCAGGTCTGATGTAAGACTGAAAGATGCAGAAGATCATTCCTGCCCGCAGCCATCAGCCTCCAGAACAAGACCTCCTCAAATTAATTATATACAACAATATTGAATTTTCCTTTGGGAATTATAAAGTATTTTTCATTTCATAATTCATTCCAAACATTTCATGCTTTCACAGTAAAAAGTTCCAGTATGACAAGAGTGTAATAATAAAAGACAACAAATTAAATAAAATTATTTATGTCATGATTTTTTGTTATATATTATAAGAGTAAACACAACATATTACGTGGTAGCCTTTTCTGCATATTTATCTGACTATACAATCTATTTGCTTGAAAAATATGCATTTTTTGTTCAAAAATAGCAATTATCAACACCAGACATTG
This sequence comes from Telmatherina bonti, assembly GCF_933228915.1. Classification (NCBI taxonomy): domain Eukaryota; kingdom Metazoa; phylum Chordata; class Actinopteri; order Atheriniformes; family Telmatherinidae; genus Telmatherina; species Telmatherina bonti. The sequence goes on along the minus strand of NC_136620.1, from coordinate 36,743,033 downwards.
TGTTAGGCAAAGACAAACTATAAATAAAAAAATCACACTATCACACACCCATATTTACACAGCTCTGCTCTTTACTGGGACTGCTGTAAACCCAGCACTCAACGTGGAAAATAAATAACAGGGAAAAACATGTAAATGTTCTATTTTCTAAAGCCTGAAAGAGATATGTGTGTGTGTTTAGTCCTTTTCATTTAGCCTTTTACTACTATTACCACTCGCTGTCCAAACACAGGGTAAAATAAAAATCCCAACATTGGTTGTGGTGGAAACACCTTCGCCAGTATGCAGTGTGACTGAGGTTTATGTGTTAAGATGGCAGACTCAAAGTCCTGTCTTTCATCTAAAGCAAACCACTTTATTTGCAACAGGAATGAAGCTTCAGTTAATGCTTTCGTCTCTTGTCGTCTTTCCTTTTCAGTTCCTCTTGTTCTCGTCTCTCCTCCTCCAGATCCTCCTGTACAGCCAATCTCAAGCTAACAGAGCAGAAGACAAGAATACAGATTCAAAGATAAATATAAAATACAGCTCTGGAAACAACAAGTAAATAAATTAAGGGATTTATTTTCATCTCATTACCTCCTGGACTCCTCCTTTTGCATATCTTTCCAGCTGCTCTCCATAAACTTAAGTGCATAGTCGCTCTCATCTTTGTATCTGAGTAAATTAATAAAAAGCATTATTTGATACAGTTTGATTTACAAATCTGAGAAATGACTGGCTCCTTAAAGCAGATTAGATTGAGAACAACACTTACTTGTTTCGGTCATAACCAAAGATTTCCTTAATGTGTCTGGAAATTTCCTCTTGCTCATCACCTCCGTTGTCGATAAAATCATCCATTTCCGAGTCGTACTCATCCTCCTCATCCTCATATTTCCTCTTGTACGCAGATGTGATGGGCGGTAACATTGTTCCTAGAAAACAAAAGATTTTGCCATTTTAATAAAAACTTTTTGATATCAACACATCACAAAGTCTTGCCAGAGGAATAACGATGCAACTGCAGATCTCTGTTCTGAATTCCAGGAGGCAAAAGTTAATTTCAGACCACAAGGTTGATGACATTGAAATGTTTTATCCATCTTTGTTAAGAGAAAAAGACTGCTGCTCTGTGACCCAGCAATAATGACAAAGGCTGTCCGAGCTTTGCTGACACATTTGGTTCAGTGTGACAAACAAGTGCTCGCTCTTAAAAAAACTGATTGTTGCTTCACGTAGTTTGCAAAATATCTTGCAAATATATCAGCGTTACAGCTTTTTTTTTTGTAATTCTTAGTCATAGTTGTAGTGTAGTTCTTAGTCTTATTTGTCGAAAAACACGCCAACATGACATCTCTGCACACATGTTGCAAGTATTTCTGCACCTTCTGATTTCATTAGATGTTCAAATCCAAAGCACATCATACAGAGTTGTGCTAAGAGAATACTGAAAGGAACAAGTCAATATTCAGCCTCCAATAAAAAGTTGCCATTTTAATTTTGATGGCAAACAATTAATACCAGACATCATAACTGAGAAAAAAGTAAGCCAGAAATATGCTTTAATGCTGCTCTTCTTAGGAAAAAGAACAGAAAATACAGATAGAAAATAAGAAAAACATGTTTTCATTCTGTACTTGTTCAGTGGTATTACCTTTACTACTGTTGACACGTTATTTGTGTTAAAATGCTCAGCAACTGTATTAATAGTGCATTATTGACTAATCCAGATCATGGCAATATCATCATCCTGTCTCTGGTTCCTACCTGGTGGTCTGTTCATCATAGGTCTGGGGGGCATTCCTGGTCTGGGCCCCATCCCGGGTCTCTGTTGCATGCCTGGCCGAAGGGGGACTCCCGGTCTAGGCCCGCCAACATTCTTGGATGAGATAGTCTCGGATACCACGGTGCATTTGGGTCTGCCAGGTCCTGAGCCCAAGCTGCCAGCTGGTCGTCCAGGCACCATTCCTCCACTACCAGGTCTACCTGGTCCAGCTCCTGGAGGTCGGGATCCACCACCTCCAGGGTAACCCTGTGGGCTACTCCCACTCGGTCTGGCCTGTGGCATATTACCAGGTCTTTTCTGGGGCATGCCTTGAGGCCTTCCCTGAGGCTGGTTCCCTGCTTTAGGAGGACCACCTGACAGAGGTCTCATAGCTGAATTCCCACTTGATTTTACTGTAGAATTAAATCCCGGCCTTGGTGGTTCTCCTTTACTAGACTTCATACCTCCAATTGCAGGTCCTTGCTTTAAGGAGCTACCCTGACTGGGCCTGGTCTGTTGAGAGCTTCCATGTTGAGACTTTTGGCTACTAGAAGGTCTGTTCCCTGGATAACCCAAAGTTCCTTTTTGAAGTGATGATGAACTTTCTTTTCTGAAGCTAAGGTCACTTGAGGCACTGGATTTGTGGCTAGACGAGGGCCTGGGCCCCACTTGTTTGGCTGAAACCTGAGATGATGTGGCTTTTGAGGGGATTTTATTATTGACGGCACACGATGCGTTTGACAAGCTCATATTGGAACTTTCTCTATTACTGTGCATTGCCCTTATTTTATCCCTTTCTCTCTCACTAGCAGAGGACTTGGAAGCAGAGAAGCTTCTATCACTAGTTAGCGTTGAGAGCAACTTTTTGCCTGACCCACTGGCCTTTTCTATAGAGTTTTTTTGTGGTCTGCACTGCTTCTGTTCCTTCTCCGGGGCACTTTTTCTAATCAAACTTGAGCTAGACTGAGGCTTGCTGTCTCTTTCTTTAGCCGTCTTGAAATCTCTATTTTTGTCCATTTTCTTAGCCTTACGCTCCATCTCCAGTTCTCGGATCTCGTCAGCTGTGCGCAGCCGTTCTTCATTTTTCACCACCTTGGGCTTTAGCTCAACTGGCTCAAACTGCTTCTTCTCTGCTAACTTTAATAAGTCTGCAAAGTTCAGAGGTGACGGAGCAGATTTAGGTGGCCCACTGGGTTTTTTAGAAGGTAATCTGCTACCACTATCACTTCCACCAGCACCTGTGGTTCTACCTGGTCTAGAAGGCTCTGGCTCCTGCTCTGGCTCCGAATCTGTCTGCTCATACTCATAATTATCTTCATCATCTAGTGGGTCATACGAATTATAGCTAAATCTTTCAGCATCTTTTAAACTACTTTGCTGCATATCTGACTTTTGGCCCCTCTTTTTAGGAACATCGACCACTGGGATGCCATTGTAGCCCTTGAAATTGTCCTTCGTTCTGGAAGCCATGGCTCGTGCTTTACGGTCCGACTTTAACTCAACCCTCTTAGCTAAAAGTGCCTCCTTCTTTTTCTTCATTTGTATTTCTAAAAAAAAGAAGAAAAAAAAACATATTAAACAACTTAAATTATGACAAATGTGTGTTTTTTGGTTACATAAACCTTTACAAAACTTCATCAATACCTTTCTTTTTGCTGTCCATGTATTGCTTCTTCAGGAGTGCCTGGACCGCATTAGGATTTACACCTTTAGACTTTGGGTCCTTTTTGGGTGGTCCGGCTTGTAAACTGTACCTCCTCTGCTCAAAAAAGAACAAATACATTAAAGTTTAGTTGCTCAATATGGAAGAAAGTCCACAGTCATTTGGCATTGAGATCTATGAGATATGGTGACCACAAGATTATTAATCAGAGGGCCTATTAAATCAGACACATTTGATCATGTCTTCACATCCAAGCATGCTGGGTCACGACGAGGATACAAGTTTAGCCACATTATCAGGCACCTGACAGACAGATGGTCTTCTGGAGGGGCAACGTGGCCCCAAATCCCCAGATAAGCAAGAATAAAATGAGTGTAGGTTGCAGTCTCTGTCTTACCTGTACATTGCTGTGACCCTGGTTTTGAGAGGCAATGTCCAAGATATTGTCAAAATCCATCATTGTGGCAGCAGTTGATGAAAGCTGTCTATTTGAAGCAAACCAAGCCAAACTAAGACAGGGCGACTGAAATTAAATGATCGCTTCGCTTTTAAGGGTTGATCAAAATCCACTTAGCCTGACAACTTAAAATAGCTTTTTATCGAATAAAGTCCACGGAGAGAAAAACTGTACTCTTAACATCTAATGCTACTTTTCTTCGTTACTTTAAGGTAGCATGTGCTAGCAGTTAGCTAGCTTTACGTTCACAACTGTTAACGTCAGCTTACTGAGGCAAGGCTAACTTGCCTTTTCCATTAATAACACGTGAAATCAAGGCTACAGCCATCAAAATACGCACGATTTAATGCTACGTCATGAAAATACCGCAAAAATCAGCCATTATTAACGCCGGGTGCTGAGAAAGACAAGCACTTTAAAAGAACGAAAAATTAAAGGTCCAAAGAGGAATGTACCGAAGTGAAATGTTTCCCCTCTACGTACTTCCGGTTTGCTAATACTCGTTCTTGGGGGGGGGGGGGGGAAGTAGGGTGTATTTTGAAAGACAGAAGACTGCGTAAAGGTTACAATAAGACAATTGCTATTTTTGAACTAACATATGAAGAAATGAATTTCCCATTTTCTAAAACAACATGTCCAGCTTGTATTGAAAATTGAACCCATTCCAATATTAAAGATTTTCCTGGTTTTACACGTGACACATTGCCACCTGATTTCCTGACGCAAGCACGCAATAAAATTGGTCAATTTCACGCCACACGATGTCGCTGGTTTTTGGTTATGTAGAATACTCTAGAAATGTAATCTGTCACCACTCAAAGCCATTTCCAAATGTAAGATAGTTCAAAACAATTACGCCTATGATGCATTTTCTGTAGTATATGAAATTTGCAATAGAACACAGTTATCCTTCTAGTAAATATCCAGCATGTTTTAGCACATAATTATTGTTGGCCCACACCACTAAACTAAAAACTTACGTGGACATATTAACGTTGTTTTATGATACATATCTCGGTTGTGTCAGCTTTATGCGAGTATTTACATTTTATTCTACTTAATGCTTCCAAATAATTTACCTGTACTTAACTTATACATTGGCACAAAGTTTAATCTAATTATTTGTGTGTGCTTTTTATTTCTTATAGATAAAAATGTGTTACATTAAATCTTGTGACTTTTGAGCTATAGATATGATGGTTTTTCTACATATATGATGTCAGAAGTCCTAAACCATAGAATCAACACATAAAAATGAGAAAACATTTTATTCTACGAAGAATCACTAAGTTATTGTTTCCCCCCCACATTAATCTGTACCATTTATATAACGGTTTTATAACCAGTCCAATGGCATCAGCATACTATTTATCCAATTCTGTATCAGTACTAGTAATAGTAATCTAGTCATCTACAAACATTGAACAATATGTAAGGCAAAAGGGAAAGACCCCATTAATTCGATAGCTGCTGCACTTTTAAGTAAGATCTTTTTCATTTATTTGTTTTATTTTCTGTATAGGGCTGCGTTTTTTTTTTTTTTTTTTTTTTTTTTTTTTTTAATGTTTGCTCAAGTATAAGATTACATTAGCCTGTAGTAAATTCACATTTGCACTGTATACTCGTGATTTGCATTATATTATTATTATTATTGTTATTATTATTATTATTATATTTACAGAAATATACAGGCTATACAGAAAGATACTAAACGTAAGCTTACACTACCGCTCAAGGGTTATTGGATGGGAGGGGACGAAAGAAAAGAAAGCCACGGACAGAGTGCAATGGCACTGGGATGGGAAATCCACAAACAGCTCACGTGCAATCGATTTTAATCGAAGCAACATTTTGGTAGATGTTCGGCTTTGTATTTAAAAATCTAATTCCTGATCCGATATAACTCATCCTCATTGGATTGCCTTGCACAACACACAATGAGCTCGACCCCTCATGCTTAAAAGCTTCATTTAAAAAAATTGTAAATAAAAGCCATCTGCTTCGATATATAAACAGCTCACTGACTCCTCCTACCAGGGGGAGCATCTTCCCATTTGTTCCGCCCTCTTTTGCAGATGCTCCCCTCCTATTGGGTAAACCTGAAGGCATGCCTACGCTACGTTAGCTGTCACCGCCCACCTAGCATTGGCCCGCCTACCGGATCGAGGACAAAAACAATCGGCATCCCTCTGTCAGTAAAACACAAACAAGAGGATTCACACGAATATAGATTTAATCTTCTTTCACACCGACACGGTCAGCACCAATTGAGAAATGGTGTCTCCGGTAACAGTGGTGAGTATCCGCTTCAAACCGGTGTTTGAAACAAGCTGGAATATTTAAAAACAACAGCGCTTGTTAAGCTAGTTTCATGTTAACGACACTTCCGAGGATAAGATCTTTCATACGTTTCTGGAAATACACGCCTAAAACGACTGCCTGCAATGATTCATCCTTGATGTTCGTTGACATGCTTGTCTTACTTTGCCATTGGGGTCTCAGCATATGCTGCTAAATAAAAACAATAAAAATGCTGAACCAGCTGCCCTCAACATCTACTATAGTATAGATCTAATAGTTTGCAGGCGTGCAGGCTGTAGACACAGAACAAGGAACTTTTCCTCTTTAAACTCCGAGAACAAATTTCCTTGTCCTCGTAGCAGCGATACTTCAGCTCTTCTTCCTCGGTTCTTCGCGTCCAGACAGACCCTTCTACAGATTTCTGAATGCAACCTAAACAACGAGAAAGCCTATCATGTGACGACCTTTTTTGTCTTTTTTCCCCTTTCCCGAACCCTCCGGTAACGCATGCGCCCAGCTGTGCTCGACTCTGGCTTTCATCTCCTTGCTATAGCTGAGCTTTATATAGACTGTTGCTTGGCTTGTGCATCAGCTCCATAATCAATCCAAGAAGGGATTTTCTGTTTTTGACAAAAACCGCTTGCATGAATAATTGAAAGGACCCTAGCATCTCCTTTCTTTAAAATAGCCTGTATGAAATGTTATCCCATTTGCAGGGGCCTTGAAGAACGTGTGGTGTAACTTAGCCTGTAATAAACTCTGGTGTCTCTGAGAGCAGCCTGTGTGGAGGAATGCTTGCCATACAGACCAGTTGGCTTGGTGATAAAGATGCTGTGCAGGTCTTGGCTTTGCCTGGCTAATATTAAACCAGGATGCTGGGGCTGCAGTGGAAAGAGATGAAGAGGCTGCTATAAAAGCACGTTATTTCCCTTAAGTGTCACTTCAAGATATAAAAAAGCAACTATGCAATAACTTGTGCTTTGTGGTCAACCTGAGAATATCCCATTTACCGTGATGATTCAGAATAGATATCAGCAGGTTGCACATTTGCTTTTACTCAGTGGTGTAGTGATCCCTCAAGAAGTGGGTATACTCATATATGACTTTTTTGCCCTTGAATAAAAACTAAACAAAACAAAACAAAAAAAAACCTGACTAAAAGTAGCCCAGAAACTGCAGTTTCAGGAACAGTGATATGTAGGACTACTCTACATAAATCCATCAGTATATCTGGATACATACATACATATACATATATATATATATATATATATATATATATATATATATATATATATATATATATATATATATATATATATATATATATATATATATATATATATATATGTATGTATATATGTGTATATGTATATGTATATATATATATATCACAGTGCGTTTAGAAGTGTGTTTACTCAATTCTGACTGAAAAAGAAGTAGGTATACTCTGTGTACCCTGGACTACACCACTGCTTTTACTACAGATCTCTTTCTAGAGGTAGAATGTAAGATGAAGCATGATAATGACTGAACTGAAAGCTGTTGGAACTCATTTATGGTATATACTGTACGTAAGCTTCTAAATGTAGGGCTGTGCTTATATTTCTAAATCTAAACTAGGATTTGATGATGGCTGCCATCTGGCGAAGCAACTGTTGTGCTCATATCTGCAGAGAGCAAAAAGTTCTTCGCAGATAATGTAGAATCTTGCATTGAGTCTAAAAATATCCTTCCACTGGCTGACTTAGCCTTTTTTTGGTTTTGTTCATTATTATAAATCCACTCTATTGTCCCTCAATACATTTATTAAATATTTTCCACTTTGTTTCATGTTGCTCTTGGCTTTTGTGAAATGGAAAAATGATGTTTTACTGTGCTACATTGCATTGTCTGTCTGCAAATGACCTCAGGTCATTAAAGCAGTTTTAAGATGGATGGGAGAAAAAGGTTTTGTGATGCTACATAGAAATAACATTGTCATATGACTAAAATATCAGCTGATCCTGCCAAGACCATACTTGTGTTACAGTTTCCCTCTACAAAGCTGAGCACACAGGAATCTAAAGGTCTTTAAATATTTCCGTATATCATGTTTCAGACACGGTGAGTTCTACATGAGCCAGAGTGGTTGAAGAGGTGTCGTCCTGAATGGATTTTATTCAGTGCAGCTGGTTTATGTTTGCAGCTAACAGCTGCCTGTTTCTTCCTGGACTGTTGCTCCGGGCTGAGTCGTTTTAATGAAGTTGCTGACAGCTTGACTGCTTATAAAGATACACAAACAAATGAAAAACCTCTATTGAGTCATATTATTTTTCATCTGCTTGTAAACTGCATGGCTTTTCTGTTAAAAATTGTACCTTTTTGTTGTTCATGCCAGCAAAATATCAAATTGCCTGTTTGTAATACGGTCAATAATTAACTGTATTATTGTTTAACAGGAAACAGAGGCAGGTGTTTACAGCCAGTCACCTGTACACAATAGAGCACTTGTGCAAACAACTTTGATTCATAATTTGATCTGTAAAAAAAGGTAAATGATAACAAATTTCTTATTTCGTCCCTCTCCGGTGAAGCCGCATGTCTTTTGTTGTTTTGTGCACAGGTGGAAACCGACTGTCACATAAGACTAACAGCCATCACTAATGTCCTTGTCCCCACTGTGTCCCTGCAGACAAAGTGACGCCTCAGTAAATGGGAATGGAGTGGAACACAAATGAGACTTTACCATGCTGTGTAACCAAATCCAGTCTCTGAGCAGAATGAATCCATCCATCCACTGCATGTACCTGCTTTTTCCAGCTACATTGGCAGGGACCTTATAACTTGGATGAAAGTCTAAGCCATTTATAAGAACACTTCATTTTAAAAGCCTTATGTCTGAGCCAAGAGACATAACTTGAGTAAGCTTAAAGGTTATGGGAAGCTGTTACCCCCCCCCCCCCCCCCCCCCCCCCCCAATGTTACTTCCTCGCTTCTGTATTCACTCTTCAAACCACCAACAAGTGGCCTTTTTAAAAAAAAAAAAAAAAAAGGTAAAACTCTCCTTATCTATCAGTCCAAACATTTTCAATGACCACTATCAAATGATAGACAGACCTTATCTGTGCAGTAAAGCTACTTGGAGCCATGCTTGAATCCTCTGAGTGCAGTGTAAATATGCCTTGTTCTCATGTCCTTTGCTTGAGGAGCCGTTAGAGACTTGATAAACATATTTGTGATTATGGAAAGTCTGAAAGTGCAGCCAGTGTTGTCTATTCTCATTGGTATCGATGTGGCCTCATGATGACAGATAGGCCCTCGCCGTGCACTGTGTGACAAAGTCAGCGATGGAGAGAATAAGATGACACTAGTTCCTATAATTCACCTTCCTCAGCATAAAATTCATATCATACTACTCTTCAAGAGTTTGATAGTATTGTTAGCAGAAACGTCAGAAAGTGTTTGAGATTAGTTTATCAAATAAAGTCATAAAATACTTGGAATTACTAAGTTATCTTGCTACATACTTTAGGCTTTTATAAGTCGACTAGAACAACAAATACATATTATATGTTGTCCAAATTGTTGAAAATGATCTCTAAATTACCTGGAATTATATGTTTTAGGTTTAGTTGAATAAAAATGAAAATTAAATGTCTAAGTTTTTACTTTGAACATCTGTCAAACCAGTAGGTGACAGTCTGAGTGATGGTGCAGCCAATCCAAAGTCATTTGGAGCTTTTTGTGCTTTACAGTCACAGCTCAGTCTTATAGAGAAACTGCAGCCAGATGTGTTTTCTCCTTTTATTTCTGCTGTAGAATCTTGCAAAGCTGATTACATGGTGACTTTACCAGACAAACGCTGAGACATGCATTAGTTGGACTCCTCAGGTAACATGTGAACGAACTGATCAGCATCATTATGGCTTCATAAAAGCCAACTACAGCAATAATTCCTTTTCTTCCTTTATTTAGTCTGAACCTAAACCTGAGTGGTAACCTGTGTGTCAGATTATTGTTGTTTTCTTGCTGGTAAGCAAGGGCAGGAATGAGGTCGCTTAAATACTGTATTTCATCATGTACTGTAATTTGGTACCTTTTTTTTCCCCCGCTGAGTAGTTGTGCAATCGAGAACTTGACTTTTCTCCTCTGGGAGGGTGAACTGGGTGACCTAGAGTAACCCCTCATTCTGTCTCTCACCGTCTGGCCTCCCCTGCTCTTCCGCTCTTAAATCCAGCTGTCATCCGAATGTTGATATGTCCATCTTGCTCATTGTCTTTCATGCCTGAAACCTCTCGTGCTTCTTTTCCTGCACTGCAATCATTTACCCTGTTGTGATCGGGATGATTTCCCATGCCTCATTTTACTTAACGCAGCGTGTGTGTGCATGTGTGTGTGGAGAGGAATTCAGAATTCTCACTGGAGATCTGGGAGATCAAATCAACACGTGCTGACCAGTGTTTTCATGTCTTCCATCTCATTTTTACCCCCTCCCCCTCCTCTTTGTTCCTCCTCACCTCTCCTCCAGTGATCTCTACTCTTGTGAAAATGGACTCTCCTTTCCAAAGACTCGCTGGCTTGAGAATGACTCCCAGTGCTTTTGCTGGGTGGTGACTCCTTGTGTGTTTTTCTGACCCCTCTTGGCCTTTCTGCCTGTTTGGACAGAAAGAGATATGTTTGGATCACTGTAGGAAATTTAAACTTTAGCCTGAATCAGCTTCACACTGAGGAAGTGAAACAAGAAATTTAGGAAAAGCGTGCCAAAAAAGAAAAGGTTAGAAGGAGTCACAGCAAAATGTTTTTTTGTGCTTGTCTGGTGGTGATGCATTAATAACTCCCCAAATCAAGCCTGAAGGTTGTTTCAGTTATTCAGTTACTCAACCATTTGTTCCTGACGTTCATTCTGTAAAGATGCTGTCGCTCTCACACGCAACTGTCACACTGACAGTTTTAACACACCGATTCATCCACAGTACCGCTCAAACATTTGGGTACATTTTCCCGTTAGAGTTAATGAGAAAGTGTCTCCAGACTTTTACCTGGCAGTGGACTTTCATAGATCTGACTTAAAACAGAAGGACAATGTCATCAGACTTCTGAGGATACAGAAAAACGGACATAATGCAAGCACAGCTGGTGATGACTCAACCGCTAATTTACATGTGAAATCTACTTCCAGGTTAAGAGTGAAGGTCCTAAACTGGTGCCGTTCTTCAAGGCGACCTGTGTATACTTCGTCCTGTGGCTGCCCACCTCGAGCCCGTCCTGGTTCAGCGCCCTTATCAAATGCCTGCCCATCTTCTGCCTGTGGGTCTTTTTACTGGCTCATGGCTTCAGCTTTCTCGGTGCTCATGCCAGTGCACGTAAGATCTTGGCTGGTCTCATCTTCTCAGCTCTGGGTGATGCTTTTCTCATCTGGCAGGAGCAGGGCTACTTTGTCCATGGTGAGGAAAAACTTCACTCTCATCCTCTTTGTGACTTTAAGAGCAGGATGTGTCATTTTTGTCCTTTAAACAACTCTAAATGACTCATATCGTGGCTTTATGAATATAGTTGTCATCGTCATTGCTTTTGGTCATTTAGAATTCTTATCTCCAGGCAGAGCTGAGTCTAAAGAAAGAGCAGGGAAGGTGAATCATGAGGTTTCATTTTAACCTGATATGTTCGAAGAAATGACGAAAGGGAAAATAAAATGGAGAACAAGGAGAAGAAAGCCTGTTAAACACATCACTTATGGCCTGCAGACTGTATTCCAGATAGGACATGCAACACTGATGAGTGTTCAGAGGAACTCTGGAATAATATTTCAGCTTGTTATGCACATGTTTGGGATCACAGAACCAACAGAAATACTGACCAAAATCTATAAATATCAGAGGAAAACTGTTATAAACATAGTTATGATTTCATTTTTAGTAAATTAAATCAGCTGCTTTATACTTCATTGGGTGTTTTGATGAAAACATTAATTCATACTTTGATTTACTATAAATGCACTAACATGCGTATGTTTGAACTTTCCTGGTCGACATTTACATTCCTGTCTGGAGTTAAAGGAGCAAACAGCTCCTCTTAAAGACACAAAGTCAAAGATTAACATGAAAAAAAAAAAATGTTGTCCACAAAACTGCGAAGTGGCTTCAGGTAGCTGAATGTTTAGCTTGTTACAGGATGAAAAAAAATGGTGCTAACCGAAATACCGCAGGTCAGTCTGAGGTCTTGTGGATCAATGAAACCCTTTCAAAATCAATTCTAAACTCTGTCTGACTGAAGAGTTCTGTGGAGCGTTTGGTTCAGCACTCTTCAGCCACACCTGCACACATATCACCCCCATGGAAACTTTCTTCCATCTTCACCGTAAAATTCTGTGTCAGACGTTTGTGGCTTCGTATCTGAATACCGGAGAAGTTTATGCATTTGTGGAGGCAAGTTCTGTTAACTGATTCGTTTAAAGGTGGAGTATGTAATATTTTGGATATTTTCAAAATAAATTAACTAAAAAAATAACTACAATCATAATAAGATAGTATTTTTTAAACATGTAGGTTCCAGTCTGTTCATATTTGATGTGTTATTAAATTACAAGTTTAATTAATGACAAAGATCCTTCTTAAATGTTTGCCTACCAGTAAAAAAAAGTGCTTTTTGTCATTTGTCATTAATTAAACTTGTAATTTAATAACGCATCAAATATGGACAGGCTGGAACTTACATGTTTAAAAAAAACTATCTAATTATGATTGTAGTTATTTTATTAGTTAATTTATTTAGAAAACATTGAAAATCTTACATACTCCACCTTTAAAGTATGAAAGTAAAGTTGGACAGATAAAGTAGCATGACAGGAGGGACACAACCTGCTGTAGAGATTATGACACGCAAACACATACATGCTGCCTGACAGTATGCTTGGAGATAAACGGCTTACTTACACACAATCCTGTGTTAAACTCAATTATTTAGGCTTATTGCAGCCATTGACGACACTGCAATGGTGGAGAGAAGACGGGATTCAACTAAACACCAGTAAATTCTGTTAGCTAACATGACATGACATGCTTCAGAAAGCACAGTCAGTGGCCATGTCTTCAGTTCAACCCCCCCCCCCCCCCCCCCCCCCCCCCCCCCCCCAACTACAACGTCCTCTAAAATCTGGGTAGACTTTTCAGATAACAATCCAGAAGCTTTTAACTGGAAGATTACAAGCTTTCATATTTGACAAAGAGGTATTGCTCAGTTGTGACCATGACTGATATCCAAATATTTATTTATTTTTTGTTTATTATTTAGTTATGAAAGCATAAAAGACATTAAATAAGTGATTCCTCTTTAACTTTATGCCTTTTAATTTTATTTTTCTTTAGCTTTGCAGATAAATTTAGCTGTTTCTATGCATCTAGACTGATACAACCCTGCTTACTGGCATGGCATTAACATTTAAATCCCACTTATTATGTCCAACAGGCCTTCTGATGTTTGCCATCACTCACATCCTGTACTCATCTGCCTTTGGGATGAAGCCCATAAATGTTCGTGCTGGCCTGGTGATCACTGCTGCGTCCACCCTGAGCTACCTCCTGCTCTACCCCTACCTGTCCGGCCCCTTCACCTACCTGGTGGCTGTTTACATCGGTCTGATTGGCTTCATGGGATGGAGGGCCATCGCAGGCTTGCAGCTTGCCAACGACCTGTGGACCTGGACCAAGCTGTCCGCCTGCCTGGGCGCTGTGCTCTTCATGGTCTCTGACCTCACCATTGCTGTCAACAAGTTCTGCTTCCCTGTGCCGCATTCCCGAGCCATCATCATGGCCACCTACTACGCCGCCCAGATGCTCATAGCGCTGTCGGCCGTTGAGTGCCAAGACGTGGAGGTGTCCCGGAAGAGAATATGAGGTAAAGCTGTCTCCAGAACGCTCGAGGTTGTTGACGTGGATCCACCTTCGGCCCTAAGTGATCACGGAAAGCTGTCGCCACCAGATCCCCAACACCCAGTCTTCATCTCAGTGTGGCACTCACACATCATTGTTACCGCGACGACTGATCCACAGCATGACTATCACCCTACTGTCCCACTAGTATGGTAGTCTCACATGTATCTTCTTGTGAAGAAGATGCCGTAGTATTATTGTCAGCCTCTCCTGACAGAAGTCATACCTGCCTCCTCAAAACCTACAAATACTTTCTCTCCTCGTTACTATGGAGACAAGTGTTGAAACATTAACCTTCTATATCGAGTATTAATTTGCTTTTAACCATTTTGATTTAAGGGGAGCATGTCACTGGAAACCTTTGAGGAGTGTGTGTGGGTGAGCAGTGTGTTGCGTTGATGTAATTAACTCCCTTCACACACAGTCACAACGCCGACTCTCAGCACAGGTTTCTACTTGGAGTGGTCCAACAACCCAAGCAAGTGATTCATATTTGTCTTTTGGTTTATTTGTTTCGGTTTTATTGCCAGCAACCTTGTTGAAAAGGGATTTTTTTTTTTTTTAAAACCACCTCGGTCATGTTTTCTTTGTCTCTGTTCCCCTGCATTAAGGGTGCTATTCTTAAAGAAGCATATCTACACAGTCCCTTCAATTTCACTTGCAAGAACCACACTGCCTTTGTTCACTTTTCAGCTTACCCTCCCACTCCAATTTCTCTTGAAGAATTGATTTTTTTTCCATTAAGGTGTTCTTAAGTAACTAGGCGTACTGAGGAAGAAAAATAACAAAAGAGACGGAAACGTAGGTAATAAGAAAGCCGAGAGTGAGAGTTGTGTGACTTTAAACCTGTGAGATTTGTTCTTTTACTGATTGGATGCTTACATTAGGAGGCATAGAGGTCACCTTTGAAAGGCTGATCTTTCCTTTTGGGATCTGATTGATGTCCTGGCAGTGTCGCACAGAGATTGCAGGACTCTGCAGCAGCAGACTACTGCACACACTATAGTAGCGCTACTTAATTCATTGCTACGAGGGCCACAGTTCCAACACACCTGAGTCAAATGAAATAGATCTCAGTCTATAAAGCTCTACAGAATGACTCATTAGTTTGTGGCAGGTGTTTCGGAGCAGGTATACAATGAAAACCTGCAGGACTGCGACCCCCATAGGACCAAACTGAGCAACCCTGCACTAGAACATGCTGTTCATTGCATCTGTGTCTCCTTTTGGTGTGACGTCTGCCAGGAATTTGCTCTGCCTGCCGGCAGTTAACTTAGAAACATAGATGCAAATGTCAACGCGCACACATACTTGACACCTACAGCTCCTGCTGGTTTAGTTATTGGGAAAAGTTCCTGGGGATCTTATTGCTGGGAAAGATTAGCTGACTCATACTGTCAATGATCATGTAATGAAAAGTGCAAAGAAAGGGCTATGTTTCAGGAGGATCTGATGTGGGTGTCTGCCTTTGCCTTAGGAGGTGTTCACTCACTCATAACGGCAAAAACACAAACATCCACACAGTTATGCACATTGCAACAAAATAGTAGTCTGGCTGGAAGGAAAACAAGGAAGACTAAAGGAGTGGCTCGTCATGTGAGGGAACAGTTATCCCATTATTCCCAATAATTCCCTCTCACAGGACACTTCATCAGCTTTAATCCCGCAAAACCCACCGCAGCTAATCCCCGACAGATCAGCTGATTCTTTCATCTCTCAAATATTTCCCTTTCGTTCCTACTCTTCACCTGTTTCACCGCCTGCAAAGGTTCATTTTAAATCCGAACGTCTTACTGAACACACAACTCTTTTCCAGATGTCTGCATCGATGCGTGTTTCAGAATGTTTGAGTCCTTGTCTTGAATGCTGAGTCAACCTGTGTGTGTTTGTGACAAATCAGACCCATCTGAAGGCTAGAAACACTGAACCAGCACAGTTTGTAATTGAATATATTGTTGTATTCTCATAAGCCTCTTAAACCGCTCCTCATGCCCATCTCCTCTGCAGAGTGCAACTTTGTTATGTAATTCACATAACTTGCCAGTTAAAGTTAGCTTTGCTCAGGGAGATCTGCGTGGTGGAATATCTTAACATGTCCACTTTACCACTGGTGGACCTGCTTCATCTTAATATGAATATCAATGAAGTTATTTTGTGTTTAACAATGCTAACAGTTTATATTAAAGAAAGAAATCAGATTTAACGCAGATACTATGAGCTAAAAGTATTATTTACTATCAAAGATTGCAAATAAATAGATGCTGTTAATCCCAAAGACACACATATATCATATATAGCTTATTACATGTAAATCCAACCAATCATACTGATACTAATGAAAAAAATCCTCATGTAAAATTTATTTTTTGACAAATCCAAAAACTCTTGCTGACATCAGAGTAAATTTAAATAGTTTATTTTGCAGCTCTTTTTAAGCCTCCACTGATTGTTTGTCTTTGACTGGATAAGGAATTTACTATTTAGAGATTATTGAGCTATAATTTGACTAAACGGATTAAAATTTGATTTAGCCATAAAATAATTCAAGTTCTTTTGATTAATTACTGTAAAACACGAGACACTTTCTGGTCACTGTTTTCAGAGGAAGAAAATTATCAAGCCAGTGCAGCAATAAATAAGTAATCAGTGAGGCTTAGAAAGAATTTCAAGTCATTTATAGGATACAGCTTGAGGATTTTATAAAGTCCTGTGGACTAACTGCTGTCAAATGACCTCTTCTATTTACTTGGCATGAACAGGGAAGGTTTGGAAAGTTGGCACAGAATGACCTACCCGTATATGCATGCTGTTTAGGCAATAAACAGGCAGGAAAAACTTTTGTTCCTCCCTTCAGTAACACGAAGAAACACACATCAAACTGTGTGTATCATGTCAGCCACCATGACAGATCTGCAGGCAGACCGTGGTGTTGACACCCTGAAGTTTCTTCAACATCAGCACAACTTTGCTTTGACCAAGGAAGACACTCAGCCCGTGCAGCTGTTCTCAGCCGCTGCTTTACCAGATAGTTCCTCAGTCTGTGTGCTTGTCAGCACAATATTTCTGCTTTGTCAGTCAGAAGAGTTTCATCCCTGTCTGCGTGACCACTTGTCCTCTGTTCCATGTTTTAATTTATCCTCCCATCCGTTTTCTCCCCCTCTTCTCGTCTCATCCACCCCAAGCTGAGCTCCGTCTACCCTCCGCACGTACACGCCTTTGTGTGTCAAAAGCCATCCACAGAGGTGTGCTGTAAAACAATGCACTTGCCTGCTCACTCTGTCTTAAACCAGGGTTTAGTGGAGTACAGACAGAGAAGATGGATAACACAACTGACTCGTGTATGCAGCCTCAAGTAAAACCTTGAGCGGGTGGCAAAATTTAGTCAAGCAGTCTTACTCATCCTGACTTGGTGGGGAATTTATGTAAGCACCTCTTTCTTTGTACCATGCAGGAAAAAAAACACGTGACTTTCCTTGCAGCGGTTCCAAATGGGAGACACGCTTTAATTTGACGTATCTTTTAGAAAACGCAGATAAAGTATTTATGTAATTAAGGAGGGGCTGCCTAAAGGAAGAAAGTGTTGAGTGTTGGGATGGTCATGTACGTCTACAAAGAGAAAAGGTTGTGAATTTAATCTGTATCATTATTCCAAATTTAGCTCTCGTAACCAAAGCTTAAAGCAAACTGGACTCTTTCACCTACCAGTACCTTCTTTCATTGGTGAGGTAGTTGTTGAACAATATTGCGGATCGAATAAAGTTACCAGGTGAAATATGACACATGGAGGGAGATTCACTTTCCATCTAGCAGGTTAGCTATCATCCCCCCACAGATGGCAGGCCAGCGGGAGCATCACTTTACCTCAGCCTGTCAACAGCCCTGTTCTTCTTAGCATTGTGTAAGCAGCAGACAAAAGGGACCTGCGGGAGCTCTGGGAGGCCAGTATGGTTCGGCCTTTGCAGCGTGAAGCCAGCTGGAACCAGTAGCTGTTATCAGACAGGGTCTGTGGTTTCACTTTGTCCTCTAAAATCACTTTGGCACTTTCTCTTGATTTTTTTTTTCTATCTATTTCTTTTGTTTGTTTTTTTCCCCCCCTTTATTGTGATCTTTTATTTGAAACCTTTGCTTTTAGCCTGCTGCGCTCATGGCCATCAGCAGGTGAAACACAGCTGTTATGTTTGTATGTCTTTGTTCCTGCATGTAGGTTGAAAAAAAGTCCTCATTGTCAACATTTTACCACTAAACACCACAGTGTTATTACTGCAGCTGATGGCCCGCCAACATCAGTATGAGCTTAAAGGAAGTATGTAGAGCCATCATCTTCTCTCTGAACGTAAACTCAACCTACTGTTTGCTGCACTTTTCTGTACCCAGGCTAAGGCCAGTCAGTCTTTGTTTATAAATGCTTAAAACAAAGGATTGTTATGTACTGTATCCTCTGACGTATTATGCTACATTTTCCCTTTTTTTTTCTTCAGGAGAAAACAAATGTTGCTGTTTTAAAAGTGACAAATCATTGTGAGAAAATCATAATTTTTCTTAAAAAGGGATTAATTTCTTTTCAACATTTCTGCATGAATCACAATCAGTGTTATCATTTTATTTTCCTGCAAAGGAAACTCAAAATATTACTTCATCTTTAACTCACGGGAAATGCCAACATTATTTCCCACTGATAACTTGATCCTTGTTGTCAAAGGCCCATGACAGTGCATCATTTGACTTGCTTTTATAAGTCCTTTTTTTTCCTTTTCTTTTTTAAAAAAAAAAAAAAAGATTTATAAAACACTTTACCTTGTTGTTCTTGATTTTCACTTTGTGGTTTATTTCTTTCATAACTGTAGAGACAGCCTAGTTTCTTTGCTGTAGTGAAACTGCTATGAATGTGAACACCTATCGGAGAAATAAATGCAGTTACAATGCAACTTCAGCATAATGTCGTCTGGTCTTTCTTGTTTCAGATACGCAGCATTCAAAATGTCAGCTGATATTTATAACTCTTTGGTGTTTTGTGTTTCAAAAGGAAGCTGCTGGTCCTCAGCTGCTAAAGTGCCATTACAACAGAAAGAGCTGCAGGACAACACAGAGCTCTGTTCTAGTAACTGCTGCGCGCTTTTGTCTCGCCGAGGTGGAAAATTTGCTTTCAACAGCCTTTAACCCTTACAACCAGACTCCCTCTCTCCTGCTCTACGTTTTTATCCTCAAATGTGGCTTTTCATGTACAGGCAGAGTCTTGTGATGAAAAGATGCTCTGTGGTCTGAAAGCCTGGTTGAAATGTCATTTCTACTCAGGACTGCTCCATTCAAAGTCATGCTGGTGGGACCAGTGAAGGTTTCACATCGCAGTAATTAAAATAGTCTGGAAAATGTTCTGAAACGTGTAGGACTCGAGTCCCAACCAACAGATGCCTGTGGTTTCTGTTGAATAACTTGATTGACTATTCAGGGTTTCACTCCAAACTGCTTCCACTTTATTGTGCTTTTGCTGAGCGGTGAAGAAGCGGAAGGTACTGGTGACGTCTGTTGGTGCTTAAGTGATTTGGCAACCTGACACTGCCAGTGTCCTGGTGGGTCTATAGAAATGAAACTGTGGTAGTCAGGAACAGTTACTTCTGGGTGAAGAGGGATCGTTGAATCCGTCACTTTGGCAGAGCCTTACCAGATCACACTTGGTCTAAAGAGGCAGCAGGCCACATACAGGCAGCACCTTTTTAAGAGTCTGTCTGACAAACCACCACCAGTTCCAGTCAGACAGCAAAATGATTATTTTTATTAGGTTTTTACTGTCTGGATTTAAGCAAAATTACTGTTTTGGAAGTCAATTTTTTAAAAATAGAAAAAACCTAAACCACTATTGGATGCTTTTTGCATTCCCTGCCATAACAGGTTTCCTGAACATTATGCACATCAACACATGACTTTTTTATTGGGTTTAAACTTGATGTGCCAAGCTGATCACCTGACCACAATCCAGCTGAGCATGTGCATCATTTACTGAGATGAATTTGAATGAAACCATCAAAAAGACGAAGTGAAATCTGCTGCAAAGAAAAAGGGTTTTGTAGCATCAGCGTCTCAACTGTTGCCCGTGTGTCAGCTGTCCTCACCAAATATTATGTGTTCATATTGTTCATGATATAGTTTTCAAAGAAAACAATTCCCACCTTTATCATAGTGCTCAAAACTTCAAATCAGTTCTATTAGAAAATACCTAAAAGTGCCACGAACCTCAAATTCATGTAAAGCAACAGGCAAAACTGGGACTGTGACAAGAAGACAATATCTGACCATGCAACTGATTCAATGATTCAAACTTTACATATGTGCATGGTACACAGTTTTACAAAGTCAGCAGCAAGCAAAAGTGAGAATTAAGCTTTAACCTCAGTCACAACTGTGAAACAAGCTCTGGAGATTCTGTTCTACACTGTTCATGTGGTCCAGTCTTTCACAGTAAGTCACAACAAAAAGCATTTAAAAACCCAAGGTAAGAACAAAAAAGTTTAAGATCTCTTAACAGCAAGAAACTCACAAATGAAGACAAACAACCTTCTGTTTGTCTGAGTGATGATGAACAGTCCCAACACTTATCTGCAGCTGAAGCAAAGAGTTTGGACAAGTCTTCCCTCTAGTGGTCATTTGTTGAATTGCTGGATCCAGGAAAGCTGAAAACGCGATTAAAATGCTGTAAAACATGAAAATATTGACAGTGAAGGCCAATCACACATCTGATTGCCAAACTGAAATTATTCTACGTGTCAGCTGTATTTGATTAGTCTTAACAATAATCCTGGAACACTTCCTTCTAGATAAACCTCCATGCTTAAATGGCCACCTGACTCTTATTATCCTTTATTTGAAATCTTTCTTTCTGTGGAAGGAAGGATAAAATAGATACTATATAAAGCACAGTAAGACATTAGTTTAATGATTTTTTCCCCCGAGTGCCATATCTATACAACAAGCTGGCTGATCTGAGTTTTTACTGCCTTTTCTGAAATGTTAAAGATATAGTTTGGCATTGTTTGACTGAAATCAGCTAGGTCCCTCATTAGAAGACAGCAAATGGACAGCAGCTTGGGTTACTAAAAAACTATATTTATATCAATATTTACACATATGTAAATGCTAAAACCTATCAGAAAAGAAGGTTTAACTTAGTATTTTGGCATTTAATGATCCTTTTATATTTCTTTCATAATAAACTTACATATTAATAGGTTACTATTCATCTTTTCAGATAGTTTTAATTTATTTCTGGAGGTTTTGATTTATTTTTTTTAAATAGCCTTCTTTGGCTTTAGTAAAAACATTTAATCATATAGTTTTAATTTATTACTGGAGGTTTTTTTTTTTTTTTTTTTTTTTTAATAGCCTTCTTTGGCTTTAGTAAAAACATTTAGTAAACAAAATCTGTGAACCCATGACCATTCTTAGTGTAAAAAAAAGCCACTGTTTTAAACATATGGTAAAATCTGGTTTCTAAAGCAACTTGGATTTAAAGGCTTTCAGACTGGTTCAGTGTTGCAGTATAAGAGGCTTGCCCTCGTGGGAGTTTACTGACTGAAAGCAAACTCCACCATCAAACCCACACAGTGACCTCAGAGATGAGTAGAGCCTCATTTTCTTCTCTTTTGGCTCTGTAGGTGTACTTGCTCTCATGAGACTCAGTCACACAGGAGAAAATTAGCGTGTTGTTTAACTTAAATCCATCTCAGGTTTGAAATCTATTAAATACAACAAAAAACACAACACTGACTTCTACTGAGCTGATAATGAAGCACAGATAATAAAATTATTAGCGAATGCTGATGATACAACAGATAAAATCATCTGAGATGGGTCATCACAGGCTGCAGTTAGTGTCCTCACATGCCATTTTTAGATTTGCTGTTGTTCATGCTAAAATTTGCTCATCAAGCCGAAGTACAGCTGATGTATCGTTATCATTAGTTTCAAAGGTATTACCACACAGGAATTTAAAGCTGATGGTGAAGTTAAGGTATTACTAAAAGTTTTATGAGGATATCTTCATGAACATTTCATTGCAATCCTCCTAATTGTTGATGAGACTCATTCTAGTCTAACAAAATGTCAACCTCATCATGGGATTTCAGGAAAGGTCATGGGATAATGAAGGTTGTTAGTGGTCATCAGTTGTGCAGGATGGACATTTGCAATACAATTTGTGGGAACTCATTAGTCCAGCCAAAAATTCTTGCTTTATTTTACACACACCCATATACACAGAAAAGAACAAGACAAGACACAACAAAAGAACTGATGAGGGTATTGATTATTAGGCAGTTATGTACTGCTTTCCAACCCCAACCAACTTTTTTCCTGGTTTTTAAGCTCTAGATGGACAGGAATGATTACCATCTAAAGTCACACTGACAGAAGTGATATATTCATGTATGCCACTGCCTTCAATGCAAATGACATGAGGGATGAGTTTTCTCCCCTGTCTGTCAGCTGTCAGTCCTCCACGATAACCTCTGCTCTCCTCCTCCTCCTCTCACATATGAAGATGTACTGACCCCTTTTCAGTTATTTTACACCCATTCTTTATCCAGCAATTGTCCACGTCCTTAGTTTGTCTCTCTCTCCAGGATGGAGCTGTCTCTCCACCTGCAGGTATGATTCAAGTTGCTGGTAAACTTGATGAGTATAAATCAAAAAGAAAGAAGTTGAGTTCTAATATTATTGCACAATGAAGACGTTAACGTCTAAAGGTAGGTTTTTTTTTTTTTATTCATGCAGAAGACCTTCATAAAAGAAATGTAGTTAAAAAACAGAGTGCACTCATAAAAAGCTGTAATTATGAATCTAAATTGACAGGCCTCTGTTTGTGTAAACCCAAAGAACAGACGCATGTCCTCGGGAGATATTTAAATGGATAAATTTATACAATGGGCAGCCAAACATCTTGTTAGACAGAGCTGTAATAAATGAGCTTGTGGCAAGG
Organism: Telmatherina bonti; assembly: GCF_933228915.1. Taxonomy (NCBI): domain Eukaryota; kingdom Metazoa; phylum Chordata; class Actinopteri; order Atheriniformes; family Telmatherinidae; genus Telmatherina; species Telmatherina bonti. Next base: position 36,719,990 of record NC_136620.1, on the reverse strand, counting down.
AGGGATTTGGTTGGATTACTTTCATATCAGCACTAGGACGGAGGAATTATTATTCCATCCATAGGTCTTCTGTTGGAACCGAGGGGGGGGGGGGTGTTTGTTATTTATGTGGGTTGGTTTTACTAAGAAGGAATGAAGCTTTTCTCATGGGGAAAGATAGAAGGCTTAAATGTAGTTTTTCCTTAAATAACCTGTTTTGTGAAAAACAAAATGTACAAAGACAGACATAAAAGTTTTTATAACAGTAAATCTTCTCAAATACCTTTCTATATGTTAAATACATGGCAATACTGTGGTTAAGAGTTTCACTTATTGTCATATCCTCAAACCTTAAAGCCCAGTCCTTGAATAAATGGTGAGAAAAGTTCAATTTTTTAATATGTGGTATTTATTTAGAGCCTTTAACAAAGAGTAACACAATTTTTTAAAACACCTTTTGGGGGGAACATTTACCATTTATAACCATGTCATATGTCAAAATTATTATAGTCTAATCTTTTACTTTCTGTGGTCTGAAGACAAGTAAAAGAATGTTTCTATGGGATACTGAGCAAAGTTTTTACCACAAAGTGATACAAAATGCGCCAAACTGTGTCAAATATGTACCTTTGGTTAATGAGTGTCGGGTGGAACATCTTCAACAAGGAAAAATATCAAACTTTTGTGTTGAAAATCTCTATTTACCTCATTTTTATTTAGTTTTCCTTATTACCAATTAATATTAAATATCCCAGCTGCTCAAGTTTCTGTCAAATGGTTAACCAATGCAAACAGAATTTACTGCAACTGTTGAAAAAACATAGTATTGGATGTAATACTGATTGGATAAAAGTGAAATTAAATCTTTATATATATATATATATATATATATATATATATATATATATATATATATATATATATATATATATATATATATATATATATATATATATATATATATATATATAATATAATATATTTTCTTTTAACGCTTTGCACACCAACCTGTTGGATGAGCGATGCACTCGTCTTCATGGAAGGACGAAACTCAAACACATCAAACTGTTGCTCAGTTTCTTTCAGCAACTTAGTCAGAAATGTATTTGAAAGCTTTCTCTACTTGGGACACGTAACAGCAGATAAAAGGCTGAGCGCTCACATACAGCAGTGCTTTGATTTGGTTAAACTTTCAGTGTTTTCTGTCACTTCACAAACAAACTTAAAACATTAAATTTTCACCAATGAGGCTATACAAGCAGAGACAGAACTCAGTCAAATTAGAGAAAAGTGACATATCTTGTCAGATAGCTTTGTGTCTGTCAAAAAAGTGTGTTGTGCAAAAATATGTTCTTAAATGTATCATCTTATTTTTCTTTAACTTGTCCAGCATTAACCCTTTTATGAATTAATAAAAAACAATGCAACATTTTTTAAATATAGTATTTTACCTCTACAGACATTTGCAATGATACTTCTTTTAGTGATGATATTTAGAATTTATCCTAATTTATTATTTGTTTTAATGTATTGTATAAGATAATAAACAATAATATATAATTTTATTAAATCTTCTATAAAATATATCATTTTCTTTTCCTATTTAATACAAAGATACAATGTAAACGCAAAGGTAAAGGAACGTAAACAGAAGACAAAGAAGAGAATGAAACACACAACATAGGAAACACTTCAATTCAGTCCCAGGTTCTTCACTTGTACAAAACATAAAGGACATCTCATGGTCCCTCCCGGGAAGACAAAGTCAGCAACTGGAAGGAGCCCCAGAGATAAACATAACTAGAAACACGCACAAAATCAATTATTTTTCTACCTCTTACTGAGTAAACCTACAGGACAACTCAGACTGTCATCATGCAGAATACATGGAATAAAACATGTTCACAGGACAGTGATATTAAACATAAACTTAAAAGCTCAGTCAATTCCAGCTGGTTCTTTTGTGCTGAAAACCTGAACTTTGGGGTATTAGTCAGTTTCCTCTCATTAACTGTTCACCTTTAATCATAAAATTATTTTGTATTAAAATCATAACTTTGACTTGTCATTCCTAAATAATACCTGTATTTATACCATGGTCAGTGAGAATTCTAATGACAACTGGTGTGTATTTTTGTATATGTAGTATATGTATGTATATGTAGTTGACGTGTAGTCAAATCACAGTTATATCACTTCGTTATGGGTGTCGCTATGGCAACACCTTAATCAGCTGATTCAGATTAGCTGGCTTTTGACAGGTAAATGAGAGAACATAAAGGCCAACATTAAATAGTTGCTATATTTTAGCATATCTAGCAGGTTTAGTAAAAGTAAATAAGTATTTGTTATAAAAGTGTTTACTGTCTGGGACCATGGTATAAGTGGATTAATCCTTACTAATAATAAACTTTCTGTGCTTAATGTTGTCTTTGAACTGTTTTATTTACTTTCTACTTACAGACAGATGTTCACATATTCATTGATTTTTCTGTTATAATTCACAACCTCTACTGCACTGAATTTATACTGGCCAGGAGAGGAAAAAAAATCCCATATCATGACACTACCACCACCTTGTTTTAGAGCTTGGTTGAGTGATTTCCAGTATCTGATGTGAATGATTCTCAATTCTCAACTTAATAAAACTCTTTATGACGGAGCACTGGCTTGTTTACACAGTCTTTATCAAACTGCATCAATATTTGTTTAGAGAGATGTGGCAACGCTGCTCCAACTTAGACCCAAAGCAACATGTCTGCAGAGTACAGCGATCTGACAAACGGTTGGAAAACAGCTGAGCAGAGAGTAGAAGACTGATTCCTGTGAGATGAAGATTAAATCACATTAACATCCCAGGTATAGAAATGTACCGAAAACAAACAAAGAAAACAAAAACAACATTTGGAAGCAACCCAAGATGTCCAGGAATCTGTGCTTTGGTATTGTATGTGGGTGTTTGTAAAATCAAGATGACTGAGAAAGCTGCAGATGATGACGAATGACAAATGATCAGGTGGAAAAAAGTTAAAACCTGACAAAGAACTGGAGAAATGTTTTGTTGTTTTATTTACAGAATCCCACAAATCTCCATGCTGACAAAACACAAGGTTGCACAAGTGTTGGAAAGAATGCACAAAGTCACAGTAGCATAAAAGAGCAGTAAAATGGACACTGAATATGTAAATGCAAATATCTGTGATGACACTATCGTCTGAATTATGAGCAGTCATCAGTCCGATCCTGCACTTGAATGCAGCGTTAAGTCTGGCTGACGGCCTCTTGCCTCCAACCTGTCGCTGGGAATGCACGGCACGTACTTGACTCCCATCTGTTTGACTTCGTAATTCGCATGAGAGTAGTGGATCTGAAACAGCTCTGTGCCCTGAATCATAAATAAAAGGCCTCCACGAGCAGAGAACTCACAAGAGGTTTTTTCATCGAAATATCCACAAATGGGCAAACTTTGACACAGGACTGTCAGATAGGGCAGTTTTATCAGAAAGTGCTGCATCCTGATATTTCCATCCTTCACTTCATAAATGCTCTCAGTGTGTCAGTGTGGCTTCGTTTGGGTTGTGATATCTTTATAGTACCTCAGAGGTTAAAAACCAAGTCTTCAAATCAAGGTTTGGGTTTTAGATAAGATACAAAATAGAACATGATATTAGAAAATGGGCCATCATTACCATGACCTTGTTGTGTTAACGTGTGAACTTTTTTCTTTTCCATCACTCACTTTTAAGTTGTTTTTATATCACATCACAAAGTATTTCTTCTTTATGCGATCATGTGACGTGAACAAACTCTGCGTGTGACAAGCCCACCCCCACCTCCATTTTTTTCTTCATATCTTTGAGCTTTTTGCGACTGCCTCTGAAGTCGGTGAAGCTTCGCTCAACACAGATCCTCTCATAGTCCTTTATGCCAGCTCCAGCCAGGATCTTCTCTGTAGGTGGCTTCCTCTTACCGTCTCTTCTAAACGTCGCTGTAAAAGGAGAAATATCAAGTGTGCATGTGTGTTACCATATAGCCGTGCTGTCTGCTTGGCTTTTGTGCATTTATGATTGATAGTGTATGCATATGCAATATAACAACTCAAAAGCATTTTCTGTCCCAGCGGCAACACTGGCACTGAGTGGAGCTCTTTAGATCTTGTCCCATAGATATTTCTGGATGCATGCAAAAAGAGAGAAAAAATATCTGGAGGAGGATCAGAGAGAGCTCCATCACACCTTGACAGGTTCTGGGAGTGTCATGGCTAGCACTAGCATCAGACAACAAGCTTGTGTTCCAACAATTTCTTCTGCATTGTTTTAGAAGTCCAACTCTGGATCTGGAAACAGAGAAAATAACTTTCACCTGAGGCACAGAATAAAAGCAGCTTTGACACTGCGCTGAAAACTATCACAACTATGAACAGACTCACTCAATATACACACAGTGTGTGAAATCATTCCTGCAGTAAGATGGAGAGCGTTTTTTCTGCACTTTTTGGAGGCAATGCCCTTGTAACCATCGGCATTTTCCAGGGGCAGCTTTTTGATTTTATGTGGAATAAATTAATCATGAACTCATACATTAAAACTGTTTGCTTTCTACTAACTGTGAGACTATACCAAGGTGTCACATTGTCATTATGTCATTAGGCATTTTTAAATCCTGCAGCAGTCCTCAATCCATGCAGTAGGAGGCAGTACCATGCCTGGAAAACCCAGATAACATTCAGATGGAATTTAAGAGCCATTCCTTACTGGAGACACAGATGGCAAAAAGAGATGCATATGTCAATACCCACTAGTTAATTGCTTTATAATAGCTGTTTAAGCTTCACTTAAGCCTTCCTGCTGGTGCAGAAAAGACACTAAAAATCCACTCCAGAGTGGTTATAGATAAAAAGATCAGAGAAAGTTTTTTTTTCTGTCTCTCTATCTACTTTTCCTCATGATGAATGGTGCAGCATCTCAGCTGGCAGAGCCAAGATGGCAGTGTCCTGATAGGCAAGACACTCACTGGAATATCATTTATACAACAATAATACAGTTTAGACTTTGGATACATTTGGTTTCATTCAGGTAACATTCAAAGAGAATTGTGTGTGTGATGTAATGTCTGATATTAATGGATTTGAGACATTTAAAACTCTTTTCTTTTATTTTTTATGTTTGTTTTCTGTGAGTAAAATAGAACCAAACAAAGAGAATTGTTCTAAAACATATCAGAATCAGTCTTCAATGTGCAGTTCTATACAACAACATAACAAGAGCAAAAAAAGTATTTATAAAAGCCTTTTAAAGAACTCAGACAGTGTATCCATCTTCTGCATCTAGCATAAATGGGCTGTAACTCTGCTTGGACCCTATTTCTACTCTGAGCTCTTGCAACATTAGTCCTGCTTTGTCCCCTTCTCTTTCTGTCCCTCTCTTCCTACTAAGGTGTGTTCTTAGGTTGTTTTTTTCTTTTGATGAACCAGCCAACCATTAAAAAAGGCTAGAGCATTGATGTCCAGTTGCTGGTGTGTGATGTGGTATGTGAAGAAAAAACTGCAACGAAAGGAAGGGTCCCGGAAGCAAAAGCTGTGATGTAGTTAGTGTGGTCTTAGGATGCTGCTGGGCAACGGCAGCTCCAGAAATGTACCAGATGAATTTTACTGTCATCACGAGTCAGAAACATAAATTCTTAAAGGTCAGGATATTACACAGTACTACTTTACAGTCTGTCAGAAAGTATGCAGCTTGTTCTGACTTAGTTTGCTGACTGGTAGAATATTTGACAGAATGAGACACAGTCATCTAATTACCTTCCCTCGACAGATTTTTTACATTGCGTTAAAAACTCTAAGACATTCTATAGACCTTTTGCAGATTTTCTCAGTGATCCCTCCCCCCATCGATGGGTATTTCAGCATCCATCTTGCATCCTACCTGTACCCTGGACTGTGGCTTCTCTCCAGCTATAAAAACCAGACTCATCTTTACTTTAGTTCCTTTCTCTAATTTTCTTTCCTCTCCTCCTCAAATAATATCTTCTTGCAGGACTTCGCTAAATAAACCATTATGCATGTTCAAAATGGCTGTTGTGTTGATATCAGCTTGCAAGCCTGTGACATGGAGCGCAGAACAAAACCTAACAGCAACATCATGTTTCGTCCCGGAAGAAAAAGTTATGAAGTGTGACTCCAGAAAAGTACATAATGAATGTCACAGTGCCGTCTAACACGTCCCGGACTCATCAGTTGGAAAGCAATGCCTTCGTATTTTAAGGTTGCAGATAAAGGGCAGACATCTGAACCAAATTAGAGGGTTAATCCGTCGTAATGGTATCCGTCTGAGCTGTAATGTCGAGGAGTTGGTGGAAGCTGTGCACTTACTGGTAAAGAGAAAACCACTGAGAGTGCAAGAGGAAGATTGTGGTGATGCAACATTTCAAATCTCAGAAACGGGAAAAAGAAAACATAGAGCAAACCTTACTGAAGTGAAGACACAAGCGTCTGTTCAGGGACAGAATTTGGTTCTTTCTTACCGGTTGCAGAATGCAATATAGTGAAAGACTTGAGGATTGAAAACCCCTCATGGTAAAGGTAAGCAAGGCAGCGTGAGCAATGGCTGCTTGTAGTCTTTATAATCTAATATTTATGTCCTGAGAGAAATATCTGGTAAAATATGTTGTAGTGAGACCCCTTATAATGTAGATCAGCCAAGAACTCTGGACAAGCCACAATATTAAGATTCTAAAACTTTAGAAACATGTGTGTGAACACTGCAAAGATCCAACAGCAGGAAAAATCCTGCAGTCTGAAACTGGTTTAAGCAGCCATGATGTGTAAAACAAGGTGGAGCGCCTCATTTGCCTCATGCAATGAGGCAAAAAAAACTCCTGGGTTGATAAGCAGGTGTTTAATGTAGTTCACAAGCAGGGAGTAACTTCATTTGATGTAGACCTTTCACCGTGTGTGTGCAGATTAACAGAAAAACTGAGCTCTGAAGTAGGGTCAAACCTAAAAATACTGGTTGTTGATTTTACTGAATAAAGTTGCTCTGATCAGTATTAGCAGCCACAAATAAAGCTAATCTGATTAGGAATAAATAGCTACTAACTAGCACCACTTATCTCTTTTCACTTCTTTTTAAACAAGCATAACATTAATTTAAACTTGAGCAAAGACGATGAATATTTAAAACACATCGGATCAGTTTCTGCTTTCTTGTTTTTCTTTCTACAGCAGCGAGTTTAAGCTAATACCCTGAATGCTAATGCTTTGGCTACTTTGCTGTGATGGGATATTTTCTTTCTTAATCTATAATTTACAGGTAGCGCCAGGATGAATAAGGTTCAAACACCTGCAGTTTATGCAGATCAGGTGGCGGTGTTCAGTAGAAGCAGCAAAGGCTTTGTTCCATAAAGGTGAGAAGCACTGGGAAAACTGTCACAGAGGTCTTTTACCGGACTTTGATCGGAGCAGATTTGTAATTTGACCTGCTGATTTAAAAACAAAGTTAATAGATAGCAGAACACTTCTGTTTCCCACTCATTGCTACAAAATACACCTTCTCCTTCTGGTGATGAGAAGTTCTCTTTGAAATCTGGGGCAAGCTCTTCCTTCTGGAAATTTTGTTTCTGCACCTTGCAGAGGGACCTGACCACTGATGAGGTCTTATGTTGAGGAAGAGGATGCTGTTCTGTGGGCTCCATGCTGCCCCCAGTGGTCCACATGAGCTCTGCCACTAAAAATCAAGATGAGATGTGGGGGCTCACAAGTCTGTTTGTACACATAAGTGTAGGTGCCAAGTTACATTTTCCCAGGTGATAGACAGCTTTCATTGTAATGAGTGTCGCTGAGTGTTGCACCTTTTAGTTGTGAGAAATTGCTTCCAGGGACCGGAGAGACAGAGGGTGATCCAAACCAATTCACACAGTGATGCAACTAATATCTCACAAAATGTCATGCTAGCATGAGATTATGCTCAGAGTAGTCTTAGGTTGCTTTTATTTGTTTTTTTCAAGGGATGGTGTATATTATTATGCAATGTACATGTATAATGGACATGATGTAGCCAGAGCTCATTTTTGTCCCTAGTCTCTTTGTGGCAGTCACCCACAAAACGTCCCAGCACAAATCAGCAATATAATAAAACAAGTGTAAATAAAATCCTTTTTTATAACAAAAAGAACATGAATGGTCAGTTAATGGCTAGCATCACAATCATGCGTGATTTTCTCACAACCATGATTTCAGTTTTTCTCTAAATAAAACGTGATTGTTGGAGTTTGTGCATATTTTAAACTAACTTCTGCACTGTCTTAATTGGGTTTGTGCTTTTGGGATATCTCTTCCTCTTACTGGCCCTGCCACTATTTGCTCTATTTCCCCATCTGTGAACAGTGACTCCAGGAGCCCTTTGTCTTTGCCAGTCTCGCACAAAAATCCAATTAAAAAGGTAATCCGCACATCTGCTGTGTGAGATCATGTACAGTGTTTGAACATCTGTAAAACTGTGCTCTTATTCACTTACTTAGCGTGGATTTATATTTCTCTCTGATGCTCAAGAAGCATTTTTTTCTTTCTGCATGTGTGAGATATGCACAAGTGTTCATTTGTATCTGCGTATGCAAAAGCATACAAAGGTTCAGATCATACCTGTTTTTGTAAAAGGTTTTGTGTAAATGATTCCCTTATTTTGAAAAGTTATCAAGTTAAATATGGAACATTTATTTAATACTGCAAGCAGAAATACTTTGTTATTCTCATCTTTTGTCACTGAAGGTTCCGAAGCAAAAGCGCACCGTAGCAAATTACACTGCTTTTAAAAACTAATTCAGAATATTTACAGTTTTTTCTTATGATCCATTCTTTTTACAAAATGCTTGCTGTCTTGCTTTTTTGAGGTATAAGCAAAAAAATGTAATCATGTTTACTCCAAGGAATCTTTCAATAGTACTGTGCAACTTCAAATGATGGCAAATCACATAAAATATATACAAATACACGGTTCAAAATTCTGCCATTTGCCAAAAAATGCTTGAGAATTGCAACATGGATAAATTTTTACTTCTATTTCCCTCTGTAAGAAAACCGCTCTTCTTGGTGAAGGTTATGAAACAAGCACAACTACAGTATTTCATTTTCCAGTGATGCATTGCACTCCTTTTATTGTATCAACCATATTTGTTTTTCCATTTGATTTTATTTCATTTTATTTTATTTATTTTCTATTTTTATGGACCAGGATTATGTGTCCTTAATAAAGCTTGAATTGAATTGAATTGAATTGAATTCAACAAGTCTTAGCTATTTTAAGCTATATTAGTTAGGTGCAAGTTGGCTGATCTTTTATATTTTTCTTTTGTTTTTATTTCAATCTAAAGTTGCACAAAACAGCAACCACATACTTGCACAAGTTAAAAAAAGACATTTTTAAAAAATCATATTTTGGCAGCATTCGCTAGTTTAAACAGCTTGACTTTTGCTCGCCTTCAAGTAAAATGTCAAACTGCATATTTTTCCTTGCTAAAAACATGTCACATAAGTTATGCATAGTGATAAATCAATAAGTGAGCAAAAATAGTAAAAAATAATTGGAACAGTTTTGTCAGCCTACTTTAAAAAATGTGACTTCATAAACTGAAGGAGTGAACAATTAAACAAAAAATGAGCAATGGAAACCTAACAAGTGAATATATGAGCTTTATTTCCTGAAGCAAATATACATTTTGGGGGTTAGGAAGCTAATTAGCTTGATATGCTTTGATACCTTCCATAGGAAATTGTTTTTATGCCGCCGCAGAAAGCCTTTGATGGTAAAACTCTGCAGTCTAAAGGAGTAGCAAGTTACTGGAAGCAAAGTGTTGAACAGGTTGCTGCTTCACTGAAAGTGCAACACTGGAACATCTCTTTTCCCTGCTTACCTCTCTGCCTCTTTGTTCAGAGTCCTTGATCTTTCTCTCACACAGCACACAGCATAGCAAAATGTGAAAGGATTTTCTTTTATTGCTCCCGTCTTGGCTCTATTATTTCAGAAAAATATGCCACCACCAAACCTACTAGTTACAGCAAAATCCTCACTTTGTCACAGATTTGGACAGAGCCCCAGGGTTTTGGTTCAGCTGCCTGCAGCCTAACTTTCTCCACTTACTGCTCCTCTCTTGGCGGGTTCCAGGCAGGTTGGTGTCTTGATTCTTCACTGTGGACGACACAGTTAACTTGATCACCTGTCGTTGGACGTTTAAGGCTCAGATTTCCATAAAAATATGCCCAAAACTATATGCCTGTTTGTCTCCTGTGTGCATGTTAGTGTTTAAAGGCAATTATTTTCTCCTGAGATCATATACCAATGAAGAGTTTCCTACAACTTCCTTTTCTTATGTAGACTTTCCTATCTGGAAAAGCCTCCATATACACCTAATGGAAGCAAGGTTCTTTTTCAGATAGCAAATAACATAACTTTCACTACTGGAGCATGACCAGTTGAACCTGCACAGGGAGACCATGCAAACTCCACACAGAAAGGCCACTGACTGAACCTCCCCAGCCAAGGATTGAACCAGTGACCTTCTTGCTGTGAGGCCACAGTGTTAACCACTGTGCCACCGTGCAGCCTTCAATTCAATCCAATTCAATTCATTTCAATTCATTTCAGTTCAATTCAATAAACTTCAATGTCATCGCACAAGTGCAATGAAAGTGACACAGTACACTCTCATGTTAAAACAATTAAATAAATAATTAAACACATAAAACACATAAGCAATAATATAAAAAACAAAACTATTGATAAGATAATGCTAAAAAAAAAATATGAAAAAGTGACATTTGCCTCAAAGGCACTGGTGAAATAAAAGAAAAAAGAAAATAAAAGAGTGTTTTTTTTTTTTTTTTTAACTGAAATCAACCAGAGGTAATACATCTGGTTACCACAACATTATCTGTCAGATGCAGTTGATCTAAATGATCAACGTTTCAGGTCAATTCTGGTTTGCTAAATAAACATGCTGATGCTAACTTTGTCTTCTGTCCTATCAACTTAGAAATTCCAGCGTTTCTGAAAGGAAACAACATTTAGTATTCAGCAAATCATTTCCTCCTGCCTCTCCTGTTTCACCACACGGTTCTTCTACCTCGATGGGCTTGTTTACCCTTTTATGACTGCACACAGTGTCAGAATTCAAATTTATGCCATAACACTTGTTTATTGGAGCTGAAACAAGCTCTTCGCGGTGTAATGCAAGAACATTTTTAAAGCAAGTAAGGAGTGCTTGTCATGGATATTCCTGCAGAGGTGACTTCTGGGAGCACTTACATGTGATTGTTTGGTTTGAGAGAGACAGAGATGGAAAGAAGGAGAGATAGATGCATGGAGCCCCGTATTACTTCCCTCTAATCCTCTTTGTGCTACACCTGGCTTGCATATTAATGTAGGAGGAATGACCTAGATTTATTTTTAAGCACATTCATATTCACAGCACAAAACATAATGAATGAGTTGGCTGAGTTGTATTTTGTGGAACTGCTTATTGTGCCTCCAACAATGAATCTGATAAATCAAGGGAGATGATAACATAGCTGCACTTGTTTGAGCTTCCTCTGTGGCATGATGAACGTAGTCTGTGCTTTCATAAGGATTTCTACAATAATCAATAAATATAATGCTGATGATGTCCTGTTGAAATTTCAGGCTTTTTATTCAGCATTTCTTAACTGAGAAAACTCAAGAATCCACAGTTTTGCCTGTATATGTCTAATATAACATCTGCATTCCTCACTTGTTTAATGGGAGCTTCTGCATTCTGCAATGACGAGATCTGTATGGACAGACTTGTTCCAGAAGCTGCAGATCTACAGCAAACGATAAGGTGTGCCTGTGAGTGGGCTTTGGAGCTTTCATTTTAACCATTTGTAAAGGTGAAAAGATGGTGGTTGTTGTTTGATAGGCAGCAGTTAGAGCTATGTGTGATTAAGGCTCCCTCTGAACAGCACATCTCAAGAGAAAACTCATTTTCAAATCTGTTAGAAGAGACAGCTGCAGATGAGTTCATGTCTCCGTCTTTGATGCATATGTGCGGGTAAAGATTAAAGTCTCTTAAACTTGTGAAACTTCAGGTTGATGAAGCGGCTTTATCTTTACTTTTATCTGTTCAGATAGAATCTGTTTGTGCTTTTTTTTTTTAATAGTCAAAGAGTATTCAGTTAAATTCCTGTTGAATTAAATGTCTAAAACAGTTTGTATTTCTTTTCTCTCCCTCCAACATCACCTCCTGCTATTCATGTTTCACTCAGTTTATCTATTTTTATCTGCTTTCCTCTCCATGCTGCCACTTCACCTCTCCTTACTCAACTGTAAACACTAAAGATGTTATTTCCCCCAGAAGAAGGTTTAATTGGACACTGTGGAGCAGGAGGAAATGCCACGCTGCACCTGTTTGGGGAAGAAGAAGCTCAGGGCAGGGCAGCTGGAGCTGATCCGGTGGGATGCAGGAGAGCAAAACCTCATAATCCCTGTGACATTTGAGCTCAGACCTCTCATCAAAGCATGCGAGCTGCTCAGGAAAAAGGGGGGTTGGAGGAAGGTGAGGAGGAGCGTTTGAGAGAAAGTGATGAAAAGAAGGTGAAGGCTGAAGGACAGGCAAACAGACAGGAAGAAACAAGCGAAGGCAAACAGGCAGTTGTTGGATGAATGTGAGGGGAGAAATTCTGAAAAGCATCCTCAGAAAAGAGAGGAGTTTCTGCCATCTTGCTTGTCTGCATCACATCTTTTCTGCTCAAAATGCAAGCATCACCATACTCTGAGATGATGCTCTATGCATACCGAGTCCTCAGAGATGTCTTATCCCTTGGCCGTGCTCATTGGTATCATAACTTCAACTCCACGCTCTAACACCTGTCACAGCCAACTGGGCACACACTCCTCTCCTTGGGCACAGTCTCTGTAAAAACTCCACGTAACCGTCATTCGTCCACCTCGTCTGCTCACATCATTCCACTGCACACTGGCTCCTCCTTGCTTCATCCGAGCACGGAGGTCTCTGGAGGGTGGGAGAAGAAGAAGGTGCCAAATGTTTCTGCAGGATTGGCAGAGAGAAAAACGGCATGCATTTAATTTAGAAGTCGGGAGAAAAACATGTTTACCCGCACATGTGAAATTTAACATAAAACCTTTCTCCAAGGCAATTTACACATTCTCTTTGTTTTAGTCAACACTAAGTGGAACAGCATGTGGTGTGTAAAACTTTGTCCAGCTTTAATGTGTGGTAGCCCCCTTGCTGTGGATTGGATGTTTTCCTGGCCTTGGATAAAAGAGGGAACAACACCAGACACAACATCAGGGCCACTGACTTGTGCTGTCTTCAATCTGACTAAAGCAAGTCAAGTGATCAAAAATGAAGGAAAAAAAGATCAGAGCCTCAAAAGACCCATGATGATGTCCTGCAGCCAAGCGTGAAAAGGAGAAAAAATTGCACACAAAACTCTGATTTACACACTTTCTAAGTCAGTGTCTGATGAAACAGCATCAGATTTTCCTGCAACAGCCCAAGCATGAGGCGTGAGGTGAGGTTTTGTTTCAGTATGAATGATGCTTAGCAGAGGTCACTCGGAAAATACTCATTTCAATACAACCAAGATGAAAAACTAAACATTTCATTTATACTCACTGTTTGTTCTGAGGATTACATAATTAATCCATGGAGCGAGAGGATTATTGTGGTTTGTGGTTGAACTGATTCGGGAGGCACAGCTGGGACAAACTAGATTGAGGTCATCGTCTTATGGACCAGGTTTTGAGTCCTTTGAAGTTCAAGCTAGATTTATTATGGAATTGATAGCTTACTGTGACTACATGAGGATGACTAGACAGCTGGAGATTTGTCGCATATTTCATGATTTCATCAGCTGGAAAATAGAAGCCTTTTATAATAAACTTTTTCTTTAGAGGCTTAAAAGAAAAGCTCCTTTTAAATCATTCAAACATTTCCTTTTCCTCTAACATTTTCAATTCTAAACCATACAAACTTATCCTTGAGTTGTGTCACCTTTAAGTATTTTCAACGAGTAACTGAGTGGGGGAACTGAAAATTTAAGCATCAAAAGATTAAATATTAACCTGCAAGTTTTTAATTAGCTCAAAAAATTAAAACCCTGCTACTGCTTGAAAATAGTGCAAGAGCAACACATCAGATATTGGAACTGTTTGAAAAATATATGTTCATTTGGAATCTGACACCAAACCCAGAGAGGTGAGGTTTAATGCAGAGTTGCAGGGTCATGCAGGTTTAAAGCTGACAATTACTTTTTCATGTTCATGCCTTGTACCTTATGTACAGAGATTTCTCCAGACTTACTGAATCTTCTGATAAATAAACAAACAAATAAATAAATACATAAATAAATAAATAAATAAATTAATTAATTAATAACAATTTTACATTGACAGATGTTGTGTAAGTTGTGTCTAAAATACCTAAAATATTACTCGTGTTCACAATTAGCAGATTTTTCCTCCCTCCAGTGAATACAGCATTAAAATTTCTTTTATGTTGTAATTTGTGAAAAAAAAGCAACACAGTCAAAAAGGTTTTCTTCTTATTTTTTAAAAATATGCACACATATGTAAGCCAACACAACTCTAAAATGTTCTTGAGTACGCAAAGTGCATCTGAGAGCTTCCTGTTAGAGGAATGAAGGTGATTCTTTGGGTCCTTTGGCCGGATGGCAGGAGTCAAAGTATCCATGACAGTGAGTGGCAGGATGGAAGATCTGCATCAAATCAAATCAAATCAAATCAATCAAGCTTTAATTATAAAGCACTTTCATGCAAGAAGCAGCATAAAAACTTTACAAAATAAAATATGTTATCCATATTAAAATACTGTCAAGATGAAACAAGCTTTCACACACACCAAGTTATATAATACAGCATTTAAACACACACACACACACACACACACACACACACACACACACACACACACACACACACACACACACACACACACACACACACACAAATTATAGTCTCTTTCACACACAATCACAGGCACACATACACATTTTACACAAAAATAAACTCCAGTCCCTAATTTTTTTTTATCTCATGTAGGTGTAAAAATTCTTGGTAGAAATAAACATGTGGCTTAACTAATAACATTGTTGTTACTTTGGCTGTCAAACTAATTTCACATTTACTAAGACGGATCAGCAAAAATTGCTTTGCTAGTCAGCTCTTTCGTTCTTCCTTCTGTATCAAAATACTTTGGATTGTAAACACACAGCATACCTGCTGATGCTGAACTGTGGGTTTATAGTTTATATGTCAGATCATAATTCCAAGTAACAACATTGTTAAATGTTTATCTGAACAGACGTCCATTTTATAAATGAAACAGAAAATATCTTTACAAGTACAAAGCATAACATGCATATGATTTATTTTAAGCCTTTCTTTTTATTAGACATGTAGATGGAAAAAAAACCCTGATCACATCTGAGAAAACCTACAGCTGAGATAATCTGTGAAGGAAACATGACCACAAAGCTGTGCATCTGAAAACAGTAGAAAACTAATTTTACACATGATGAGTCGGACGTATATGGCTCATAATTAAACAGAACTTCAGCAACAAAGTCCTGTCTTCTGTCCCTCTTCCACAGGACGTGCGCAGTTTTTTTTAAATTTTTTTTAATGTTTGACCACAAGGCGGCACCACGCTCACGTCCTGCGTGGTCTGCAAGGTCCACAACAAAGCCCTCAGAGGGGGGTGAGGGAGAAGAGGTGATTTATCAGCTGAACATGTCGGAATTTACTTAATTAACTGACAAATGCTAAAAAAGACAATTTTGTGATAAATAAGTTTATTGTCTTATAATAATCTTTTCACCTTTATTTATAGGCTACAAGTTCATGAAGAGAATTTCACATCATTCCAAACGGGAAGGTTTGCTTTTATTTGTTGCAAAAATAATGAGATTAAATCCGTTTGTTTTTTTTTGTGTGTTTTCTTTTAAATTAAAATTTTTAAAAATTTTTTTTTTTTTTATAACAAACTTGAATAATTTTAAAGTAAAAAGAAAAAGAAACTGTTAATGCGTGATCCAGTTTAAGATATAAAGTATTTGGGAAAAACATTTTCATCACCATCACTCACAAAGGCAAGGATAATTTCTGTGTAGTTTATGTCTTCATCACCTGAAAACGACTAATCATTGCTCATCTGACCAGCATGAGGTCTGATTGTGGGAGAAATGAAAAACTGCACAAATTCCAGGCTGTGAGTTCAGCCTTTGGATGATGGATCAGACCAGCAGCCTACCAAGACCAGGGGAGGGTGAACGTAGTCGTCCCGCCTCCTCCTCCTCCTCCTCCCACTTTGCAGAGCTGTAATTGGATGACCAGCCTGTCATTTCCGTGCCACTTCCACGCAGGTTAGGTTGCCCCGCACCGTTAAGATGCTCAATTGATGGGCGTACTGAGCTGCGCGTTGAGGGGAGGGGGGTGGAGAGACCCTTACGCGTTTCATTGTAGCACAACAAAAACCATGTTCTGTCCTGCTTGTCTTCCAGCTGGTTTCTCCCCGACAAGCCTCCTGGAAAGCAGCTGCTTGTCTTCCTCTCTCCCTGCTGGTCGCTGACTGGAGGTGGTGGCGATGCCATCGCGGCGCTTTAAATGGGTAAAAAAAGAAAAAAAAAAAAAAAGCTTCCATAGAAGCACAACACATCGCTGCTAGCGGCACGTTTCACTGTTTCTTAGTTCAGTTCCACTGAGGTTGTGTGATTGTGCTCTTTCCCGGACAGTGCAGGTACTTTGGGAGGATTGCGCCTGCCGCGAGGAGAAACGCACCAGCCGGAGCACATGGACATCTCCTCCCTGGACCTGGAATTGGACAGTGAGATCTGAATATCCCTGCTTTGTTACACCGCCATGGAGGCAGTCCCAGTTTTAACCTACATCTGGGATGTTTCCTCGTCGCTGGGCTTGGGACCCACCCGGGTGTGAGGATGACAGCTGATCGCCCCTCCTCTCCCCGGACTTGGATAAAAACGCGCTCCGTCTGAATCCGCCACCATTCGCTGGAAGTCTTCCTCTCAGCTGTGCAGCAGTAGATGGAGCATGTGACATTTGGCTGATTGCCTCCCCTAACCCTTCCCTGATCAGGGTCCACGCCTTGTCAGAAGGTTTCACCAGCATTAGGTCATTTCACTGACGCCCTCCCCCTTAATGTAATTCCTGCTCATTTGGAAAGATTAACTCCTGCATCGGTGGAAGCGACCCGTCCGGCCATCTCTCCACATGGAAAGTAAATGTCTCCTTCTGCTCCTCTTTGGTACTTTGCAAGCCATGGCCAGCTGGGATGATCCTGAGTAGCTGATAAAATAACCAGCGTCGTGGTGTCAGCAGGGCTTGAGCTGCAGGGGATTTGTGTAGATTATCACTAGACTGCTATTTTGTGTCCCCCCCCTCCCTGTCACACTCTTAACAGAACTTAACAGCTTTTCATCTGGAGCCTTTTGCCTGCTGCAAACTCCACCAAGCCTGCTTCAACTCATCACAAAGTATAGGAGGGAGAGGAACCTGGTGCACATACACATGCTATGCCTACACCAGAGGTGTTTAAACCCCCAAATCTGTAGATGTGGGAGGATGAGACGCGCCTGGGGGCTGAAGTGAACACTCCCTGTTGACACGCAGGCTGCCTGGGATGCTGTGACGAGCAGAGCAGGTCCATCACACAGAGGAGAAGAGCCACAAAGGCAGCTCTGCAGTGCTGAGACCCACCGACTATCTCCCGGGCGTCTCTCCGGAGGATGTATCAGCAGCAAGGATGCTGCGCTTCCCCGTGAAGAAGATCCGGAAGCAGTTCAAGCTCCTTCTGCTGCTGGTGCTGCTCACCTCAGCCGTGTGGTTCACCTACCTGCACATCAACCAGGGCAAGACCATCAAACTGCATTTCAACTACGGAAAAGGTAGATTTTCCTCTGAGAAATCTTCTCTGTTCATCTCATAACCTTCGCTTAAAGTTCGTTTTATGAGGAGCCTCATTTTAACTTGCCCCCCGAAGACTTGAAAAGAGACTTTTAAAAGCCCAGTTTTTATGAATACTGTAGTGAAACTCTGGAAAGTAGATACATAAACCAGTGTTAGACTGGAATAAAGTCGCCAACAAGTTTCTGCAGGCGCTGAGCTGACAAATCGGGGGGGGGGGGGGGGGGGGGGGGGGGGGGGTTGCGACGGTGCAAGACTGATATAAAGACTTTAAAGTTGCCACAGCCAGCATAGTACCAGATATAAGTCTTGTAGGGAACAACACTTGTCATATATAGGATATGATGAGGTCAGTGTTCACATCACAGATATATAAAATAACAGTGTAATTGGTTGTTTAAAGTTTTATTACAAATCTTTTTCTGAAACAACCACCCTCCAGACGTTCACTTATTGTTCTTGCATGTGCAATGAGGTGGACCAGATATTACTGCCAGAAGAAGTAACAAAGGGAGAGTCGAAGCTGTCGCCTTCGGCCGTAATAATCAGAGACTTTTATGAAAGTGGCCTCTGAGGTCTCAGGCATGTCCGTCAGCTTTGGACAGATATTAAGGAGAAGGCAGCACACAGGCGCTAGATTTCCACCTGATGCTCTTTTGCTTATTACAGCCAAAAGCTTGATTGCATTTCTCCACTGTGTGCAGCGGATGATGTCATGCATTACAGACATGACTGCTGTAATGTGGTTTTTAACTCTGGCTGAGGGTGTGCTTGTGTCTCCTGCAGCTGTCACTGTGAGGTGATATCCGATCATCATGATGCCCTTGAAAGAGCGTGCACGACACCCTCACATGTATAGGACTCATTTCATTGTGTGTGATCTCAGCTGTGGGCTTCTCCCAGCAGCAGACGACAACACTTTAGCTTTTGATGATGCAGGTTCGGAATCCCATAAATTGTAATGTTTGGCCAAGATTTAGGAGAACACTGTTGCTCGGGTGGGTACAGCACACCGTGCTTTAAGAGAAGCAACAAAGAATTTACATTATAAACCTCTTAGAAGGGATCTTATTGTGATGCTGCTGTGTTGCATCTTGCCACATGGCACAGGTGTTGCTGTCTTCTCATGATGTTTGCTCTCAGTCTTCCTTTGCATTTTTCCCTTTTTGCATCATTTAGCTGTTTAGATTTCACCCTTGCAACGATGCCAACACAGATTTAGTCTCTGCTCGTGCACAAGTGCGCCGATCTTTTCCTCTGAAAAGTGCTCCTCATCTTCAGGATTCTTCCACCAGCTCGTCTTTGTGACTTGTCTGCTGAAGAATGAAGTTGTTATGCTGTTCTGTGCTGGCCTGTGTTTCTAATTGACTGTCTTCCATTTAGCAGGCTTCTGAGCAGGTCAACTCACTTAACCTCTTATGAATAACACGTCGTCTCTTGGAAGAAGGGTTACTAAGTGAGATGTAGCTATTACTGAAAATGGGCCTGTGTAAAGAGTGTATTCACATCAGGCTGAAAGTTTTTCTGACACACTAAAATCTTTGTTGGTTCTTTGCGCTGCTGCCTGCGAGGTAGAAGGAAATTTAATGTTTGACTTGAGCCTTTCATTGTTCTGGTATGAAATGAAAATTTGCCAAGTTTTCTCTCCATTTTCTCACCTATTTTGGAACAAATTGGACTTTTTTCAGCAAGATCATCTCTCTGAGCAGCCTGTCAGCTCTTCCCCCATTAGATAATGTA
Organism: Telmatherina bonti; assembly: GCF_933228915.1. Taxonomy (NCBI): domain Eukaryota; kingdom Metazoa; phylum Chordata; class Actinopteri; order Atheriniformes; family Telmatherinidae; genus Telmatherina; species Telmatherina bonti. The sequence goes on along the minus strand of NC_136620.1, from coordinate 36,700,299 downwards.
TCACTGTGAGAGTATAAATGTTTCGCCATAACTGCATGGCTGAGGCTGCATCTTTCTAATTGGGACTAATGATGTGAAAATGTGCATCCTAGACTGGGTGTCCAGTCTTGAAAAATGGTGAGTCTTCAGATAAACAGTTGATTGTTGGATGAGAATCTGAGTGGAGCAATGAAAGGAAAGTCATTTTGGCTTTGTTCAAGCCCTAAAAGAAATGTTTTAAATATTTCCAGCAAGCAAAATTTGGCTGATTTTATGTAAGCTGCTGCAAGATTTATATTTTTACCTGATTAAACTACATGGCACAGGAGGGTTCTGCTGAAGCACAGCCAAACAAGGTTTCAGCACCTAAAAAAAAAAATCACATTTTAGGTTAGCCGGGGATTCTATAGTGAGTTTGCATGGCTGTTTGTTTTGCTTGTTTCTGTGTTTGCCTGACCTCTCACCCTGCAGAAGCTGGATAGCTGTAACCCTGAGCAGAATACTACAGTTATAAAAAAAAAAAAATGAATGAATGCTTGTATGATTAACATCAGTTTGCATACTTAGTTAAAAAGGCTTGCAAATGTGTCATTGCTCAGGTGTCATGCAGTAATTTTTCACTCTGTGGTTGGTAGGCAAAGGCATCAATCATATCGCAGTACCATCAAACCGTTTTGGTTTAGATTTGTCATCGTTCAGAGAACTAAGCCACAGCTGTGCTGGAAAGGGCCATCATTTTCTCTTGCTAAATTATTCAGCACAGGATGGAGCTGTGAGACAAACTGGTGGTAGAATGGCGATGGGCAACCTGCTCACTCTTCTGTCATTTCATAGCAGGTGGAGTGACATTTGTCAGAGAAGCATCTAAAACCCAGATGAGAACGCATATGAAGAGTAGTTTAAGTGAGGAATTTCTAATCTAGACTCTTTTTGTCCTTAAAATCTAGAAGTTACAGTCAGCCCTGTGCTGTGAAGTTTACTTGCTTTAAGAAGAAAAGGTTCCCCCCGATATCCCACTTTCATCAGGGACATTATGAATAAGGCATTTGAAGAAAGAAACGATGGGATAATAAGTTAAACATCCTTAAGCGCCAAGAGAGCTGTTGCATCTATGATATTTAAGAGAGCCAGAAAGATATAATTAAACAGTTTCTTTATTGCATATCGGCCAGGCGAGCCTTATTTAATCAGAATTTAAATGAGGAAGTGTGCTGGCAGGCGGCACTCTGGTGCATTTTAGATGAGTGCCACATTTATGTGGTCACCCGGTTGTACAGCAGCCTCCCTGTTTCCCAGCATCAACAGGTCCACTGAGGAGGAGGAGGAGGAGGAGGAGGAGGAGGAGGGGGAGGCTGCCTTCTACATACAAGCTTCTATTGATTAACTAAGATTACACATGTGTAGGCACACACTTGTGCATACACTCAACTGCCCCCACACAAATACACTTATGTGTTGTCTGTGTTTGCAAAATAACGAACAATGCCTTCCTATCATCACCGCTCTGAAGGGAGAAGGAGGAAGTGTGAGAGGGGAAGTCTCAGGGGCCTCGACAGACTGGTTTCTTGGTTGCCCATGGAGACAACATATGGAAGAGGAGCATAGTGGTTGGAACTATTTTCATCAATGCTGGTGCATTCATAGGTTTCAACAAAGCGTGAATGTGTCGAATATCCACTCATGTAAAGATGAAACAGATGAAAAGATAAACCCTCCGAGACGGGATCGTTATTCTGCAGCAAGACCTTTTTAAGGGAAAAGTGACACTTACTCACATTTTCATATTCAAATCATTTCGATGTAGTGTGTTTGGCATAAAGTTGCATTTGGCATGTTGTCTCTCAGCAGCAGAACCCGCAGACTGGCTCGCTGTCATGGCAACCATGCCCTACGATGCCACTCTTCCTAATTTTAGCTATTGTGGTTCTCATTATTGGTCAGCTTTACCTCAACCAGAATCAGACTTGTGCCTGACAGATACCGCCTTACTTAAGTGCTTAAACACACACACACCACTTTTTTATTTCATAATTTATTCATGCAACATTAAATATGGTAAATTAGCTCGCAGCCTTGTGAATAGTGCAGGTACCCAGGGCTGCTTTGAAAGAAGAAATCAACGAACAAATAGACAGAAACACTTTGGATATTTTAGTAAGAAAAAAAAAAAAAGGTTTCCAATGCAGTCATGCTTTTCTTCATAGCTGTTTTTCTTCCAGAGTTGGATTTCACAGAGTCCAACAAGGGTGTAGTCTGCAAGTCTGCATCAACAGAGTGGTTTGGGCACATTGAAGTGGGATTTTTGAGAACCCAGCTGGATGATGCGGCTTTTAAATGCTGCTTTCATTCAGGAAATTCTCTATTTATACTGCTGTGGATAAGCTCTGATAAAAAGGTTAAAAAAAAGAAGAAAAAATGATATTTTCATTTGAAGATATTCTGAAATGAGTAAACTGAAGCTAAACCAATCCTCATTATATTCTTTTAGAGCTAGGCTGTTGGTGTTGCTACAGAAATATTCCTCATAGTGGACATGAGCATATTTCTGAAGCCAATTTATTACCGCGGAGATCCGGATATTTACTGCGACCATAAAATGTATCTTATAATCTGTGCATCTGACTTTTGCCATCATTGAAGAAAAACACATCACAGAACCCATATTCTAAATAAACGTTGTTTCAGGTGAAGCAGCTGACATCTTATTTGCTGAAGGGTTGGGTTTATTGTTAGCTTTTGTCTCGGGGCTGTGCAGACCATCACAGGCTCAGCCATGAATCTGCCCCATAGCTTATCTGACCAGCACAGTAAATCTCTGTGGTAATTCCACAGCGAGAATGAACAATGTCCCCCGCAACAACTCACACAGCATCCTGAGTGCTCTCAGGATGCTGAGGGGACTGCCTGGTGGAGGTGGAGACAACAGAAGGATTAACAGGGGGGGATGATAGCTCCTGTTCTTCTCATGTGCACGTGTGTAGATTTATGCATCGGCTTTTTTCTTGTGTAAGGTGAGAAAACTCCTGCATTCAGCCATGTAGCGTTTTGGTTTTTTCTTTTCCATGCCTGGAGATAAAAACTCTGGAAGCTGGGCTTCTGGACGTAATTTAAAACTGCTAAAAAAAGAAACATTTCACACTTTGCATGTGTTACTTTCACATCCGTGCGATGCATTTCATGACTCATAAGGGCTGCGTTAATATTAACAGATGTGGATGAGGATTGAGAGAGGGTGGGCTGGAGGGGGGGGTGGGTCAGTGAAAGTGTTTGGACGCGAGGGGAGGGGGAAAAATCACAAAAGTCCAGAGTGTGTTAACCTTGGGGTTAATGAAATTTGTGTTGGTCTGCCTAACGAGCCACCATCAAGGTACCAGCTCTGCCCCATGCAGATGAGCGTTCTGGCCCAGTGCCACAGCTTTGCCGCAGGAGATTTGTCTGTAAATGTGTGAGAGTAAGCAAGTGAAACAAGGGAGGGTTTGTGTGAAAGAGAGCACATGTTTCTGTAGCTCGCTAGTGTGTTTATTGCATGCGTCTGTCAGCGCACACCTTCCCGTTCTCGCTGCCGTCTGCACTTTAGGCCCAGTGTTTAACCGAGCAGAAGAGGAAGCAGCTGAATGATGGCACTGTCTGCCCACTGGCACGCTCCCTATGAACATTTTGGGAGGAGCGTCAGGCAGAAGAAGGACACCCTTTTCCTGCAACAGGTGGGACATGCAGCAGGATGCATCAGGAGAGGATGTGGCCGTGACTCGTGATAACCCCAGCGCTCGGAGCGGGGCGTGCAGCCAGCGTAATCTGTCGGGATCGTACACGGAGCTGTGCACACATCACACAGAGTTATCTGTGAAAAGCTGCTCAGGTGTTGCTGCAGCAGGATGTCTAATAATGCGGTAATCACATTGTTAAACAACAACATTAGGCTTGAATTAAGACCAATTTCCTCAGCAGAGACTCATGATAATGCTCACGGTTTTGGACAATTTACTGGGAGACCGCTGGGAGAGTCGGAGGAGCGGATTGCAAATCAGAAAGCGGAGAGAATGAGTTTGTGGTTTTATGAAGTGAAAGAAAGAAGAGCGAGAGCCAAAGAGACAGAAGTCAGGTGGGAGTATTGACTGTATACGATTGCAATCCCTGTCGTGATGGGATTTGTCAGTTTCCTCGTACCCTGGTGCGGTTCCGCTCTTTACTCCCCACCTCTGCAGAGGGATTTTCTTTCATAGAGCTTCTATACAGCACTGGGCTGTATCAGCTCTGGTGTTGCCTTACAGTAAGTGATCCAGACCTTGCAGGATTTCAATCAATCATCAAAGAGTGTGTCTGCGTGCTCCCTGCTGCTCAGAATGAGCTTTCTGTAGTGGTAGTTAATGGAAAAGGTCACCTCTCCCGAAGGCTGTGCTAGGCTTGCAACAAGGACAGAGGAAGGATCAGAGGAGCGGGACAGATAAACCTCTGAGACAGAAGAGACTGACTTCTTACAGACTGAGGTGTTGGATGCATTGTAATCAGCTTTTTATTTATTTATTTATTTTTCAACACAGCTTCTGAAAAGCCACAGAAGAGGAAATGCTTGATATAAGAGAGAGAATTGACTGAAACGTGCCCGTCCCTGAGCACATCTCTCCCTGTTGTTTCCAGTTTCTCCCCTTGTACCCCTACTTTCTTTTGAATTCACAGTCCTACTATTGAGTATATGCTTATGAATATTTACGCATTTGTTGAGCCGTAGGTGGGATAGGAATTCATCTCATTTATGAAAGCCTGCTGAGTAAAGCGGGGGGGGGGGGGGGGGGGGGGGGGGTGTTGAGCTTTTCTCCACATTGACTTTTAATCATTTTTATGAATGTCTCAATGCCATTTGCATAAAACAAAATCTTGCTTTTATAGTTTTTGCTGTACGATTGAAACCAAAGAATGAGATATTAGTGATAATAAGGCCCCCTGTTTCTCCATAGTAGGTCTATCAAAGCCCCCCCCCCTGCTGACACTATTTAAATGTGAAAACTTTATTTTTTCATGCTGTTCTTGTACTTAAAAAAAAAAAAAAAAAATCAAATCACACATTTCTTCTTCCCTCCACTCCTGGCTGTCTTCATATTTATCATCTTTCTCCACACAGCGTTTGGGGGTATTGCTGGAGACGAAAGCCAGAGAAAGAGAACAAGGGCTGTAGTTTGTCATTCTTTTGTTTTGCGTCTCGAAGGCCTCCTCGCCGGCTTGATTACCATGTGAGCTGCTTTGTGAAGGAGTGCAGCATCACTCTCTGAGGCTGTCAAACACTGTTCCCTTTTTTCTGTTGTGGCCATTCATGAGGAAAGGTATTCAAGAGCAAAAAGTTTCCAGCTTACTCTGGAGCCCTGCTTGTGTTTGTACAATTTTGCATTTTTGCTTTGAGCCGAGTCCCAGCAGTGTGGACTGAATTTTTAACAACGCTTCTCTAATTTAAGGTTTGGTTTGGTATTTACTGTAGCACACATAACTTATTATTTTTCTGCAGGAAAGACAGCTGATTTGTTTAATTCTCTCATGTTGGGATGTCTTTTGCGAGTGGTTGCAAACTGAGAAGTCGGTGTTAGTGGAAGCCACATTGAAATTCTCTCACAAAGTGGGAGGCAAGTAGCGAGAAAACAAAATGAGCTCACTGGTAAAAAACTGTGCACCATCATTCGAGGTTGACCAGTTTGCTGAATATTTGCTGGTAATGGGAATCAGGAATCGGTCCTTTGATTTCAGGGCACTACTTTGTCATTTCTTGTGCAGGTATAAAGCATAGCTTATTTGACATTTTGAAGTGTGAATACACCCTAGGGACTGTATATAAACAATGGAAAGAGCCTCTGTGACATCACCTTGGGGTCTCTGAAAAGCTGAATTGAAGCTCATTGGATGGTTCCCACTGTCGCCATCTTGGCAACGTCACACGTCATCACTCCCAGAAAATACAAAAATGGGCAAAGAGGTGGAGCTGAAGGGGGGCTGTGAGCGTGGGGGTGAAGGATTGACACCCATCAAACTGAGGCTGTAACTAAGAGCTAACCGTGCTAACAGGCGCTAACTAGCTAACAGAGGTAGGAAGACTAAACCTAAGGCAAACTGTCAGCTGGCTACAAACTGTGGTTGTGCGACATTCTGCCTCCAAATATCTGTTCCCTGTCAATCTAAAGAACACACCACGAATTATGCAGAATTTCAACATTAAACATCTAAAGGGATGAGTTATGAGCAAGCGACAACCTCCGGCGATTAAAAATGAAGTCTATACGGAAGTCCATAAACCTGGAGTTCCCCTCTCATCCACTAGGGGCTGCAAAACAGAGCGAGAAATAAACATATTTACAGCCTGGTTCAAAAATCCATTTTCAGTTAATAGGTCAGGTTTACTTTCATGACAAGGAAAGATTTTTTTTTCTAACTCGCCCATTTAAAAGTAATTTAATCTCAAAATTCTGCATATTTAGGTGCGTGTCCTTTTGATTGACAGGTACCCGATCTCCCGGTTCAAGTAAGAAGAACGAAGAAAAAACGCGGTTTTTAGCCGGTTAACAACATGACTTCGATGTCAATCATCCACCATGGCGCTCACAGCCCCCCTCTCAGCTCCACCTCTTTGCCCATATTTGTATTTTCCGGGTGAGACAACGCGCTTGCCCTTGCCAAGATGGCGATGGTAGGAACCGCCCACCGAGCTTCAATTCAGCTCTTCAGAAACCTACGGGTGATGTCACGGAGGCTACGTCCATCTTTTTATATGCAGTCTATTGTTATGAGCCTTTCCCCCACCTCCAGCTTTCTCCTTAGCTTAGAAAACAGCTTTTCCCAGCATGCTTTGCAGCCACAAATCAACATCCCAAACAAAGGAAAAACGGAAAAGAAACTTGCAGTCATTACAGTGGATATCATATAACCCTCTTCCTGTGTTTGCGGTAATGATCAGACATACTTCCCTTCCATTTCTCTTAATCAGTCCAGCTTTTTGTTTTTGGGGGGCCCCAACCGCTGACTTTGAAATATTTTTAGGAACGTATCTCATACTGGAAAGCTACTATGACTGTTTCCTGTCACTATTTATCTCTTAAGTACTTTTTTACTCAACTTTCCATTTTTAATTTCTGCTTTTTCCCTCCATCCACAAAAACACAACACGCATCTGAGATAATTTATATGTAAACAAAGGTGAGACTGTTTAAGGTTAATTCTCCAGTTCTGAACTTGCGTGAAAAGGTTGATCTAATGAGATATACTAATGCAGAGGATGTTCTCTAATGAAGTTGATTTGTCTGATGGGGGCATCAGATGTGTCTGTTGATTAAATGTTTTTATATTCTGGAGCATTTCTTTTATCTCTACAGTATTGTATAGTTTTTATTTATGTGTGTTACCAGAATTAGTAAGTTAATTTGTCTATTGTTACATCCCTGATATGGAGATGATATATCATAAGCATTATATATTTTTACTGATGTTGTGCAACGATGCATATTGAAGAACTTTCCTTCCTCCTCATGACGACTTGCGCCTTCATAATTGAAAATGTTCAAAATTCATAATTGTTCCTCTGACGTAGAGACTCTCATGGTAGCATACTTCCATCCTGCTGCTTGGATGGGCAGTACTTCACTATTGATCTTGTTTAAGCGCGTAAACTAATGACCTACATGCCAGTAGCAACTGGGAGGCATGCCGGTGGAGACACATTTCACTGAACAAAACTACAGATCTCTTTTTGGAGCGTCATCAGCCCCAGAATTTGAATCCTTGGTTAAATCTTCTCCCATTTTAAATATATTCAGAGTCTGGTTCTCATTTAAGAAATTGCTCTATAAATATTTGAACAAATTTAACCACACACACCTAAAAGAAATGTGAAGCCAGTTTGATGGGAAAAGCATCTTGTGGTTGCTACAACTTCAGCTGCTTCAGGTGGATTGTCTCCAGCTTGGTCGAGCATCGCAGAAAGCCCACTTAGATTCAGCCTCTCTGTATTACCTGGCTGGGTTTGGAAGAATTCTTATTTTTTTCCCAACATATCCCCAGCAATCTCAGTGCTCATCCTCTTGGCTTCGTTTGGCTTTGTCTCATACACCCCCTATCAGCCAGTTTATCCTACCTATGAGTGCTGTCATCTACAGAACAGGGAGCTACCATAAATTCACATGGAAAACAAGTCCTGCTGAGACCTAAACATAATTTGTTTTGTGATCAGTTGTGAAAATCTAGCTTGAGGTTTTTTTTCCCTCTATAAGCTCCCTTTACAAGACTATCACATCAAACATGGGAAAAATCCAAGCGGGAATGAAAAGATGGGAAATAAAACCGTGCAGATTGTCAGCAACAAACCTGTAAATTCACAACCGGAATCTAACTACCGGTACCGAAATGAATCTTTAAGCTCTTGAAGCACAGAGTCTGCAGTGTTGAGTCTCTTTTGGTGTTGCAGATTCACATCTTTGTTTTCTGCTTTATGGCCTCTTTTGCACAATGGCACACAGATGACATTCTTAAAAGCCTGTCTTACAGAGAGGGCATTGTACGTCTAATGTCACCAGGCTTTCTTCCATCTCCTCCTCCCTCCTCTTATCGCTCATGACTATGCTGCTTCCGCCTTTTCTATTGTCTATCTGCTTCTCAGTATCTTTTTCTCTTTATATAATAGTACATCTCTCTCACCCTTTGGTTTTACATGCATTTCTTCTTATTCTTTTTTTTTTTTTTTTTAAGATCTACAAATGAGATGTGGGACAAATACAAGCTTTTCACTCGAAGTTTCACCTTTTTGGCAGATTAGAGAAATTCAACTCCATTATCTCTGTCAAACCCTGAATGCTAGCACTACCTGCCCAGCCAGTGGAAATGAGGTGTTTTTACCTTGCTGGGGATGATATGGAGGACTGGCAATGACCTGAAGGCTATACTACTTGAGTCTAGCTCTATACTCTGAACTTGTAATTATGTTGTGAAGCGCAGGGGATGGGGAGAAAACAGTCGAGGCCACGTGTATATGGAATGGAGAACAGAGCCAGACTTCTAAAGTGCTGCATTTGAAGCGGGTTTATTAAGTGGCTAAATAAATCGTTACATACTGTGTGCGTAACATGCGCATGTGTAGAGAGACAAGGAAAAATGAGATAGATGCTTTCCAAATTTAAACAAGACTGCGTGTGTGTTTTTGGATGTAGGATGGGTTGCGCACGGCTCATATTGACCCAGAGATCAGGTTTTACTGCTTTGTGCATGAAAAATTGTGCAGTCAGCTCTGTAATACAAAAGGTTGGTTGCTTAATGCTCTTGCATGAAAATAAAAGGCACGGAAACAAGCGGAAGATCCATTATGTGCATATCAAACATGAATAAATTCAGTGTAGTAAAATTACTGCATTAAACTTGTTTCAACATAAAAAAATGGACTTAAGAGATACAGTAGGATATCATTTTTATATGATGCCCTTTTCTGCATTGAGTCTGAGTTAATCCTAATTAAAGCGGTACGCTGCATCATCATGGCCTTTATCCTCTGTGCACCACAGCATGTGCTATAATACAGTCGGTTTTATTGTCGATTTGTATTGTAGACATAGTCGGGCCTGGGTTCTTATTAGATTTTGCACAAAAAGCATAATATATCACGTCCTTAGTTCACTGTGTGACCTGAGGGAACTCAGTTATTATGTTATGCTGCTGCAGTTCCTCAAACAAACACGACAGATGTCATGTAAACATGGATTACATTTAGGTAGAATTCTTCTTACTTTAGTTACAGTCATAATGTCGCCTACTAAGACTTCAGGAATCATGCCACTGCTGAAACATTGCTGAATGAAAAGGCAAAACTTTCCAATTTTATAGCATAGCTCTTTGTAAAATGCTGAATATGTTTCATTTGGAAGATTGCTACAATACAAGGCCTTTAAATATCTAAATGCGTGCCAGCTTTGCATCATTTCCAGTTGGGTTTATGTCACTCTAAATCATTTGGTTGGGATTTTGCAGATTTGGTTGGGAATTGCCTGACAGGGAAGACTGAGCTTCCCTGTCAGGCAGCTGACCCGTGACCTGACCCGGATAAGTGCCAGAAGATGGATGGATGAATATTTTATTTCATGTTATGTTTTATCTTATTGTTATTTTTATGTTTTTATTTGACTTATCTTCAACATTTAGGATTTTGTTCAGCTTATTTTATTTCATTTTTATGTCAGCTGAACATTTTTTATTTAAACTTCCAGTGTCTTATATACCCAGCGGTGTGTGTGTGTGTGTGTGCATGTGTTTGTGTTTGTGTGTGCTTATACATAAATCATGTGTTTGTGTGACTTGAGGCTTCATGGTCGGGTTGATGATGCACAGTTGGGTAAAGGTGAGGGGGTCGGTCATTTATTATGTCATAATGTAAAACACTTTGAGTTTCATTGCAATGTATGAAAAATCTTTCAAATTTAATTAAATGTTTTATAAATAAATTAATGACGGTGTTGATGGACCTTTGTGGGATTTTAGTTGCATTTAGCATCTCGGCAACAACTTCATATTTTTTAGGTTCCAGTAGTTATGACTTCCAGTAGTCATGGCAACAACGACAGACAAACTCGTCATTGAGTTAACTTACTTTTTTTTTTTTATACCAAGTTTTGACCAAGGATGTGGTCAGCTGTAGATTAAAGTGGACGTCGTTTTATCTCAAGCTTGCAGTTTGATGAAACTCAAACTCGTCCCTGTTATAATCTCTCTGTACACCTTGGAGCAAAGCATGACTAACTCATTTAGTCTCCCTCGCACTGGGAACGGCAGCATTCCACATTAGCTGTCATCCCTGTTTTGAGATGAACCATTTTGGAGCTTCATTTTTCCGTAACAGGTCTCCAGTGCAGCCACTACCAAACATGTCTTTGTGCTTATTTAGACAGAATCAAAGCCTATCCATGAAGATAAAACATGTGTCCATGCAAGGAACTCGTTTTCCACTCTTTCAAATGCCAAATTAATTAGCTATTACAGAAACTTCCCACAAAGTGAATGTTAATAGCTGTAGCAGCTTGTCACAAATGCACAAAGGCTTTTATCGGAATTTTGTTAAAACTGCTGCTTGACAGTATGCTGCGACTACAACGGGTGTCAAAAGCATCCCTGGCAGCAGCAACGAGGGTGTGTTTTAACATTAATTTCCCATCATGGTGTAGAGATCCTTATCAAGTCTATCTGGATATTTTCTATGTTTTTATTGTCTGTGACTGCTGTTAACAAATGAAGGAAAAAAAAGAGAAACTTTCTTATAAAACAGTTTTTTCCCCCTACTTTTCCGCTTAAAAAGCTCATGTTGGTGATGGAGCAAGTGATAGTGGGATTTGGCTTCTCTGCAAATGTGGTTAGTGCAGCGTGATAACACAGAGTAGACCTTGTCTCTCCCTCTCCGTCTCATTCTCCTTTTGCTCCGCATTGAAGGAATGCTGATTAGAGCCCCTCTTCATACTAATCTCCCTCCAGCTCACACATTTGCAGAATGAAATTCAAACTCTCGCATGCACATATAGAAAGTAGATACATAAGAGAGTAATGTGTTTTTCTACGAGTGCCCTTAACACTTGCTGTGGCTCTGAATAAAAGAATCTTCCAATCAACAAAGCGGCCTTGCTGCTGCGCTGGGGTTTTGCCCATACAAATGGAGTTGTCACTGGCTGAAGTGGATTCTCTTTATCACTTTGATCAGACTGAGACACATCCATTCAGGGCAGGTGAAGGCCTTCTCTAGCTAGGTTATGCTGATAGAATTCATTCCTTCTGGTTTCAGTAGAATGATTTTTGCAGAAATTCATATTGTTTGGTTCCCTCATCCTTTTTATTTCGTGTTGTTGCTGTTAAGCTTTGTATGCTTTATGTGTAATTTACAGGGCAAAAAGAAACAGAAAGAGGTCAAGTGGTCTTGATTTGTCATGAATAGCAGCAATTGGATCAGAAATAAATCCTTCAGGCCACAAAACTATCCTGTACCAATGCTGACTTTAAAGACCTGAGTTGCTGACAGAATGAGAGGTTGATGCTTAGGTTAGTGTCGCTAATTAGAATATATCTTTTAAAAAGTCTAAAGAAAAAGGCATAAATTAGACCGGTTTCAGCTTTCTGGTTTGACTTGAAAGAACTAGGCTGCAGTTCGGCTGTTTCCATCTGGGCAGCGGTGTAGGGTACTACATATCGCCAGTGGTTATAAGTCAGTAGAAGGTAGGTTGTTAACCTGTAATAAGCCTTGGGAAGAAAAATAATCAAAACAAACAAACAATAATTGCTGTAAAGATCCACAAAAAGAAACTAAAGAAAATATTTATTAAAAAATGACTCTAATTGCAGGGAATATGTGTTACAGAGAGGGCAGCATACTGAGAGGACGGCAGTCAGGCAGGAAATTGTTTGCCTACCTGCAAATAGAAACCAGCCTGTGTGTAATGATGGGGTCTGGTGGGACCATTTTATTATTTACGAAGGTGTTTGTGGTCTCTTTAGAGTCTAGAGCTATAAGATGGTAAGGTAAGATGGTAGTACTCAGGAAGAACTGCTAACTTAGACATTTACACTTGACATTTGTGCTTAGGAGCAGGAATTTGAACTGAACAGACTGAGTGGAGGTGAGTTTGACCTGTCATTGCTGAGTATTATCACACTGAACAACCAGCTGTAGCTGCCAGTAAAGGACTTTTATTGGTCTAAAGGTTTTATCTGGACTTGAGATCTTATAAAACTTTGCAATCCAGTTCCCTTGTAAGGTAAAAATAAAACCTACTTAAATGTAGTGTTGAAGTATTTCTGAAAGCTTTCATTTTTTCTCTGCCAACACTTTGTTGTTATGGTTACCTTTTTTTCTTTTTCTTTTCGACAGTAATGGATATTTCTGTTGAATAACTGGAGGACATTTTCTCCTTTTAAGTAAGAAACTCTTAAGCCTCTTAACAGCCCTTTACCCTACTTGTAATAGTTTTTGACCTTAGGAACTTCCTGAATGCTTTACTATTACTCTCTAGGATCTAGTTTTATCATTAAGAGAAGACTGAACATCCTAATTAAGACCATTTTAGTTATATTAAATCACTCAGTGTAGTTCTGTTCTCTGCCTTATGAAGATGATTCCAGACCTTTTGCTTCTTGTGTAGTTGGTACCTGTATTTGATCAAGCTATTTAACTTATAATCAGCTGTTTTTTTTTTTATCAAGGATTAACTGAGGATGCACAGCTGGAATTTAAGGAGATGTAGCAAACTCCTCTGACTTCCAACTGTGCCGGCTGACTCTGAGATGTTAAAAGATTTTTGTGGAAGTCTGTGGGTCGTTTTCTGTTTGCCACAGTGTGTATTTTCCATCCTGCTCTCAGTGTTGAGTTGTGGTTTGATCTCTCTGCGTGTAGCATCTTTCCGTTCTAAGATGCTAAAGGCAGGCAGCTCGCCCTCTTCCACACTCGCCCTCTTCCACACTTCACCTCTTGCTGTCTGTGCTACAGCGAGAGAATGCCGTCTGTGTGTCATTATGTTTCTGGGGAATGCAGCACCTGTGGTTCTGCTGCAGGCTGTTGTCTCTCTGCTTTGGGTATTATACGTGCCAGTACTGCAAGGATTTCAGGCACCCTGCGCTATCCATTCCCCCCCTTCATTCAAGTACTTTCTGCTCATTCATATGCTAGTAGGGATTCATGTTTTGCTGCCTTGATTCTTTCACTTCCAGGGTTGTGGGACTCTGCACCTGTGAGTTACTGCATACACACACACACACACACACACACACACACACACACACACACACACACACACACACACACACACACACATTCATTTGTGGGCTGAATTTGCTTGCATGCCCCCTGTTTTAGCTGTTGGAAACCTAAGTCTGGAAGCATTCACATTTGCCCTGTATATTTCCAGCTGCGAGGAAAATGGGTGCGGGAGCTGTGGAGAGACCATGACAAATTGAAACTGGGCTCCAGTTTCTGAAAGACATTCACTTTTTGAGATGCTGAATAGCTGCTAAGCGTATTTCAGAAGCCTCCAGACTTGTTAAGCAACATCCCCGCTCAGGATGAATAGCTTTTCAAAGAAAATACAATCATTTTCCTGCTATAAACATAAGTTTTTTTATGTTAATATTGTGATGCACGGCTTCTTGAAGCTCTCAAACTTGCTGAACACACAGAAAAATGTGTTGGCTGTACATATTATTGTGCCAGATATATGAAGTCTGTGGCACGTGTTTATGTGCGGCTCAGTCTTTAGATATAAATATCAGTGAAAGCACCTGAAGCTTTTATCAGCTCTCCACCATTACATTTTACTGTCAGCAGGTTGACTCACACAGCTGCATGTGAGTCAGTTAAGTTTGGCTCCTTATCCCCATAAACCAAGCAACTGACCCCTAACACAGCATCCCGTTTGCCTTCAGAAGATGAAGGAAGTTGAAATAGGAGTAAAAGTCAAGCTAAAAAGGGGCAACATTACTTCACCATCTCACATATGTGTTTTTTCTCCTGTTCTACATGATAAGGACCACCTCTAGAGTATCTCTGGACATCACAATGTCTTCATACTAACTCAGATGAGGTTGTAACACTCAGCAGCTTCTGTACGCATAGGTTTAAGTGTAATTTCTGTGCATTCATCTCAGTATAGTCTGCTAGATTTGGTCTGATTGAGGACTCGGCTCAGTTGTAAGGGGGTGTATCCATGCGGACCAAGATCGTGTTCATGCTGCACTTTGGTCAAATGCGCCAAACCTTTGCAATAATATATCCCCATTCCCACCAAAGGTGGCGCTGCACTAGTATTTCGCAAAAAAGAGGACAAGATCTGTGTGAAGAAAAAAACTCAGTTTCCTCCACCTGTGAGTTAAACATGAAGACGAAACTATCGCTGTTTTGGTTTTTTTTTTTATGTCTTATGCAAGTATCCTGCAGAAATACACTGCAAAAGTGGACGCAGTATAAAAACTGACGAGGCAAAGGACTCTTAACACCATCGCTATGTATTTACCCACAATGCAATACTACGCCAAATGCAGGAAGTGACTTTTTTTTGTTGGACAGAGTCCAATTTTTTGATTGAATCAGAATTTGTTTGGCACATTCACATTTCACTAAACAAAGCGAACTTTCTGAGCAAACGGACTGGGATTAGAATAAAAAAGGCTGATGTGAATTTGCCCTTTCTGTTTGCATAGTTGCTTGATGCTCTAGGTCAGGGGTCGGCAACCCGCGGCTCTGGAGCCGCATGTGGCTCTTTAGCGCTGCCCTAGTGGCTCCCTGGAGCTTTTTCAAAAATGTTTTAAAAAATGGAAAAACATGGGGGGAGGGATATATATTTTTGTTTTGATATGGTTCTGTAGGAGGACAAACATGACACAAACATTCTTAACGTTTTCCAATGCTGTAAAAATGTGTAGAATAAATATTAAATTTCAACATTTCTGTCAAGGAAGATTTACATCATAGCCTGCGACACACATAGCCTATCAGCAGGGCGGGAGAAGGCAGGTGTTTGTTGTAAACAAAACTGGCAGCTGTGTGATGCGCCATGGATCCCAAAGGAAAAAAAGAGAAAAATAACCGAGGAGAACAGAGGATTCAACGTTTCTTGGACCGAACCATTTGTATTCATTGCCAATGCGGAAGGATTGCCTGAATGTTTGCTCTGTAGCGAGAAGTTGTCAAATAACAAAAAGAGTAATGTGGAAAGACATTTCCAGGGAAAGCATGCTACATTTGCCAGTTGGGAGTGAGACAAAAAGTGCGATTGCATTACTTCTGGAGAAATTAGAGAAGCGCAAAAATAGATTTAAGAAGTGGATTTTATCTCCAAACTCCACTACTGCTGCAAGTTTAGTTGCAACCCGGGAGATAAAGCGTGGAAAACCGTTCACAGATGGTGATACATGAAGGAGTCATTCATCAGCATATCAGAACACCTATTTCCAGACTTCAAAAAACAAAACCGAGATAATACAGAAAATCAAAGACATGCCCCTCTCCGATAGACAGTGAAGGAAAAGACCGTTTAAATGGCGGCAACATCACCAATCAGCAAATCAAGGACATTAATTCAGCACAAGTTACATCTTACATGCCCGATGTTGAGAAGTTGACCGGTGATGTCCGAAAACAGAAGTCACATTAAACGGGTAAGAACATAATTCTTCATAGACACATATTGAGTAACAAAGTGGCTGTTTATATAAAATTATTTCTGTTTTTTGTCTGTATATATTTGGAATGACACTTGGTAATGGTGCTCAGGTCGGAGGATAGCTGCGTTGGTTGCGTGTCTAAAGGGAAGAAGATGCTGTTGAGTTTTACCCTTGCACTGACTTGCTTGGCATTGCACAGAAATCAAACTGTATTAATTTGATTTGATATACTTTACCTTTTTAAAAGGCTGATGGTTTATTTTTATAAATGCAGGCAGCGTTCCATTTTGTTGTTGTTTTTTTCGAATCCTCAAAATAAAAACGACACAAAAATCAGATTTCTTTATTGCATTTTTTAAATTTAATAAAAGCAACAAAACACAATCCATTAATATTGTAATGAAGTTAAACATGAGGCGGCATCGTACAACAGAGTGGTCACGTGGTGCGTCATTCTCTACAGGATGCGCTGCAAGGAAAATAAACAATTTATCATTATGGCTCATTATGTATTTGTAGCCAACTTAGTCATTTTCATAGTAGGCTAATATAGCTCATATAGATACATAAAGCATGTGTTGCCTTCTTGATAAGGCTTATATAAGACTTTTATTTTTTTGGGGCTCCAGACATATTTGTTTTTTGTTTTTTTGGTCCAATATGGCTCTGTCAACATTTTGGGTTGTTGACCCCTGCTCTAGGTTGAAGTGTTTTAGGGTCTTTGATTCATGATTTAAAATGAGCGGTTCTTTATCTTTACAGTATTTTGAGCTAAGCATATTAAAGTCATGAAAATTTGGCCCAATATTAACAACTAAAACCTCTTTTATTGATAAAAGCTTTTTAATTTCAATTAAAATAATCAATTCACTAAAAACAAGACTTTTAAAAGTGTAAACACCAGTTAAGCACCTACATTGTATTCTTCCCACCACACAATGCCATGGAATGATAGATAAATGGAAAATAACATGATGTTTATGGTGGCACCATGCTTTCCAGAAAACTGGTCAACTGATGCTTTTTCTGTGTCAACCTCTGTGCAGGAGAAAGAATGGAAGGGCAGCAGCCCCCAGCAGCTCCATGTTTGAGGAGTTATATCTTGCAGCTCAGGAGTGATAAAGCCAAACAGTACAGGGCAGAAAGTTGATCATCCAAGTAAAAGTTTCATTTAGCCAAACTGGTGTAGCTGTAAACTCAAATCATTGAAGGAAAATCATGTCACTCTGTGAGGTCCATGGCACCCAAGGACCAAAGGAGTCTCTGGAGTTCATTTTCTCTTCTTTCTTTCTCACATTGTTACCTCTGGTAAAGTATCTCCTCTAAGCTAAACTGCTTTCAGCCACCAGAAAAGGAGTGGGTTTCCTAAGCTGTGCAATCACACTGCCAACACCAGGAGAATGAGAAGCATGGTTAGCATTAGAGTAGAAGCACAAGTACAGATGGGAGAAACCTAAATCCAACATTGAGGGACTCTCTGTATGGGGCCCCTCTTCCATTCAGTTCTTAATCCCCATTTAAAACCTGTTCCCGCCCACCTGTAACTGATTACCAGTAAGAACTGGAGTCTTTCTACCCTGCTTTTCTCCCTTAATCTTGAAGAGCTCTTGGGAGGCCAGAGTAGTTTCTGTCTTTTGCCCTCCGCTGTCAACAAAGGCTTTGGAGTGACACTGCGCACTCAGGCTCTGTGTACTATTTCACCTTTAGAGAATGTGAAGTATAAATCTGGATGTACACCTGAGATGTCTGTCAAACCATCCCGTATCCCAGAAATATCTTTTTTATTCTCTCCATATTCTCCTCCCAATGGAGATTATTTAGAAAAGTCTTTAACATCCTGCTGAAACCAACCACAGGAGTATGTTTCCATATTTTTCCTAGCTGATATAAGTGACAGCAGAAATGGAGGGAATTCGTGAAATAAAAGGTTCTGGTCACTTTGAATTATGGACCACAAATATAAGCTGTCTGTGTGGTGACATAGCCAACGTCTTCATTCTTTCAGCACAGTTTTTCCTGTGTGATTTTCTTGTCATACCGTACAGTTTGATCACTTATTTGTGAGAGAGGAGGAAAAGTAAAGTAATGGCTGACCCGTTGCTGCTTTGAAGAGCGCACAATTTCGAATGTTCAGTGTCTCAGAAAGGTGACGGTTCCCTGTCAGCCACCGTTTTGAAGAGGCTCACTTTAGTCTTCTTCCTCTTTCCCTGTGGCACTGTTATGATTTAGTTCCTTTGCAGTTTCATCTTCCAGCAGCCTCTGCAGTGGTTGTTCCTTAAATGTCCCTGATTTACTAATTGCGAGTTTTGCTGATTGGGGTGTCGGAAGGCTTCAGGGCCTGGCAGACTCTTCCAGCCTTTAATGCTGTGTAGATAAACACGCGCAATCATGCAATTAATGCTGTTTCTCTTCATGGACATCAGAATCCGTTTATAGCCAGCTCATGTTTTTTTTTTTTTTAATGATAAAATGTGATGTACTGTATTTTGTATGTCTGCTTATTTGGGTAAATGTCATCCATCTTTCATTTTCCACTAATCATTCAGAGTTGGGTCACAGGGTGGGAGAGATCAAGATTTCTTAAGGCTCCCCTGAGCGAGTCCAGAGGCATTCCTAGCTAAGAATCATGGTCTCTTCAGCATGTTCTTTATATTTTTTTTCCGGTACTAGCTGCCCTGTTTCATTCATTGGTTGCAATCTTTTCACACAACGCACATTTCATAATTGCAATCAGTTTTCTGCATAAAAGGACCACAACGCGAACATAACGGGCACAATCGCGTCTTCGGATCGCTAAGCTAACGGAAGTTAACATACTTCGACAATATAAAATAAAGGACAGAACATCTGTTTTGGACAAAGAACGCCAAGTAAAATGAACCAGCTCATTATTTTTAAAAATAAAAAGCACAGCTACTCACCTTGACTTGCAAAGTTTCGCTGCTCTTTTACCAAGCGACTGCGCTTTATTCTCGACCTATGATGGAAAAACCCGAACAGCATCACCGGAGTGGTGATGGCTCCTTCCATTATTAGCTTTCAAGCTTTCCGTTGATTGGAAGAAGGTCCAATATGATATTGGACAAGAAAGCAACTGATTGGACGAGGTCTATTATCATATTGGACAGAGAGCAGACTCTTCTGACACAGTTTCCTGATTTGCCTGGTAAGCCTCCCCAAGGGATGCATCCAGGAAGCATCCTAACCAGATGCCCAAGCCACTTCATTTGGCTCCTCTTGATGTGGAGGAGGAATTTTGGACAAATGGGTGAATGCAAAGAGCTAAAAGCTGCTGACAGTCTGCAACTCTGACAGCAAAGAGGTTTATTCTGTTGGTACACTTTGCAAAGGCTTTTACAGTTATTTGACCCATAAAAAAAGCCTTTCTCATACAGCTGTGCATGCAGTCATGACCTGGAGACAGAACTCCCACAAACTGTGGAGCTACCACTCCTAAGGATCTGTTCTTTGTTTTGTAGGATCTCGTCTTCTTTACAACCACATTAAGAGTCCATTTATTATACTCCTCAGCACGTTGGTGGAGTACTTGTTTAATTTCTTTTTTCCATAATAATGTATTCTCCCCTTCCCAGTATTCTCAGGCGTATCTGACAGACAATATGGGGCTCAGTGAATTCCCCATCTCATAATCCAATTTCATAATTCACAAGTCCACTCTCGTATTCGCTTGCCAAGCCGAGAGCAGCAGGAGGACAGACGGATATGTGCACTGACGTGTGGACTGTCAGTGAGAGTGAGCAGAAGGGGTAGAGGTTTTGTGCAGGAGGCTGTTCTAAATTGTGAAAGAAAGTGGAATTTAAAAAGTCTTTCACATGAGGCAACATCCTGGCAGTCACTTAAAGTTCTGGATTGACTGACTCAAGGTCTTCAGCTTTCTAAACCTAAAAAGGTTTTTTCTTTTGTCTGCATTGATGACATTGGCCATTCTTTCTAATTTTTTTTTTAATCACACCCACAGCATTTAGGGTTTGTTTACACTCATACTACTCTACTTTTTAAATTTATGCCATCATTCCCATTTTAAAAAATGATTATGTGTCTATTTGTATTTGTCTATGAGCATGTGTGTTCAAACGCACCACGTTTCTCCCAAACAGTCTGGTCCTCGTTAAAGCCGTACGTGGCAGTGGCTTGTTCCTTGGCTCTGAATTCAAATGTCTTGGCATTCATTCATGGGTACACAAGCGTGATATTGAATCACACAAAGAGAGAGAGCTCTGATTTCCCCGCTGGGTTTGGCCTCTGTGGCCCTTTGCTGTCACTCCTCCCCCTACACATTGGGTGGCACAGCAACACAGCATGCGCAAGGGGAAGGAAACTCTGATGTAACTGAGGACTGGGAGTAGCACAGTGGGACAATGACATGCCCCTCATAGTGCTTTTATTCGCTGCACTTTTGTTTAATATAGAAACTATGAGCCCAAGTGTGATTTAATAAAATATCTTCAGCGTTGGCTTTAATAAATGCATAAAATGTCACAAAAAACATCAAAAGAGTAATTGTTAAAAGTCAAAGCCAAAGAAGCAAATTAGTTCTGACCTTTATGTTCAGATATTTGAAGTTCCATGTGAAAATCATGAGAAATCATGCTGCGTTCAACAGTTCTGCCATGCATATCGTCCTGGTATGTCCGAACAGGGTAAGCTCACTGACTAATGCAGTGTTGAGAGTTTGTGTGACAAATTGACTTGCTTGGGTTTAGTGTGGAACAGGAGAAGAAAGTAGAGGTATATCGTCTTTTGGATATTGACCCCATACTTTATTTCTCATTCGTTTATAGGTTTATGAAACTGTGGGTGTTCTAAGAAAAACTAAAAACATGCTGATCTGTGTGCAAGGATGACTTTTTGTGTTGTTAGAAAACCTTTCTGATGATGTCTCATCTGCTGCTTAAAGGTTTATAGTCGGTTTATACTTGTGCAGCGTCTGTGTCAGGTCGGTTACGCCATAACCACCAGGCTCTGTGTAGGTCTGCAGAGGCTCAACATGCACCTCTTTGGACCTGACGTACATCCTCGCTACATGAACGCACCTACGTGGAAGGAATCCCTTGTTATTGGTCAGAGTGTGATGACATTTTTCCAGATTTTTGGCTCTTGTTGCTAAACGCATTGACATATATGTATGTATAAAAGTCTACAGCTGAATGCATACCATTAGCAGCCAATGTCAATCTAAAACAGGAAATAATTATCGAAAGTGAAGTAAACTAAAAACTGGCCGATACGGCCCTACTGCCACCTGCAGACCCTACACTCAAATATAAATATGCGCACCATGTGCGTGGCTGACCTGTCGCACCCCCACCTGCCATGGGATGGTAAACCAGCCTTTAGGCTTCTACGGCTGTTTAAGCAAACATTTCACATACCATGCTCTGTCTGTACATCTACATCTGCATGACTTCCTCCTGGTCATCAACAATTTATTGCAAAGCTGTAATGAGTGTTGGAGGCTTTTTTACCTGTTGTGGGAAAAGTCTGTCAGTGATGGGGAGTCTGGCTGTAAAATGAAAAAGACTACGGAGTTTATTGAACAGAAAATAACAAAGAACAGAATAATACAAATTGCAATTTGGAGAGACAGTTCAGAGGTCCAACAGCAAAATCTTAAAGGCTCTAACGGAGTTCCAGACTAAATTATCCCTTTACCCTCGCATAAGACGTCAATTGCCTGCCCTAAATATATGTTATTGTAAACAAGCATGGTCTGTGTTGGTTAATCAGATCACAGAGTGCAGACATCTCAAGGCCCTAGCATTATTTATGTCTCTAAAGACAATGTGTAACTAGGATTAAGGTTCACCATGACCTCTTCAGACCTACGAAAATCATCAGAAATTAATTTGTGCTAAGGATTATAAAATATATGGAAATCTAAGTTAGAACATAAAATTTCCACAACAGACGTTTTGTCTGTAATGTCAAAGTTTCTCTTCTATTAAAGAAGATCTTTTGCTGTGAACTTGCAGAAAACGTTACTTAGATCTACAATTATCATCCTTCCATCCATCCATTTTCTGGCTTGTTCCAATTAAGGGTCACCGGGGGCTGGAGCCGATCCCAGCAATCTACAATTACCATCTTACAAGAATACTGTTTTTTTTTTTTTTAAATTATAATTCTTGTATAACATTTAGGAAAGGAATTGCAGTCTTTCCCCCTTTTATGCACCAGATTAATGATCCATAGATTCATATAGTTTTAAAGTAAAAGACACTTTTTGAACCAAAAGAAAAACAAGAAAAAAACTATAAAGTAACATGAAGTGCAATATTTTTACTTTTCGACATGAAAATAGATGTACCAGATATTAAAGTAGGCACTCCTGATACTCAGTCATTTTAACTTTCATTGCATGTGACAGAAGACGTTGCAGTGTAAACGATGTGTTCACTGATGTAAGGAATCAGATTTCTTACCATTATGTGTTAGATGCACACACACCCATGCAAAACTGCATCATCATCATCATTAACCAGTCAAGCTGATAATCATAGGATAGTAATAACTGCATATGCATCTTTACCTTTTTGCCACACTAGTACTCAGGTTTAACATGGAGAAAACTAAAATTATGGAAATTCATTTATTCTGTTTGGGCAATCTTTTGACAAGAAAAAAAAAAAGCAGAGCTTTTTGCTTCCTGATGTTGGAACGTGTGCTCTTTCCCTTAACATGAGTTAGAACTGAAATCATCCATAAACCCATGTAGACATATTTTTTTATTTAAAAAACATTAAGGCAGAAGGGAATGGAAGATATTAGTTTAAAAGATACCTGCAAACCGGGGATTTAGCCTTTGATAACAAATCTGAAATAACTTCCGAGCTCCTGCAATCACAGCTTGCACGTCATCATTCCCCTTTAAAATATACTTTAATACATTCTGTTAATGGAGTCTAGCTTTTTGTGCAGTCACAGCTGTCCTGCAGCACTTTTAGATCACTTTAAAAAAAAAAAGAAGTCCCAATCTGTTGAAACCCTGGTTAGATAAAGGAGGTAAAGTCTGTACAGTTGTAGTTGTGGAGCCGCGTCAGCATTTCTCACACACGTTAAGAATATTGTATCCTGTGTTTTTGCTGATGTGCTTTGTGGCTTGTCAAGTTGATTAGTAACCCTCATCATGAGAGGAAGGAGATAACTGTCCTTGTGTCAGGCCGTACATGCAAACGTTTCTCTTCTGCCATTGGGGAATCAATGGGGACTTGTTTCTGTGTGTGACACTTTTTTCATTCTTTGTTTTCTGCGGAGGTGGTGTGGAAATCGATGTCTTTTAACTCAGACCAGCAGCAATTCAGAAGGGAGCAAAGCGTTTAATGAAACCCTGCCAACAAGAGTCAAACTTGGCTAATTTGATGTCTGATGTACAAAAATGTGGATTTCCTAGATATGTAATTTTATGTATACTCCCAGAAGTATGCATTTTACTACATGCTGAGATTGTTGTGGCATTACAGTATTATACCTGTTGCGGGGATCACCAAATCCTGACCTGTTGGTCCAGTGTCCTGCACATTTCCTTCAACACATCTATCTCAAACTATTGCCTCATAGTGCAGAACTTTGTAGACTGTTGGATCCATTCAATTTGAGTCAGCTGTGTTGGAGCAGGGACAAATTGAAAACCTGCAGGACTCTGGGCCAAGAAATCCGGATTTGCTGACCCCTGCCCTACAGCTTTGTATAGGTGAGCAGTCTGTGCCAAGCCAATTACTTAACCTTGATCCATGGTAGCAGGGAACCAGAGGGGTTCAGGATCTTAGTTTCTGTCTTCAATCTTGAAAGTGAAGCACGGGCCCAGCTTTAATGTGAGAATTGGAAACATCCCTAAAGTGAGACTGGGACTAGAAGATGGTGGCAACAAACACAGGGAGCAACTAGAAATAAAAAAAAACACCAACACAATAAAACTATCATCACATAATTACAGGGGTGTTAGATAACAAGTCTTGAATAGAGGACTTGATTCTGTCTCTGTTTTCTCTTCTTTTTACTTCTTCACAAAGTTATTGTCAGGAAGTCTAAAGTGCCTCTTTTTTACTGTTCTCATTTCTTTCTATATCTTTTTCTTTTCCTTTTTTTTTTTTTGACAAACCAAGCCACTAATATATATATATATATATATATATATTATATATATATATATATATATATATATATATATATATATAAGTCTGGAAGTATTTAGTTAATTTATTCCCTCTGCTTTTCCAGTCAATACGTTTGTATTTTTGTGTGTTTAATGACTTGTAGATGTTAAGGTGTCCTTGTGTTTGTTGTTATAAAAAAACTGAAAAAGCACAAAGTTATACATGGGCCTTAACTTGGGTTTTGCAGCAGTATCCCCTTTGAGGTAGTTACTGTTAATGAACAAGCAAAAATAGATAAAACAAACAAAAAGAATGTGTTTTACACAATGTAAATAGTTAAATACAACGTAAACACAAGAGTATACAACAACTGTCTCCTGGAATTTCTTTACCCACACAGATGCAAACACAGAAAAGCTGACCCTTCTACTTCCAACTCCATTAATGGAGACTGCCCTGCACTTCACGGCTAAACAAAAGGTTGAGTGGCATCGAGAGAGTTGCAGCAGGATTTGATCGAGCCTCTCTGGGGTCTCTCCAAAGCCTTTTTGTGTGTGTTTGTGAATAGGAGCATGGTTACCTGAAATCGTGTTTGTCTGCCAGCCGTCTGTGTCTTACATGCAGCGTCTTCATTTTCATCTATTCATTCCCGACTGCAGGCTTGATTGAAATGGCCTAAGTGATAATGTTGTTGTTTTGAGAGCTACTGCACAAACACAACAAGCTCTCTGTTTGACCCTCTTTTGTTGTCTAATTGATGCTGTTCCAAAAACCTATAAAACAGACTTACCTATTCTCTTCCTCTTTATGTGTTTGGAGGGAAAGACAAATGATTTGACCTTTTTCTCCATCTTTTCTTTGGTCTCTCCTCTTTCTTTCTCCTCTTTAATCAGCCCTGCCAGTTGGCCAGGATCATCTGGCCAGTTGTTGTCTTTACAGCTGGCTGAGGAAACACAAAGGAAATCAGCAAATCATGGCTTCAATGTAATTGGCTGGCTCAGACAGTAATCATGCTCTAGGGTTGTCTGATAATAGTGGTACATCTTCTCTTCTTGATTGTCTAAAGGCATTTCAATAAGATGTTATCTTTCCTTCCCCCCATCTTCTTTTCGCGGTGGAGAAAATTTAGACGGGTGGGAGCCTCACCAGAGGGTCAGTTGAGCATGAAGAGAAAATTACTGAGAGAAATCACTTTGCTATTTGGTTTGATTTCAGATTTAGCAATTACCTCCTGTGCGTTTTTCATCTTGGGCATGCAGTGGGTTATAAATGACTGCACAGGTGAACCGCATGCGCACATTTCCTTCAGTGTCAGTTTGTTTGCATGTATCTCTGCCGATGTGCATCCACGATCGGGCCTCTTCATCTTCGGAAAGGTTGACCTGGTTTTTGGTGTCAAGCGCCTGCATGGTCAGGGGTTGTGAGGAGGTGCTCCATTCATCCTGAGAAGTGTGTGTTTGACAGTATCGGTCCACCATTAGGGTGCGTGATTGATGCTTCACAGAGGGAGGGTGAAGGCTGCTGATGATGGAAATGGAACATTTTCAAAGATATACAGTCGGATTTGATTTATTCACGGCAAATGGTTTAATACCAAAAACTGTGTTGGTTTGATTTTGCACAGTTATGTGCTGTAAACACAATAGTATTGTGGTTAAAATATGTAGCACACTGTCTTTTTCCTACTGTATCATGAATGTTTGCATGGCCATAGCAAGGGCCCTGCAGTGCATGCATGTGTTTGCTGTACTCCGCAGTTGTTTGCATGGGTGACCACGATTCGGACAGAGCTCCTTAAGGCTATATGTGCTGCAGTGAGTAATTTCTGTGATCTTCTAATCCTGAAGCCGCTGTGCTCCTGGCAGAATTTGAAATTAGTCATTTGCCTTGACAAAGCAGTTGCTATTTTCTTTTAGTAACATTGTCATAGTACTCTCCACTGTTTTACTTGTGACCCCCTCCCTCAATGCAGGCTGAAGTGTGAGCATCACTGGCCTGTTGTCTTAAGCAATGACTGTCATCTACATTTTTGCTGCTCTGTTTGCCTCGTTCCTTGTTTTTTCTTTGACCCTCAGTTCAGCTTTGAGTAGTTTTGTTGGAGCTGGTGTCGGATCCCTCGCAGTGTGTTGATGCGAGGAGCTTGAGGGAGCACTGAGGGATCATGTGAAAGTGTGAGTAAAGACGAAATGGCCTTTATCAGAAATTGATTTGGAGTTTAACATTGCAGCTGGATTGATCTGTAAATGCAGTTCTACGTCACCTTTAGTAAAAAAAAAACAACAAAAAACACAAACTGCTGCTAGACTTCTGACTCTTGCATTCATTGTCTGAACAGCAAAGGTCCTTTTTTTGATCAAGCCCTCATGCAGGTTTTTAATAAAAGTGCAGGTAATTTTTCAGCAGTCATACAAACACACAGGACAGCTGGGAATATTCACCATAATTAGTATTTGGCTAGTGCTTATATGGTTAAATCCAAGCTTTAAAAACAGTTCCTAGTGTGTTACCACTATCAGAAATGAATGTCAAATCAGCTACCAGTGCAGATCAACATCCTAATTCTCTTATAGCACACTTCCTCTCTCCTTTTTCTCACATCTTTCCCTCGTGTCTTTGTTTACATCTTTAGAAAACGTGATAATTAAGAAAAAAAAATGCAAGTGAGGGAAAAGTTGCTTCAATTACTCTGTTTAGGATTCACTCATATCTGTAGTCTTTGGCAAACCATCAAACTTCCTTTTTGCTGAATTTCATCCCACTTCATCCTAAGGCAAGAAACTTTAAAAAGAGACTTGTAGGTTGCAAACGTCTGCTCTTTTGCATCTCTCAGCATGTCCCCTTACTTCTGTCATGTAGTCTGTCCGCTCTCAATCCCTTTTCCATCCTTTTTCCTTTCCCCAACAGTGCTGTCCTCCCTCATTCCTTCACTCATTTTCCTTTTTCGGAAGCTCACCGGCCTTATCTGTTTTGTGTAGAACATTCATTCGATGTTGCTGTCCTCCTCTTCTCCACCCAGGCCTTTTACCCCTCAGCTGCTGTCCTCCTCACCCCTTTGCTCGACTCCTTTCTCCTTTTCTTTCCAATTTCCTCAGCTCAAATGAGATGTTGTGTACTGAGGAGAGTGTGTACATTCCTTATCACCAGCTTCTGTCTGGGTATTAGTTGGGGAGGGGGAAATGGGGCTGTAATGAAACAGAGAGCACTGCTTTACAAACACACACTCACTTGGTTTTCTAGGTATTTTTGTGCCAGTGTATATGTGAGTGTTAGTGCCTCTGTGTGTGCGTGCACGTTTACAGTCTGACAAGTGGCTGGTTAAGGTCACCCACTTTCTCATTTCATTATTTTTGCCATTGTCCTCTTGTCTCTTGCTATCTTGCTCATGCTGCCTCTTCCTACTTCTTCTGTTAGCATCTATCTGCATTCCTGCTGTTTTCTTTTTGTCTTGCTTTGTCTTTTGCTTTCATTTTTATGTCCACTTTAGCTCGACTACATTTGTTTTTTTTTTTTTTTTAAATAATACTGTATACACACTGTTGGCAGAAACAGGTGCATGTTACATGTACAGAACACATTCTTGTCCTTCCACTTTTGTTACTCGGCACTGTGGCCTGTGTCCTTGGTCCCCTGCTGTCCTGCATGCGAAGTAGATGTGTTTAGCAGAAACAGCAGAGTGGTAGTCTGTGCACCCTCTTGTTTGATTGTCCTCTGTCTTTGCATAACTTGTTTCAGAGAGCGTCCTCTCACAAAGCCCCCTCTTTGCAGCACAGACTTTTGTCTTTAGCTGTAATGTTGCACCATTCTTCTTTCTTTGGTTTGTGTGATGAGTCTTTCAGCAGCCTGGTGGAGAAAGGCTGAGCTTAATTGGATAGCCGTGATCTCTAAAGACGGTAATGCCTATTAAAGCGAGTCAGATCAGTGACTGATGTTTTGTCATACTCATTGCCCAGTTACTTTGGCTACTGATCAGTTAGATAACGCTTGAGTTTTTTCCTGAGCCTCTTTTATTCTAGGATTTTATGCAATATTGTATTTATATAATTACTTTCAATTGAT
Source organism: Telmatherina bonti (assembly GCF_933228915.1). Lineage (NCBI taxonomy): Eukaryota > Metazoa > Chordata > Actinopteri > Atheriniformes > Telmatherinidae > Telmatherina > Telmatherina bonti. The sequence goes on along the minus strand of NC_136620.1, from coordinate 36,672,004 downwards.
ACACAAACAGGAATTGCTAAACACACATTAATTTAATAAAAACAAAACAAAACAAAAAAATAAGTATTCAAAAGGGTGCTGTTGGAAGCTGGGATGGTAAGAACATCGCAGTGACTGAAAGAAGAGGATAAAGCAATTCTGTCAGGTTAATACAAACTCGTGGCTCAGGGGAGGTTTTGTTTTTGTCTCCTCAGTAGGTGCAGACAGTGGGATAGTATGGCTGCTGTTGCTAAGGGTAACAGATGAAAAAAAATATGCCTATCTGCCTCCAGCTCATGCTCAGGTCAATGTGGTTGCCCAAGGCGATGGTTTTCAACTTTAAATCCTCCTACAGGGTGCATGACTGGTTGCCCAGGGAGACGACTGGAAAGGTCTACAGACTGTGATGTGCCACGAGGACAGTGGAAGATGCTCCCACACAAACCTGAGCTGTTATTTTCCTTTCTATAGGTCTGTCTTTGCTATAGGTTAAAGGAGAAAAGGCTTTTTTTTGTATCATCATGATTAAAGAGAAACTGCTGCATTTTTATACACAGTTTACAAATGTGTAAAACCGTCTTTTCAGCCACTTTGTGCACTGCAAATATGTGTGTGATAATCTTCACACATAAAAGCAACATGCAAACATTGCTGTTCTACAAATTTTTATCCTCAGCCTTACAGATATTTCCATGTTCAGGAGTATGCCTTTGCATATAAACTGTTAAATGCCTGTGCACACACCAGCTACGGTTACATTTTACCATTTAACAGCTTGCGATTTCACGGAAGACTTTGTGACTCCCTTCACGTATTCAGACTCCTCACAGTTTCACAAACACATGGTGTGTTTAAGTGCTGGTGGAAAGCTGGGTGATCTGTGTTTTAATCAGATTTAAGTTCTATTTTCTTCCATGGTTTTTTTTTTTAAAAACTTGGACAGATGCTCTAGTAGTTTATCACCCGTTTATAATAGGATAGATATATATAGGTTGCTTAATATTTCTGTCAGGGGTTAAACAGGCATATGCGCAGGCCCAAAATTACTCAGAAATCGATTTATGCATTTATAAATAATTTATTACACAGATAACCATTATTAAGTCTAATTCCTCTCTGAAGGTATTCCTCACAGTAATTGCATAGCAGGTCACGAATAGCTGCATAGTGACAAGAGTTCAGATATGGGTCACGCAACACATTGCATGTCGGTCATGGGTGAATGAACTGCAACATCTCTCTTGTCTCCTTTAATCTAATCACTTAACAATCTTGACTCCTTCCTCCCCGACAAAAGGCAATTTAAAGGGACATTTCACGTGAAGTGTCATATGTCTATAATGAGTTTTCAAACATCTGTGTATAAATCAAATTGGGGTTTATTAGAAAAGGCGACCTCTGAAGGTTTTCTTTCTACACATCTCTTTTACTGCAGTCGTCCAAGGCCATGAGAAACCTTTTTATTAGTAGAAGAAGATAGACAGCTGTTATTTTGATAGTAAATTGAGTGAGTGAATGTTTTTTTTACAGTTATCCCTAACTGAAGTCTAAAGTCACAAGCTGTTCAGTTCCCTACAATGTTGCAGAACTGAAGCTTTTAGGCAAAAGTTGTTTCTTAATGACTTCAGCTTATCTCTTGAACGTGCCCTTTATAGATTGAATATTGCATTAACACGCTACATGTGGCTCTTACTGTATGCAGTGCATCTGTCCAAACAAGCACACTGAAAAGGTTTTTGCACTAATGCCATCTGCACAATGCACCATGCAGCACCTTATGTCTGTTGATGTCTGTCATCTCTATGAATATTTCTTTATGCTTGGTTAACTCAAGGTAATTTATGGCTTGGAATGTTTGGAGAAATAAGTGTAAAACCTACAATTACTCACAAAGGGAATCTGAATGTTTATTTCATTTTAATTTCTTATTATTTATGTTGTGACTGTGAACAGTTTGGCATAAGAGTCTCATCAGAATTTGAACAGCTGTGCTCTTTAATTTGTTTTCCGAAATGCATTTTTTGGAATAGTAGATTTACTGGCATCATGATAATCCATTGTATACATTGCAGAGCTACTAGTTGAGGTGGAAGGGAAGATGCATTGTGCAAGTGATAGGGATTATTGTTTTTGTCCACTTTTGACGTACTTCTTCATTGTGTTCCCATAGTTACGTTTCCAGGTCCGGATAAAAGCAAAAATTGGGATTTTCTTTGCTGTTCATGCTGCTATCTAAAAACCAGATACCTGATAATATCTTACTCCGATCAGCCCATTTCTATTAAGCGTATTTTTTTGCCAGGACTTAGAAAATTCTAAAGCTGTTTTGTGCGTGGGGCCACATGTGCTTCTGAATTCAGGTGAAGCACATTTACCAAAGAACCTCTGACATGTAAAAAGGAACCAAAGAAAGGAAGAAAAAGCTAGAAATTTCTGTTACACACTCTAAATAAAAGATATTGCAAGGAAAAGAGGGCTCCCACGCAGCCAGCTCTTACACAAATATATGAAATGAGTCCGGCCTTGTCATGATGTAGCAGAAGTGCTTCATGGATTATATTTTTTTTTACCAGTGTCCTAGAGAACAACACATTTTTATTCACCAATATTTAAGGTAGATAAGGAAGGTTTTGTGTCTTATGTGGGAAAGCTGCTAATTAACTTTTCATTGGTTTTACCTTTGTCCTTCCACTATGTTGTTTCACCACATTATGTATCCTAAACATGATTTGTCCAAACACCAGGTTGGATCCTGAAGATTCCTTCCTCTGTGACAAAATGGTTCCCACTGAGGAAGGATCACCATATTATATATATCTTGTCTGTTATCAAGATTAAAACAAATGAAACCACCAGATGATAACGGACCAATGAAACCACACGGACCAATTCTTTAGCGAGGGAATAGACACTATGAACACGCTTGTTCTTTTTCTTTACTGCTCAGTTTGCATCTTCTCTGAACCTCTTTCATCTTCATTTTCATTATGAAACCATCATCAGTGACGCTGATCGGCGGATTGAGATTTCTCCTTCATATTTGCTGCATGACCAGCCTCTGCTGTCAGTGGAGGATGCGAAAAGGAACACAGATGAATAATTTACGCAAAGCAGAAATATACAAACGGGGAAACAGACACAAGCCACAAAATGCAAACAATTGCAGCTTGCCTGAATTAATTGCTTGGCAATAAACTTCATCCTGCTTGTTAGAGCCTTCTGTCCTTGGTGACAGACTGAGGGTCAGCGTTGGGAATCGGGCAGCTGTGAATGGACAATTGGAGCAGAAACAGGATTGTATCAAAGTTTTATACATTTTGTGTGTTAAAGTTTTATGCACTTTATTTTTTACTTAGATCAACTGCAGCATTTCCTGTTATTGGTCTAAAAACTTTGCAACACAACAACAATACTGAACTCGCTTCTTGGTCTTAAAAATAGATTGACTGTAATTGCACAGTATGGCAGTAATTGGACTGTTCATTAGCGAGGCGCTGACCATGCAGTTCCCTCTGCAGTACCAACAAGTAAATTCATGTGTAATGAGGTTTGTTTGGATTAATGTTTCATTTAAAAACTTGGAAAAATGAGCTAAGTTGTTTTGTAATCCATCGACTCACCGCAGTTCACATCCTACCATCACATACGGCGAGTTGACAGCCCAGAGAGGTCAACAAGAGTGAGTCACTACCAGTAATGTAGTGATGCTCTGAAGGGTTTGTCATGTTTAAGTGCAAAGTAAGGGGCGACAGGATGCAACAGAGTGTCCCCACCAGGTCCCAAGTGTGACAAGCAACCCAAGAAAGATTGAGCCCCAGTTGCCTGATCATAAATAGCCAGGGACCGCGGTGCAGGGTGGAGGTGGTTTGTCATCGGGCCTGGCCCCAGCCTGGGCACAGACTCCCCGACAAGGAAGGAATTTATCACTGTACAGTGATAAGACAAGGCTATTATTGTTTCTGACCTCCTCCACCTCGCCTATCTCCCCAACCCTCCCCCCTTTTCCTCCTCATATGTAACACGTCACTTCTTCCTTTTTTCTCTTGAGTGTCCAATCTCTGTCTTGTCCCTCCTGGCGCTGCCCTCTTTTACCTCCTTCTGTCTTCTTTCATCTTTTACTCTCATGTCGTAACCCCTTTATCCACAGCAACGCCTCCATGTTTCCAGGCACCTGTTCAGTCCTTTAAATCTGCCATCTTTCCTTCACCACCCCTCCTCTTCTGTCTCTCTTCCTCTCAGCACAAAGGTGATATGATCAGGAAAGTAATGACTTCTTCAGATGATGATAATAAGATACTTGGTGGAGGATAATAACCGCACTGGGGTTCTACAAGGAAACCATATTCAAGTATTAATTGCAGCTAATGCGTTAGATGGCCGAGTTGAGTGATTGAAAGGGAAGAAAAGATACAAGGTGTGTAGGGATAGTCTCTGATGTTCGGAGGGAGAAAAATAGAAAGGGAAATGGAGAGGAGTGTGTGTGGGAGACAAAAAGAGGAAGAACTGGTAAACAGTGAGGTTAATCCGACATTTATGTGTTGAACTGCAGTAAACGTAACACTTTTCTCAACTTTCTTCCCTATTTTTAAAAGATCTAAAATTCTTTTTCTTTCTTCCACTGCTCCCCACAAAGTAAAATGTTCCCTCCTGAAAATTATGTCTGGCTCCCACAGCTTGGTGCCATAAGACATCAAATTTAAACAGTGTTTTTTTTTTTTTTTGTTTTTTTTTTTAAAGTTTATCATTTCTACTTGTCTTTTGCAGGCTTAGTGCAGACATCTCAGGCTCCTCACTCCGTGTCTCCCAGTATAGCAGCTCAACTGTCAGGAGTGATGGATGAATTATCAAAGAAAGGTCTTCTCCAAAGCCCTCACCTCATTTAGATGCTCTGTTTGGTTCTGACTTTTGCTAACAGCACGACGCCGTGTTGCCTAGCGCAACAACCCCTGTTGCCTCTATTTCTTTGTTTACAAATGCATGCTAATGGTTGAGCGGGGGGATCGAGGACGCATGTCACCCCTGTGTGCTCACTCTAATTTGTTCCCCCGTTACACATCCGCTATGACAGTTGTGGTTCTGCAGCAGCTCAACACAGCTCCCTTATCGCTTCTGCTGTGATTGAAGCAGCTGCCTCTGGGTGTCACTGGCAGCTGTGGGGATTAGACTAAATATTAGTGTGCGCATGCATACAGCATGTTTATCAGTACAATTGCATACAAGGTTATGATTATGCTCAGGAGGCTGAAAACTTTAGACATATTTGGCCTTTATTTTAGAATTTGCATTGATATATCTTGAGTTGCATAAATTGTGAGTGGGTGTGCATCGGGGTCGAGTCTTATTGGTTAAATCACTGTTGTTGATCTCTCACCGACTGGCTGCTACATAGCGTTCCCTCATCTTTAGTATCTCAATTTATATTTTTTATAATTTGTCTCATTAAGAATTATGGAAATGCTTCCATTTTCTGTCACCATGGCAACCCAGTAAAGGGCCAAAGCTGACCTCGAGACAATCAGTGGAGTTAACAGAGGCCCTGAGCACTAAGTAGTAGGAGGAGATGGGCAAGGGCAGAAAACCATTTAGATACGAGGGGGCAGAGTTGGCTGGCAGGTTGCAGAGGGATCAGACTGGTTCGGTGCACAGCCAGTGGTCTAAAACCTGCTAGGAGATTGGTAGAATTATGTATTACTTTAGGATTCGTATAAATTGGCCTGGAGTTGCCAACCAACTGCTCCTTAAAAAAGATTCATCGTCTACTTGGTGAAGAATGAAAAGTAAATAATAGGCATGTAGTATTGGAGAAAACAAAACCTTTATTGTACATTATCAACATTTCGGGTGCCATTTACCTTTAAGAAAGCTGTATGGAACTGCCAAAAAAAATCCCATAGTAACCTTAAATACCACAAGAGCAGATAACATGTGTAGCTTGTGTAGCAAAGCAAAAGGTCAGTGACAGAACATTTGAATATATCCTCAAAAACCATTTGTATCACTGAATCACTTCACTGAAATCCCAGTTGCATTTGTATTCTCTTCGAGTGAGCCATCTATGAGTATTTGCTGTGGGTTCACATACACAACAGCTGCCCTATTTGAGCCACCATTTTTTTACTATGGTGTCTCTGAATGGACAAAATTCTTTGTATAAAGAGAGAATTGAAATTTAATGCTGCGGTACTGGCTTTGTTTTGATAGGTGCTAGAGCAGCATTTTGGGTGTAGTGCCTTTAAAGGAAGATGTTTTGCTACTGGCTGGAAACGCTCATTCACAACTGTGCATTGGGAGTGATTTCTATGTCCTTCTTTACCACTAGATGCCAGTAATTCTTACACTGTACCTTGAATGTGAAGAATCAGGTACAAACCTACAAACCAGCCCAGATGGTTTAAAAGGCTTTTATTTTTTATTTTAACGCTAACCTATTTGCTATGACCTATGCTACGCTACCTACGCTATGACCTATTTGACGTCACTTCAAACATTTCCACAAAATGTACCCATTCTGCATAAAAAAACACAACAAAAATAGCCTGACTGCAATGAACAACCTCTTATACATGTGCTTTTCACTTTAAGAGCTGCTCACTGATTGCTGTTGTTGCAAATTTCTAAACTCATCTGCTCTGATAAGCGGAAGCTAACTCATTTTAACAGATTCACTTTGCCACAAAAGCTTCTAAGTACTGGTTTGTGCATGTGTAAGTTTTTGTTTGTGGTTGAGTGTGTGCTTGTAGCGTGACTCTGTAATAAGGTCATTCCATTTTCTTTCAGGCTGTCTTGTATTCTTTGAGTGTGTTCTGGGTGTCAGAGCTCAGTTTTTGTGTTTGTTTCCATCCAGGCATTTTGTGTTTTGGTTATTTGCATTTTCCTCAGTGACTGCAGTTAGCTATTAGTGAAATGCAAAACATTACAGGAGCTTAAAAGAGAGCGAAAACTGGTCCTTACTGTCCCTGACCCATATTACAGCACATTATGCATGTAATCTTGCTTCTCTCTGCCCTACACACCCACAGGCCTACAAGTATACTTTCCTCCATCACTCTGTGTTTTATCTTTCCTTCCATCAAGTTTTCTGTCTTTGCTTTGCTGTTTTTTTGATCTTCTCTGTTACAAGGCCCTTTGTCTTTATTTATCTCATCTCCGAAGCCTTGTAATGCCCCTCGTCTTAATGCGCTCTTGTTTTTCTCAGAAGCGAGAGTGCTGAACTAAAGGCCAGGGAGTGCAGCACTCAGCACTGAGCCTATTTATCAGTGTCACAGCAGCCCTCCACTCAGCTTCATTACTGACTACCTAATGGCACAGATCAGTACAGTTTATTTGCTATAATTAGCTAGCTCCATTTGGCCAGCCCCAGTCAACCCTGCTGCACTTGCGCAGCCCCCCTGCTATGCCACCCTGTGCGTGCGCATGCACGGTTGCTTGGTTGTTCAGTGTAAAAGAGCCATTAAGAACATGTACTTCCTCCACAGCCTTGCTACAACCTGCCTTATGACTGATTGCAGAGTAAAAAGCCTTTGAAAACTTTATAAGCTCCCTGCTTGTAAAAAGCAGTGTCTTAAATTGAGAATGTGATGGGTATAAAGAGTGATGGAGATAAAAAGGAAATAAATAATTGACTAAATCGGTCAGGGGCTGATTGAAAAGTGATGATTGAATGGATGGACATGTATGCATGTAGGTGGGACATTTCCCTTGTGGTAACTCCCCATCTTCAAGTCTATTTTAAAGTTTCTCTCCTACAACATCCCTTAGCATGTTAGCTACCCTCTTGACTGTCAGTTTCATGCTTTTACCCTCATGCATTCCCCTCTTTTACAACCCATTCACTTCTTACTTAACCCCCCTTTTTCCTTGTCTTTCACTCCTAAAATGTGCAGCCTCTTGTTTCTTCTTTCCAATGCAATATTAATCTTCCCCTCCAGTGGGGAGGATGCACAGGCAAGGGGTGTATCCAGGGTTCCCACATGATGACGCTGCAAGCTCGAGGAGAATACAGCTGACGTCACTCAGTGTCTTTTCTGAGCAGACATCAGCATTAACCTGTCAATAATTTATACAACACAATGTCGCTGCATGCCTCTTCTGTCCCACTCCTATAAATCTTTCTTTCGGCCTTTCTGTCCAAAAATGCTTTCTGCGTGTTTGTGTTAGCTTTTTTTTTGCCCCTTTTTTACTCTGAGATTGATTATTTCTGAATAATCCTGCTCAGGTTAACAAGAGGAAATATAATTATAATGGCAAATTTCAAATAGAGCCAAAAGAATAATTCATATTCATTCAATCATTAAACCCCAGGGATGCACCGATCTCTGTACCAGTATCGGCACTGGCTCAATACCAAGCGTGTGTACTCGTATTTGGTATTAATAAAAGTGTACCGATACCACAACCGATATCACACTAGTCAAGCTAGCACTGATGTGTTTGATGACATGCTTCGGACATGTTTTAAAAGAAAAAAAAGGCTTGAATGTTAAAATGTGACACGTTTTGTTACACTAAAACAGTGATCTTCACTGTTAATTCAACAAGAGCCGCACTCAATATACTAAGACAAGAGGAGAGCCGCCACCCCCGCAAAAAAAAAAGCGTTCCCAAATCTGTAACTTTCCACTTTTTAGCAAGGAATCGTTATCCTAAATATTTCACAGTGTAATGGCATTCTTATGCAACAGTATATGGTAAAAATAATACAATAATGCCTCCAGAATGTGGGTGTTTCTTTGTCAATATACATACGGGTCTACCAACCGAGCAGCTCTTTGGCGGAGTTCAGTGCAGCTGAAATTAGCCAAAACTGGCAACTCTGACAGGGTCAGTTAGGGCGTTACGGCAGCAAAGTTTCTGCAAGCAGCCTGCAGCTCTTGTTTGTTGAGAGAACTGCATCATTGAGGATCATCATGACTTGTTTAGATAGCATTTTCAGAAAGCCAGTGGCTGCTTCACGAGCTGCAAGTCAAGAGTCAGTGAGCCGCATGCGGCTCGCGAGCTGCGCAATGAGGACTAAAAGCTAGATCTTTGTTTCAAAACTACACATTTATAGTTGTATTTAGGTAAAATGTGCCAAATCAAAATGAAACTTGTTGAAATGGTTAGATCTGTAATGTTGTCATATTTGTATTGGTGAGGTAACTTCAGAAAGGATGGGTCATTTATTACAACCTAATGAAATCTTACACAGTTATAACAGCAATAATAACCATAGTCACAATAATGTTGACATAAATAGATTTGGTATCGGCAGATATTCAAATTTCAGATATCGGTATTGGATCGTAACTCCCAAAAAGTGGATTGGTGTATCCCTATATAAAACCTTTCAAGAGAACACACACAACATACTGTGTAAGCATCGTAACATTGAGTGAGGTGTCGGTGTTGCAGAGGCAGAAGTTGTTGTGTCAGCATTTGAGAAGCAGCTGGTCTCATGGGATTTTAGTGCAATGGAGAAACAGAAAACATGCTGTTAGCTGCAGTTAAGCAGGCAAAACCACCTTGACTGTGTGAAGAGGTCAGGAGCAGGTGGCTAAACTTGGATAAGCTATCAGGCAGGTAAGTTTTTGCTTGCTAGCCGCTTCATTCAGCAGTGATGTGCTGAAGGGCATTCACTTCATTAAACACCTAGTCAGCAACAGCAGAAGGTTTACAAACTGATGGAGTCAAATACTGTAAAACATCAGTTTTCAAACAGTTAAAATACTTTACATTTCTCTTTCTACTTCTAAAGACCCATTTTATAGTGATGAGCTGACAGGGAAACAGGGAAACAAGTAAACTATGTGGTCATCCATGATTTCTGCCCCATGTTGAAATAAACAAGCTGGATGGTAACTGTGTAGGAGGACATTTTCCTTCTTTTTTTTTTTATTTTGCTTTTGTACAAATTAGGTCCCCTGATACCCGTTGTTGTGCTTCATTTAAATGCCAGCAGCTACTAATGAATTATTGCTGACCGGTAACCCTTTTTCACATGAGTAACTCTCACACAATAAGGCCACAAAACATCTCGTTATAGCTGAAAAAAAAAAGGCTTGGATGACATGAAGGTGACCTCTGCCTGCTCTTCTGGCCTGCATGTCTCAAATCGAATTAAGTGAGTTTTCAGTGTGAGGTTAGAATAAAGCTGAAAAATCTTCTCATGCTATAAATGAAAGCATTTCAGACATTTCAGACATTAAGCTTCAGAAATAAGCAGGTTTGCTATTCAGGTCAGTTTTATGTGAATATTTAGTTTGGGATTGTTGAACTTGTGCACCTTTTTCATCTGTTTTATGGACATTTCATCAACATAAAAGCAGTCTAAGTCAAATAAGCTCATCTGAATCATGTATTATGCCCTTGTATAAGTGTGTGATAGTGTGTTTCTTTGCAGAAATGTTTCTTTTTTCTTATTTCACTGTGTTAGGAGCTGCTAGATTGCCCTGCAGCCTCAGGCCTGTTGGTATGTAGACATAAGCCCTTGGCAGATCTCAGGTTATTACAACTATATAAATGTGGTAGTTATTTCAAGCAACTGTCCTCCTTTAGCTTTTTGTGTGGCCGAGCCTGACCTACACACACACCTTCAGGTCCACTCTGCCCATAAAATCGGGTGATTCTGGGAAATGTGCAACAATGTTGGCACACGTATTTGTACTCTGGAACTGATGTAAGATAATAGGGAGGAAATGGTTGTGTTGTTAAGAAAAAAAACTGTAAATAGAATCAATAAAATAAATAACAATATGCACTTTCAGCGTAAGAATGTCTTTTTTTAAATAAAGAAATTCTCCTTGCTTCTTTGCTGACAATTAAAGTCCCTCCCATGCCTACAAGAGGGTATGCTCAGTCCTCCACACCCGTGCCTTGTCCACAGATGTGGCAGAATGTTAGATGGTCTTATAAATGAAGTATGCAGCTGCCTGTCATGCTAACTTTGAAAGCTGGTCACAAGAACACTTCATTTTATTGTATTATACAAGAAAAATACATTTTGACCTCTTTTTGGGCTTTGAAATCCGTTACTGAAAATCTTTTCTGTATGTCTTTAATACCTGTTTGCTGTTCCCACCATCTGTCAAAGTTTTAATCCACTATGACCAGAAGCCGCTTGTGTTTTTTGTGCCTTGTCCTTCAGACTTGGAACAACAGACACATCATGTCAACATTTTCAAAACACTGTGATGTTTTTAAAAGTGTTGATTAAAATTGAGTCACTTTCAGGTGGAAGGTCTAACGACTCAAATGAGCCATATGAGTCGTGTCTGACGCTTACACCAGCAAAGGAATTACTGTAAACAGAACTGACGTTCTGTAACCATTGTGGCAGATATGTAGGATTATTGCATAGCACACATCCTGAGGGTCTTCAGAGAACAAGTTATTATTCATCAATTTGTCATGACCAGGCTTTGTCATATATGCTTATACTGAATTTGTCATACTTAGCCAGTTCTTTCTCTCTATATCCTCTGTAAGACTCAATTTTCTTCCCTTTTCTCTTGTAATTGCCCTTCTTTGCAGCACTCGCTTCTCTGATTCTGTGATTAGCATTCTGCTGTATCACCATTCTGTCTACCCGTTAACATACAGCAGAGCACTGCCTTGCAGTAAACCCGCTGTTGATGTCAGTCTTCTTCAAAGATAAAACAAGATGCAGACAATCCTTGTAAGCAAGCATATGCATACATTATGTGTATATGTGCTCGAACACACTGAAGCACACAGGAGTGCATGTGAAACGGCGCACACACAGCTCTGATGAGAGCTCAGACAGCTGCAGTTGGCTGAAAGCTATGCAGTTTAGAATATCATTAGTTTTAAAAGGGCGGCCAGGCAAGGTGAACTGATTACTCACTTTTCAAAAGCAGTGGAAAAAGGGAGGAAGTTTCCCCCAAATCGTGTCTCTGTGTACAGACTTCTCCCACATAAACATTTCTGTTTATCACGGCTTTTAATATACTTCACAGATCTACCGAATGCTCACAAAACCAGTCTATCTGTGTCCTCTGGAGGTTGAATATTTTGTTCTTCATCATCTTATCTGCACAATAAACACTGCTGCTGTTTTCGAACCGGGAGACATGAACTGATAAGGCAGAACATAAGAAAGGCGGCTTCTTAATGATTAGTATTCTGCTTGGTTTCCTGCTAGTGGAAGAGCTAATAGTCGATTGGCTTCCATTAACCTGCCAGTCGACTCTTCATTAGACGTAACATGGAAGCTTGAGGAAGTTCCGTTTCAGCTCAGGAACTAACTCTCCAATCACTTCAATATAGTCCACTTGGTGCTGTCTTTCTGCGAATTATGTCCTTTGTATCCTCTTTAGTTTGATGTTATCAGGCAGAGTAATTAAAGCGCGTCAGTAGGATCAGCCACGCGTCTGCAGCAAATGCACCAACACACACCAACTGCAACGGCTCGAAGTTCTCATTGTCTTCTGCTTAACGGTCAACTGAAGACATTTTTAGGATCATATAATAGTTACAAAAAAAGACAAAACAAAACAAAACATGTTTTTAGTTCCTGTAACATTTATCAGTATGAAGAGATTCTTTGCAGAAGAGCTTCTGACTTTAGTGTTAGTATGTTGCCATGAGCAGATCATCGTTTCCACATTTCACATGACTTGATGAGGGAATTTTTCCACAGCTGCAGGGTGCTCGGACTCATTTTCTGCTCAAGAACTTATTTGCTCAGTATTAAGGTTCATTCAAAAGGTTTTCTCCTCCTGCTTCACACAGCCGAAGAAGCAAACGAATCATGTGAAAGTGAACACTATGAAATTTTCCTCCTTGTGTTTGTCGCCTGCTTTCCGTCTCCATCAGCCATTTTTCCAGCTTCAATGCTGGTAATTTTTTCTTATTTTATCATACACACCAAGAAAGCTCTGACGGGTTGAAGCATTTGCTTAATCACCTATTCTAAGTAGCTCTTTTTGCTCATAAGCTGGTTTATTGCAATTAGCCAAAATTTGTCAGTGTTTTGTGAAACATTGGAGGTAATATTTGAGTGACTTTTATGGTGTCCCAGCCATGTTATGTGGGACATATTCAGCAACGTCTTTTTAATCTTGAAGAAGGGACAATATGAGGCATTTGTGTTCCTTATGCTCATGCATGTTGAAAGAAATTGCTTACATAAATGATGCAAAGCAGAAAGTGGTCTGACCTGGGTTCTTGGCCCATTGTCTTCCCTGTAACAGATGCAGATAAATGGTTAAGTCAAGTTGCGCTGCCAGTTGACTCATGCAGTGACTTGTTCCATGTTTACCCATAAAAATAAACGTAAATACAAAGTTACTATTAATATTTCATTCCAGTGATTTTACTTTCATTTATTACATTTTATTTTTAGTTTTGAACATTGACGTGTATGACGACAACTAGAAATGTAGACGTTCCGCCTTTTTGACAGCGAAGCAACTCAAAACACGGATAAAAGTTCAGCGTTGCTAAGGTGTGATCTGGTGGAACTGCAGCAGACCCCTTACTGTACTGTCCACATTCTAGTTTCTCTTAAAAAATCCATCACTCCCATTAGCTGATGTCACATTTCTTTATTTTCTTATATCAGAGAAAAGCTGGGTTCAGAGGGAAGTCATTGTGATCACAGAAATGTTCTCGAGTGCTTCATTTATTCTACAAAAGGAGACGGTTTTTTAGATGAAAGCATGTTTTTATCAGTTGTCTGAAGCCTGTGAATAAAAGAAGACAGGCAAGATCATTTCCAAGCTGATGATAATAGCAAATCATCTTTACAAACTGCATTAACTGGGACCTGAAAAACAAAAACAAACCTGAGAAAGGCAGAAAATGCACATTTTGTTTTGTTTTTACTTTTCAATTTGGATTGATAGGGCAGTATGTCAACTGGCTCCTGTTATTATACATGAGGGTGCTGTTGGAACATCTACAACCACCCGGGTTCTTCTTCAGTATCCGTCAATCTCCTCTCACCCCCTCCCCCCTCTCCCCAAATGCCCGTGTCCATTTCAGCTCTCAGACCTGTTGTTAAGGGGACATATTGGAAAACTATTAGCTCTCATTATGCTTTATAGGCACTCCTTCTCTCCATTCTGTTTTTTAATCACATGCCTTCCCATGTTTGTGAGTGCCTGCACATCTGTGTGTGTGTGTTTGTGAATGCCTGCATGTGTGTACACGACACAGACCGTAATGAACCAGTTTTACTGTAATGCACTGAGGTTTAGGAGACCGCAAAGTCAGCCCCCCCCCCCCCCCCCCTCACTTCTAATACACTCAGTCACAATCACTTTTTATGGGGAAGTCAATAGCACAGGCGCCACCTTTTATGGGAGTCCATCCAAGTTGCAGCAGTGTTGTGCATTCATGAAGCATGTCAGCTAAAATGGGATGGAGTGCAGTGCAATACAAATAAAAAGATACTGGAGTGAACTGGGTATGAATTCTTTTAAAAAAAAAAAAAAAAAAAAAAAAAAAAGCAAGTGGAAACCTTTCCAGGAACTGTTGTAAGAATCCATTTGGTTTGTGTAACTTCAAATAACCAGACTTTCATGAAGTGCTGAGTATCCTGTAACTGCTTGGAATTGAATTTTGCCCCAGTTTGGTCATAGATATGTGTGTGTGAACATGTGTGATTTACTGGCTGCATGAAAAAATTGGAATTTTCATACACACACACACACAAAGTTTCTAAAGCATTTCTTTCTGTTTTATTTTGGGAGTTTTGGTTGTTCATTCCAGGTCGCGGCAGCGGTCATCGCTGTGCTGCGAAACTCCCGGAATCCATCTGTGGCATGACAGAACATTAGCTACAGAGCAAGAAAAGCTATTCTCTCTGTCGCTCCTTTTATTGATAACTTTCTTTTTTTTGTTTTCTTTTTTTTTACTTTTCGTTTTCTCTCCTGTCGCCTCTTGTTTTCCCTTTTGACAGTTTTTTTTTTTATCCCTCTCTTTTGTCTCCTTTCACATTTCCTATTACATTTTTTTTTCTCACTTAATCTCCTTTTTCTCTGGAAACTTTTATCTGGGTTTGATGACATGAGAGGGCCCTAAGCTGGAAGAAAAAAATGAGTGATGGCTTGAAATTACTCTCGACTGCAGTGAGGATGGAAATGGAGATTTTCATAATTATAATCATGATATTGTTGATAATGATGATGGAGATTAGAATGACAATGATGCTATTAATGATGATGATTTAAATGACGATGAAGATGATGAAGGCAGTGATAAAGCTGATTATGGTGGCGCTTGCTTGCTTTCTGAGCTGTGCCCATGTTTTTGCTGTGCTCCAGATGGAGAGAGACAGACGGAGGGGACGGACGCCAGCCGAAAGAGGGACGCTCGCTCCTCAGCTGGACACCACAAGAGTGAGGACACCAGTGACAGCAGGGAGGACGAGGCAGCAGTGAGTCTCTCTTTCCTGTCTTAGCAGCCAAGACAATCAGTGTGATGTCCTTACCTAAACAGCCCCACTGCCCCCACTCCACCCACGTCCTTCTGACTCAACAGAAACAAGGTTTATTGCTTGTTTATGTAGAGAAGCTCATCATGCTCAAACAATCATAAGTCTCATCTGCTTTATGGTTTGTGCATCATCTTTCCAGCTTCAGAAACACACTCTCTTCCTCTAGAAACAAAGAGATTATGTCATTATGTTAAACCTTAAATCTTAAAATATGCACAGATAATATTTACAGCTGCCACAGAAAGGGGGTGTCTACAAGCAGTTTTTGCTGTTTGGCAACTTTATTTTTCTGAATCACACCTAAGAGCTTAGCCTTGTGACCCCACCCACTGCAGTGAATTTTAAGAACCTTTTTTGGTTCTGGAAGGCCACGGCTCAAATCACATTTTAAATACGTTATGCAATCCAACCTCGCTTCTTGCATGAGAAAGGAAATTAGACTGGCTGAAATTCAGCATTATAATATGAGAAAGATCATCAGAGTATCAACAAGAAGCCATGCATTAGACGGTTATAATGGACGACACAGAGTGTAGAACACCACAACGCGCAGTGGAGTCCTCCGCAAAGTGCATTATAAATGTCTGATGCACAGAGTTGTATAATCCGCTAACACCATGGCGCCACACAGTAAACATTTTATAACAAATTATTTTTTCATTTTACAACACTTGCTAATAAGAACTATGTCATGTAGGCTTTGATTATGTAGTTTTCATGCTAAACAACCGTCGAGCTACAGCTCGTTTCTCTCATTCATCTGTCAAAAGCCAGCTGATCTGAATCAGTGATTAACGCGTTGCTATGGTGACGCCCGTAACGGCGTGATATTACAGTGATT
This sequence comes from Telmatherina bonti, assembly GCF_933228915.1. Lineage (NCBI taxonomy): Eukaryota > Metazoa > Chordata > Actinopteri > Atheriniformes > Telmatherinidae > Telmatherina > Telmatherina bonti. The sequence goes on along the minus strand of NC_136620.1, from coordinate 36,655,745 downwards.
TAACTCGCCAAACTACATATGCGTATATATGTAAATAATGCATGCCAGCTGTCATTAGAATTACCACTAACCATGGTATAAATGCTATTTAAGCACAGAGAAACTTTTTAATTTCTTATTTAGCAATAAACGCTGTAATTTCTGACAGTGATATATGATATTAAGTTCTTTTCCCAGTTCTCAGGGCCCGGTGTGTGCTAAGATGAAAGTCTCATGTTCCCACCAGGAGAGGAGTAGAAGGAAAATCCAACCCATCATTTCTCCAAATCCACTCAATGTTTTACATGCAGATGTTAAAAGTTTAATAAGAGTGTTTGTTCAGATAGATTACAAAAAGAGATCTTTTTTTTTTGCTTAGAAATGATAGTTTCAAACCATCTATTAGGAAGTATTGATCCTCTACATATAGTTGGTGTTTTTTCAGTTATCTGGTCTCAAAGGGGTTTTGACTGATATCATTTTGAAGGTGATAAAAGAGACTAATTCAGAAATATGGCTCTGCCTTAAGTACACACATTTGAGATATTGCCATCTGGACAACCCTGATTGTCTTACTGTCTATTTCCTCACATTAATTACAGGTATTTTTTATCATGTAAAACTTTAATACCCGTTCATGTTTCCCCGTTCATCATATGGCTTTGAGGCTCACATTTTATAATTGATGACCTTTTCCTCAACCTCAGTTGACCAGCTCAGTTGCCACTCACGTTGACAGTCTGCCTCAAACTTGTGTCTCGCCTGCGGCTCTAGTATCTGTGAAACTACCTGAGATGCTGAAGAATCAAGCCGTGAAGGCTGGCAGTCTGCAGTAATTAAATGTTTAGAGCATATTTGGCTTTACTAAATGTTTGATATCGGGCAAACCCTGAAGACAGATGCAGCTTAATTGCGTGAAAAATATTCAGTTACTGGTGTTTTTCAGATTGAAAAATGTATCTGCTAACAGGAGAAAATCATACTGGTACTTAGGGCTTTTAAAAAGCTCCAGGGAAGCTGCAGTGCTTCAAATGAAATCGAAAGAATTAAAAAGTAACAAGTCTTCAGCTTTTTTCTTAAAATAAGATTATTAATATTTTGAATCTGACTTTTTTTGTTTACCTACAAAATAACACTGGTTGGGTAAAAATAATTAAAAGTGATTGATTTGAGCCAACTATATCACCACATCAGTCCTATTGATTTCTAATCAATATGTGCAGCCATAGAAAGAAATATAAGGAAACAGTAACGAAAACAACAATTATTATAATAATATTGTTGTTTCCCTAAAATTTAATGCACTTGACTAATAGTATTTAAACTGGATAGAAAAGCTGAGAACTCCTCACCAGGCTGTTCATGCTTCTGTGGGATGGACATACAGCACTTCTGTGCTGGTAAACAAGTAAACAAGCTCCTCTCTTACTTCAGATTAAAGTGTTATTGAATTTCCTGCAATAACAGGTCATTTTCTCCAATAACAGCCTCGGACCTCCGCTCAGTCCGCTGGTTGCATCCATGATGGAGCAATGTGCATTGATTTGATTGGCTGACAAGTAATATTCAAACAACAAAGCCAATCAAATGAAACCCATTTAAGACTTGAGCATGTCTTGTTAAAAAAAAAAAAAAGGCCTATCAACGTGAAAAATTGGCTCCTGAAAGCAACCTTTCTCAAATTATCTTGGGGATCCCATAATAGATCATAGAAATTCCAGATAATGAACTTTTCATGAAGGAAAATGCAAAATTTCTCCCTAATTTTGTGCAAATCCTCCAGGAGATGCAGTTTAATTCATCTAAAGTAAATTCAGTTTTTTAAAGAAGCTGGTGAAATCAAATTTATTATCTTCAACATAATTAAAACATAAAGACATAAACATAAAGTTAGAGAGCGTGTTTGCTTCCTGAACCAAGACTAGGACGTGGTTCCACAAGACGGGTCTGATAACTTTAGGATCTGTCTCTGATGATGCTGCCCTCTAATGTCTCTAATGACCAAAGTTAAATCAGTAGTGTGAGAGCAAAGTGCTCTGTCAGGAAAATATGGAGCAATGGCGTCTTCATTCGTTAAGAACCAATAAATGTTAAATTCTATTCTGGATTTAACAAGGAATCTTTAAAACGAAAATCTGATTAACATAATCTGTCTTGGCAATTCTTATTGAATCATTTGCTGCAGCATTTCTGATCAGCTGAAGGCTTTTCTGAACATATATGGAACAGGCCAGTAGGAAGTGCAGAAGTGCAAACATGAGGCAACAAAGGCATGGACTGGTGCTTCTGCATCACTCTGAGAAACTATGTTAGGCAGTATCAAGTGGCTGGAAGAAAGCAATTCTGGAAAAATGTTTTGTAAGTGAGTCTAAAGGCGGATCCTGATCACTCCGCACTCTAGATGTGGAATACAAGGTTATGCCATTCAGAGTAATTACATAACCACAGTGTCTTTTTGAGTCACTCAGGTCCAAAAACAGCAAGCCCTCTCTCTGAGTTTAAAGTTTAACTTTATATAAGGAAAATATGTATAACCAAGAGAAGGGTGGTGATGGTGGGGGGGTTAACTTATTTTTCCCTACCTCTGTATGTCTCTGACAGATGACATGAAGGTACAAAATGTGGAATGCAGCATCATCTTATTATACAGCAGCACAACATACAAGCAGTGGTTGCCACAGAGAGTTCAAGTTAAATCCCAAACTGCTCCGATATCTCTGTGCAGCTGTCGACAAGACGAGGGGACCGAGCGAGAGAAGAAGATGATATATCTTATTTCATAAAATGCAGTCGTCTTCAAAATTGATTTAAACGAAAGCTTTAGGAAATGTGCTTGAGGAGATAAGAGTCATGAGGGGGGAGCCAGCAGGGTTTTTTTTTTTTTTTTTTAAATAGCCTCCCTCCAAACTCTAAACCTGCCTGATGGTGTTAGGGCCTCTCTTCTGTAAAACTCAAATGAAATCTTCTCTCCAGAATGAGCCGGAGTCGTGCCCCGAGGCTCAAATATTCCTCTGCACTGTAAGCACTTTGCTGAAGTCACTAAAATGTGTCAGAAAGTTTATAGCTCACTCTTTATGAATTTTAATAGCAACGCTTTGTCACATGCTTCCTAACTGACAGGCGATAGATTTGGTTTGTTTACAAATAATGATCACTTAAATGAACTGCGCTCATACTTGCACAGTAAACATGCATTAAATCATCACAATTACAATATAAACAATGAAAGTACCCCCCTGCAGGAGGTGCTTATTTCGATTTATGATCTGTGTAGTATATGACTGGGCTCTGTTTATGGTTCTCTATAACACTGGTATATTTGTAGGAAGCATTTCATTCTCCCTCAGCTTAAGTGTGTGTGTGTTTGTGTGTGTGCATGTTAACACGGCATATTCTTCAGACCTTACTGCATCTCGTTTTTATTTATAATTTATATGCTCATTTAGAGTCTCTTTGTTCCAGCAGTTCTTGACCTTAGCGATACTTCCATTTGTTTAATGTCTCTTTACACTCATTCTCATTCAACACTGACATGTGGAAGACATCCAAAGCTCCAAAATGGACTCCTTCAGGTGCAGTGAGGCTCCGCTAGTGAGAACTAACAAAATGTCAGTGCCAAAGGGCAACGCTAAAGTCCGCGTTGCTGGGACTGATAGGCGAGGAGAAGTTCAACACCGGATGTGGATGTGTGTGTCAAAGACAAAGACGGAGAGATTTTCGTGCGTCACATGAGCTGTAATTTGGGTCAGGTGGACAGAAGGCCTCCTTTTTTGTTTACCTCCTTTGTTACGCTCTGTAAATGCTTTGTGCTGCACAAAGGACTCACTAAAGCTGCCATTTCAGAAATCTCAGACAATAAAAAGAAAAACCGGCTGGAAGGGGAAAAAAAACCAAACAGAAAATCCCTCAAGGTGTTGTCAAGATAATAGAAAGCCCCAAAATGGAATGACCCTATTGAAATCACACAGCAAGTCTGGTTCTGGCAGCAGGGACACACAAAGACCCTCGCTTTCATCTGCAGACAGAGAAGAATATTAGTGCATCACACTGTCCAAAGGAATTAAATGAAGATAGTTATGACTTGCAACAATTTGGTGTGTTGGAAAGTGAGCTTGTTCCCATTTTCTTTTTTCATTTTATCTCAAACCTCCCTTTTTTTGATGGGTGAAAGTTGTGACAGCAGGGGAAAAAAGAGAAATGTAAAAACTGTGAAGGGTAAAAGAAGCGGCGAGACAAAAGGGAAAGGCATGAGTTGATGGAAGGATACAAAATAAAATAAGAGGTAATGGTAGACCCTGCGTACAGGAAGCAATCCTGCTCCTTTTCACATGTGCAAAAAGCTGCAACTGTTTGCCTCTGCACCTTTCTTTTCCCGTGCAAATGGCTAAAATTGCAGCTTAAATAGTTGACAGTTTGTCACGGCATGCATTTGCAGGGAGGTGTTTATTTTTGCGCGTGAAAGACATGGAATATCTTTCTGCCCACCTGTGTTCTCTCTAAGCTGAAATCTGCCATAGATTTATGCTGTCACAAAGCGTGTGTGTGCTGTTGTGTACTTGTGTGCGTGCCACCTCCATCGGACCCTCCAGGTGGTTTCCACCTTTTTCACACTGGCTGACAGCTTGGCATTTAGATTATTTAATGCAGGGCGTGTTTTTTTTTGTCCCTCTGCCATTTGCCGCATACATATTCCCATGTTTATGTGCATGTGTGTGTGTGTGTGTGTGTGTGTGTGTGCTTGCTTGTGTGCGTTTGTTGTTAATATGGATGAGATACGCATTCTTTTGCTCTGCCTCTCCTGTCACTTGCAGACTGCTTTCATGGGTCTAACGCTTCTTCTCATGCACCTGATGACAGGGTGTAGTGATGAAGGCAAAAAGGGAAGTTGAAGATGAAAAGGGTATAGGTAAGAAAAACAAAAGAAACTGACTTGAGGAGATGAAGAGCAGCTTCACATTTGTCTGGAAATCTGTTGGAAACACAACAGCACTGAAGTGCCTTGGTGCTATGAATACATTTTTAGGTTACATTCACACATTTTCTCAGTATCATAAGATATGTGCCTTCAAGTAAGCTTGCCAGAAAACTCAACTGTTTTACGTGTTTATAAGATTATTCATTCATTCATTCGTTACCACTTGGTCCAGTTAAGGGTTGCTGGGAAGCTTGAGCCTATCCCAGCAATCCCCAGGCTCAGGCGGGAGGCAGGATGTATATAAGTTTAGAGCGTTTAAGTCATTGTAAACATCATCACTAAAAAATTCAAATATAGCCATGAAGTTGATTTAGACTTGATCAATTTGTGTCAGTTGACTCTTAATCTTAGGATCAATCAGAAGGAGGAAGCACTTTCTTCTGGGAGAAGGCTCATTCTGACAGTAAGAGGTTTTAACTGAATTTCCTTCTGATTGGATTAATTCCTGGAGGCTTGCTGAGGATGTTGGGGAGGGGATGGTGGCGACTTACAGATGAGTGCAACTGTTGTTGCTGGTCAGGATGTACTGACAACTCAAAAACAGGCCATGTTTTTAACATAGTCATTTAAATCCACCCTCACAACGTTAGTATCCTTGCTGCATGAAAACTTGTAAAATGGTCATGGTGGATTCTCTCATTGCCTGCAGAATACGGCTGTACTAAAGAGATCTGCAAGCATTTGAGCTGACTTGATAATCAAGAGCTTTCTGCATTAAAAACACTAAAGTTTCACCTGTTTAAACACTTCAAATGAGCCAGAACGCACAAAAGCAGGTCATAAACTTAAATATAGCAAGAATGAGCTATTTCTTTAGCGATTCTCTCATCAGAGCTTTCTCTTTCTCTCTCTGATTGCCACAAATTTAATTTCTTTGTTCTGTGTTGCAGCAACATATCCATCTGCAGAAGCATGTTGGTACATGAGTCACTGATGCAGTTTTAAAGCTCTGAAAAGGTTTTCCACTTTCTCATTCTAAATATGGATTCATAGCTTATGTTTCACTAAATGGGAATGTGTACATTAAACGCCTCGCTGTGCGATGGCCTAGATATTTGATTCCTCTTCATGTCCATTACAATGTCCACATTCAACGCCGTTGACTGTGCTACAAGGGAGCAAAAGGACAGAGGCATCAGACACACTGTAATACACAACATCTGAGTTGATACACTTCTCACATGGCTTTTCCACAGATTTTTCCTTCACTTTTCTGGATGACTCGCTCAAACACAAAGTGTTATTATCCACTGAAAATAGATGTTTGAGGGCAGAATTGAGATAAATGATTAAGGTTGGAAAAGTTTGCACCACAGTTTTCAGGCTATCATTTGCAAAACCATTATCTCGAGACACATTCCTGTCTTTAGAGGGACTTTGACACAATATTTTAGGGATGTAAACAAATGAAAACGGCAAATGTTTTCTGATGTGACTTTGTTGGGGTTACACATTGGACCTTAATGTTTAATTTTGTTACAGCCAACCACTTCCTGGAACTATGGTGGTGATTGCATCATGCTATCTTTATCTGCAAATAAGATCATGGAGATGATGGACACGAGGAGGTGGATGAGCGTTGAAATTCTTCACCAGAGGGTTGAAAGAAAGGGCTCCACCATTGTCTTTCACCTGACACAGATTTTTAATCATCGTGGCAATTTTACTGCAGACTATAAACCTCGGCGGCCAGGCCTCATTGTTAACCTCCAATTGCTTTCAGGGCTGTAAATATGGCAGCCGTGCATTGCTCTGGCCTTGCTGGTAGTTTATAGTGGGGAAGGGATGGATGTGTTGATGGCTGCAGGAGACTGGAGCAGAGATCAGGGAGCAGGGACTAACTTGTAAGTAAACATATGTTCACTCATCAAGCTGTATCACACAAGCCTGGTCCTGATGAAGTCAGGCTTTCTGTGCTATATCGGTATTAGAATAGTGTAGCTGCATGATTGCTTAGTTTTAGTTTTTGCTTTTTTGATAGTGACATGTGACCATTTTTTTCCTAATAGGTAGCCATTAATTTAGCATTTCAAATGTTTTAAAGGGTAATTGATGCTGAATGTGTGAGTGATAGTGACTCAGTCACCATGACTCTGATATGTGGTTGGTGGAGCTTTCTCCTGCCAGCCAATTGGATCTGCAGCTAGTCAAGTGGAAACGGATGTCCCAAGAGATATTTGGTGCTTCAACTTGAGCGCCTTTGGGCATCCTGTCTGTGCTCATGTGGTTTTTGCTTTCTGCCTCTTTCTCTAGTGACTTGTAACCTCTGTTAAAACCAACTCATACAATTATTTTTCTTAGTGAAGTAAAGCATCACCTGGGTGCTTGGAGTCTTTTGATTGAGACAAGGAGTCGCTACAGGTTTGTAATGGAATATAGAGGCATTATAGAGTCATTGCTTGTAGATAAGTGTGTCAGTTCCTCCTGGATGTACTTGAGCAGCGGAGTAGCACCAGAACAGGAATCTCAAACTCCAGTCCTTGAGGGCTGAAATCCAGCAGGTTTTCCTTGTTTCCCTGGTCCAACACACCTGGATCAAATAAATCGCATCAAACAGCTTCTTGTCAGCTTCTTTACAATGACACTTTAATTTCTCTCAGGTGTCTTGGACCAGGACTGGACTTCGTGGACTGGAGTTTGAGATCCCTGTACTAGAAGGTTAACCGTGAGGAAAATGAGATGGTGCCATTACCTGTAAAGAAATGACAGTTTGATTAACACAAAATAATAATAAAGTATTGCAACTCTGATATCATTCATTCATTCATTTCATTCATATCAGGGTCACAGGGAAGCTGGAGCCTATCCCAGCAGTCTTAGGGCGAAAGGCGGGGTACACCCTGGACAGCTCGCCAGTCCATCGCAGGCCAACTCTTATATGTGAGACATAAAAAGCAAAAATCACGTCTTCTGAGCCCTGTTTTTAAACAAGTGAACTTGTTGGAAGAGTAGTCCACAGTAGCCCTGTTCATGCTTAGCGTGTCTAGCTATTATTGGGCTGTCCTTATATAGGACTTTTCTAGTCGCATGTTGACCACTCAAAGTGCTTCTACACTACATGTCATATTCACCGTTTCACACACACATGCATTACCAATATTGTTAGATACTAAATGCTTTTTCATCTTTCACACACATTAATACCCCGATTGACACAATGGAAGGCAACTTGGGGTTCAGTGTTTTTGCTTAAGGATATTTTGGCATGCAGTCAGGAAAAGCCATCGACTTTGTGGTTGGTAGATGGCTGTTTTTCCTCCTGAGCCACAGCTCCCCTGGTATTGTACACTAATAAAAACAAAAGCATTAATTTAAGTGACGTCAGACCTGCCAGATTTTTTTGTGTGATTGCCAAGGTTGCTCATTTCTCCTTCATATTTACAGATGAAGCAATTGCTTAATGAGTGAAAATCAGATTTAAGGTGATTATGCTGTCTTTAGTGTAAGCACTATAATCAAAGGGCTAGAAATTTATATAAATAAATCTTGTGATCCATTTAGATAGACTTTTGTAAGTAGAGACTCCTACGCTGCAGCACAGATCCCCCTTGATAGTTACGGTATTCCCTTGACTTTACGTTATTTAGCTTCAAATAACTTGTTTTAGCCATAAGCCTTTAATAACTTTCTGCAACCCGACCAGCAGTGAATTTTTTCCTGTAATTTTTCAAGCTTGCGGGTCTTGACAGCTCTCTTATAGAAGGCTATTTGAGGATTCACTCCAGAATTGTTTTTCCTCTGGGCGTTTCCGTGCTTTCACTCATTGTCACTATCACCTCTCAGGCATTTGTCAGCCCGGTGTTGTGTCCACAGAAGCTGCAGAGCCAAGCTGTGGACCTGCAATAAACTCCACGGCGGGGCTGCAGCAGTAAGGCTTGCTTCATACTCAGCTACCAAAAACCAGATGCCAACACAAAGTGGAAGCTTGTTTCTCAGGATCAACTGCTCTGAGTGCCTGCGCTGTGCAGACATGCTTTCGGAATAATCTCTAAATGGGCAGCTTAGTGCGACACCCACATCCTCTGAGAAAAATTCACTGCTCTTCCATTTTGGGCCTTTAAAGCATTTAGCGTCATTTCCATCCTCTACATCCCAGATAGTGAGACGGAGAATTATAGTGTGGGATCACCCTCAATCCTTTTAGTCACTCAGTTGAAGATTCCTGCTCTCTATATGCTTGCTGTGGTTTCTTCTGGCTGGCTTTGCCCCAGCAGTGGTCAGTCCTAAGCTGTTATGAGCTGACTGTTAGTGTTTATGCTTAGTTTCATGCTGGGGTCATGCTGAGTGGAGGTCATTACTGAAGGACTTGAGATATGACTCTTGTCTGTAGCTAGACCAGAGCTCTTTCTGATCTTCATCTCTTTCCCTCTTTGGGGTTCTTTCTAGAGGACACTGTGTTTCTTACAGGTCTGTCAAAAGAATAAGCTTTGCTGACAATAAAAAGGCAGTTTTAGCCATAAGAGTAGTAGAACTGAATGAACAAAGGATGAATAGATTCCTGAGTCCTTGTTTCAGTTGCATTAATAGAAAAAAGGAGGATTAAATAAAGATCTAAGATTGTAGATGTCTAATCTCATCTGCCATTTAAATCTGATCACTGCTTATAATGCCTTTGAGTCAAAGAAATTGATTTTTTTCCCCTTTTCAATTTAAAGCATGAAAAGGTTAGAAGGGTATTGATTTTAAATCTCAATTCAAGTTACACAAAACTTACAAGGTGCATTGGAATCTGATTGTATCATTATGTCAAACTATATAACATCAGGATATGTTAAAACAAGTGAAGCTGATGGTCAGATGCCTCAGATGTTGAACGCACGCAGGCCTGCAGGAACATTTTTTTGAGCTATTCTGAATCTTGAAGAGGTGTTTACTCTAACAGTGCCTCTGTGTTTGCCAGATGAAACAAGCAAATGTTGCTCCTGCTGCTGCTTGATAAAGGGAAACATAAATTTTGCACACCTCCATTTTCTCCTGTTGCGTGAAGACACAAAGGAACCGATTAGCAAGAGGAAAAAAGGAGGGGATAAGACTTGTGTAGGAAGAAACTGTACAACAAAACCAGAGCCTTCTCTCGCTCTTCTTCTTATCTTTCTTGCCAGATTAGCCTCCGTTTGTGAGTTTATGACACCGTGTGACACCGTGCCATCTAATGAGGGATAGGTTGATAGATGGAATAATGATAATACTGTAATTGATTTGAAAATCATCCCATGGGCATGTTGTGTTTTCATACTTCTAAGGAAAAGGCGATTGATTTGTATTCCAATGGGAAAATTTTCCTCCTTCATCAGTATTCCATTTGCCTGTTGGACTAAGTGCCGTATCTCAGAAGAGTTGGAAGGGATTTTGTGTTTTACTTTAGTTTCTATAGGTGCAAGCTTTCAAGTGTCGCTTTCTTTTTTCTTTTTTAAACTAATAAACCCGACTCTTTCATCTCAGAGTGGCCTGAAAACATTAAGCAGTATTATGGGGAGCCGTGTAACTCATTGACGTGCCCTGAAGCATGGAACTGCAGAATGTGGAAACCTCTGTCATATCAGTTTCTGCCCTCTACTCGTTATTCTAGAGTGTGTGTTTCCAGTCGTCTTCTGTTGTGAACCAGACCATGTGTCTTACTCCTCATTGATCCTCGCCTGTCCCCATGCTGTCCAGGAAGAAGCCAGACACTCGGAGCCTCTTGATTGATCTCTCAAGATGTTTGACTGATTCGCTATCAATGGTCACTCCCCTCGGTCTCTCTTTCACCTCAGCGTCTTCCTTTGCCCCGTCAGCAACTCCTAGCCACCTGTCCGTACTTTTCCAATCCTTCTCCCATGAAAGAGCATATAAATCGTGGTTTATATGATTATGTTTTCGTTTAGCATTTATGACTTATCTGCAAGCACTTCATTAAAACGGATGCTAAACTAAGTATGTAATGCTTTTTGTCAGCCATAATAACAGCTGATGAATGATTTCTATCAACTTGACAGTTATAATCACATATCTGCTAAAATATTTAACCCCTTTTAACCTTAAAATGGTAAGTGTGCCATGTAGTTAGAATATATAATTGCATTTAGTAAAAGCTGTTGTGTACACAAAGAAACGGCAGAGTAGATAGCAAAAAAGTCTGATTTGGTCCATTTACACCAGCAGTGCAAGGGTAGCTTTTGCCTCCATTAACATGTTTTTGTTGGTGGTGTTTTAAACCAGTTATGGATGGTTTCCCAGCAGGAGATGCTATGAACTACAGCAATAAACTTTAAATATTCATGCGTGTGCTCACAGGACAGATCATGCTGTGTTACTGTTTACATTTGTCATTATTAAACCTAGTTTAAAATGAATCTCTTTCTCTCCTGGGGCCTTTGTTAATGAGGATGTATGTCTTTACTTACAATTCCTAATCATTCATTTGTTATTCATCTTGAGGAAAGGGCAAATGACACCATTATTTAAAGCTTTATAAATTCTCTGTTACCTCACATGTTATGCCACCAATCGGTAGAATCCCTCCAGCACTTGCACAAATAAAAGGGTTAATGGTCACAAATAAGAAGCAGGCTTTAAAATAATTTTTCAGGAGATTATTTTTCTCACGTTTTCAATGTAAAGAGGGAGAGTTTGGGACTGGAACACTGATGAATTGTGTGCCAGTGTATTAACAACTACAGGAAACAGGATTTAAGTAAATATCAGAAACTTTGTAAAGCAAAAAATGTTCTGTAAAACAGCTGAAAATTGGTTGGTTCTTAAATAAAACATTTTATTTATTTATTTATTTTTTTTTTTTTTTATAAATAATGGACTAAGTTAAAGCAACACTACTGAACTTTAGCACATTTTCAGTTAAGCTCCCCTAACAGAGGCTAATCTAGGATCCGTTTTGCCATCTGTCTCTTCTCTGAGCTCTCTCCAGACAGTAAAAGTCAGTCCAGTGTTGACTCTTGTCTAATCCATTGCTCTATCACTTTCTATCTCTCTTTTTTATGCTTTCTCTTCTGCTTCTTCGCTGAGTCAGCTGTGGTGCACATTTAAAACGGCCACTGTTTTGATATCCAGATTTTGACATGTGATGCCTTGTGATGTAAAATGCAGCTGGCATGTGATGCCCTGGGCTGGAAAAAGAAGCTGTGAAGTGCAGTTCCATAGCATTGGGACAGAAATCTGCATCATGAATATCAATGTGCCATCAGAGCAAGTCAGAAATGCAAAGTTTTAAGGTAAAAACTTGTGCAGTGATGCTTTGAGATACACAGTTTGCAAGTTTTAACAGCAATCACCTGACCATCATCAACTTTATGGAAACAGCTTTATATAAAAGGATAACTAGCACAATCCCTAACTTAATATCTTAAAATCTTTTGTCTGCATGTTGAAATGGCAATAAGCCTTGTATGTGTTGTTTATAGTAAACTTATTCATTCAGCTGCTTGTTGTCTCATTAAATCTGCACACCACCCTTTTAAATCTGCTTTGTTAGTGTCTTTATTTCCAAAATCCTTTGCTGGCTAAACATTATCTCTCCTCTTACCAATGTCCGGCTCATACCCCCTCATTTAAAAAAGTAGCACGTTCTGCCTTAAAATATCACATTACATTGATCCATTATAAAGCTAGCAAATGCAATTATAATGCTATAATATCTGCTCATTATAAAATGCACAGTCACACATCTCTGCTCTGATTACCAGAAAACCATCTAAACGTGACCTTTAGAAGCCATTGCCAGGGATTTTATGATCAGGGTTAATTTATGCGCATTTCCCGTCATGTGACATATCAGATAATATATTATACTTTATGTGCTGCTATGATAAGTTACATTAAGATTAAACATTGACCATAAAAGGGCTGAGATAATGGAAAGAGGGTAATTATTCTTCTCATTCTGGGTTAATAGCCTAAACAGGCCATCCAAGCAGTCTATAAATCTAGCGCATCTGCTGGACAGTTGGCCTCTGTTGTTATTGTCAGGATATCAATTCCTTTGAATGTCTTCCTGGATTTATTCTGTCATTAACAACCACTGCCTGTATTTTTCTCACTTGAGCGAGTAGAAGTTTACAGGTATATCGACACAAGACTCGATGCCGCTGGCTGGGAAGCTCAGATATGGATCCAGAGCTGCCAGTTTGGACTCTTGTGAGATGACAGATGAAGGGAGCAAACCAATTTTCATTGACTTCTACAATATTCACTAGACCAAACAGGAGCAACAGTGTGTTAATTGTAACCATGGAATCAATGGAGTAGTTTGAGTGAGTGTCTCCCTATTTCCAATGCACGCTTGTTCACGCTGTAGAAGCACATTACGTCTCCTGCCATTAATAGAAGAAGTGAAGACTTGTATTTTAAATTTATATGTCGATACTCAATTTGAAGTCATGTTAACATCACATGTAAATATGTACATACAATGAAGGGAGATGTGGACTTGCACTTTCAGAGTATTTGGATTGTTTTGTGTCATGTTGAGCTAGTGGCTTTAAAATGAAAATCTATTGCAGGTTGATAAAGCAGTGCTCTAAGGCCAGCTTTTCCATTTAAAAACAATGTTTTTCCCTTTCTAACGGCTCTGGATAACAGCTCAGTAACAAGCAAAATGACTACTAAGAAAACCAGTCCCGCTTAAACCGAGCTTTAATTACACAGACAGACCGTTTAATCTTCGCCTGCTGCTAACACTGATTAACCTGATTGACTTAATGGGGCAGAAAACTGAGAGCAGAGACACTTTTCAGAAATTCCTCAGTTAGGTCTCAAAATTTTTACCAGATGGCTCACAATTGGCATATGTTGAAAGTTAACCACAGCACAGCGGGGTTTGGCATTCAGCCAGTGTCTTACATGTATATTGCACTTTTTTTTATTTACTCTTCAAGTTTGTTGTCTATAGAAACCATGCAGATAAGAAAGAAGGCTTTTTTTTTTTTTTTTTAGCTCCTTTCACATTTAATTGTGACTTCATTTCCTCTTACGCTGCAAAACTAGTCCCCAACGTTACTTCTGTTGCCAAACGTCTTTATTATGACTGCAAACACACAGGTGCTGCTGTATGAACAAACCATGTAAGACTGTGCTGCTTATTTTTTATATTGATGCTTCCTTCTTTCAGCTCCCCTCTTGTGTCAGTAAGCGGGGCTATGTATGCCACAAATTTTTCTTGGGTTTGAAAGGATTCATCAGAGAAATGCGAGATTTTTGCAGTAAATTCAAATGTATGCACCTGATTGACAAGCACCTGAAGTGGGAAAGAAGTTCATGAAGATGAACAAACCAAACAGATGGTAATTAAAAGCTCCAACCATCAAAGGTCAACAGAAGTCCATTTGTGTCAGATTTACTTCGGTTCTTTTTCCTCACGAGCTTGGTGATGGAGTCAGCAGTTGTAAAGCAAAACATGATCATGAGAGAAGGCATTTTGAAGTGTTTTTGGATTGAATCGTTTTATGTGCCTATTGCGTGAAATGTAGCATGAAAAACACAGCACACTGGATGCATTGGCTCTGGCGTGTGGAAAAACTATAATTCTGCTGCAGGGAAATCTGTCAGAATTTTTGTCTTACACCTGCAGCCATAAAGGGCTGACTGTGTAATATACAGAGCCCAAAGTTTTACACCGATTTTAAGGCAGAAAGAAAAAGTACATTGACGTGGATGTGATGGACAGAGAGAATGAGGAATTTGACATAGATGGGATGGACACCGTGACTGAAAAGGAGGTGATGTGACAGACGTACGGAGTGAGATTGGATGATTTGACCCTGAGCAACCACTGTGACATAGACAATCATTGCCTGTCTGCATCAAAAGAGCCTTTGCAATAATTCAATAAAAGTTCAAGATGCAATCTTTTCTTTTTTCTCTCGCAACACCAACCAAGTTTTCTTCTGTCAGTATCGACAGCAGTAAGACTACATGCAGACCATGTTCATCATACAGTTGCAACCCCCCCCCCTCTCTTTTTGCACGACTGAGTAGCATTATAGGTGTTGCTTTGCATTCACTGTATTTGCCACATCTGAACTGACATGATGCTTGCAGGTAGATGAAATGACAACCCACATACCTGGTTAATATTGATGGTGCTCTAGAGCAAAATGTGGGTGTTTTCCAAAAAAAAAAAAGGCAGATGCAGTGTCCTGGAATGTGCTATAAATTACCTTCTCGCCTCTCTTCATGTTTCTGCAGTTTGGTCATATGGATGGATGGCTGGATAAATGGATAGAAAGTATACAGGGAGGATGTGGAAAGCACTGAGTGAGCATGAGGTCTGAGATGCACAAACACGGCCTGAGGACAAATAAACAGCTTGGGACTGTGGGTGTGCATGGGCAAGAGGGAAGCAGTGACGGCCTATGATGAAGATTCATTGTTCTTTTCTCACCACTATCCATCTTTACCAGCATGCATGGACAACATCGGTTACCCGTGCCGCCGAGCTGGTTGTGAGTTTGTCATGTGGGTGTTGATGTCAGAGAGGCGCAACGATGAAAAGTGAAAGTGAGGCAGGGAGAATAATCCAAGTCAAAGCACTGCTAAGGTGAAACCAGAAAACATAATCATGTTTGTGTTTTTTTGTTTTTTTTTTACAAGGTAGGAGGAAAATGTAAAACTCACATGTTCTCTGTGAAACCTGACAAAAAGAGCTTCTACTGGATAAAGGAACATAGTGCTGATATATAAAAAAAAACCAGCTTATTTCAGATTTTTTAGGCGAAAATATTCCAATATTTTGAACTGTAGCCCAGAGAAGACATCAGTAAATACAATGTATTGTTTCTGTCAAGTAAGGTATTGCATTTTTTAAATATAATTGAATGAATGTGACCTCATTTTCAGCAGCCTGCAGAATGACTTGGCAGCATGAAAGAGCCACAGGGCCAAAGGGTGGCAGCCCATAGCTGTGAAGTGACTCCAGGGCTACAGTGTGCTGACAGCAAGATTAAACATGAAGCAGCAGGGGCTATTTTAATTACACTTTCTCTGTCTTGTTGTCTTGGTGACAAATGGGAATGGAGGAATTTTGCAGAAGATGATGCATTAAACTGAAGGGAATGCAAGACTTTGAACTGAATTTAATTTAATTTAATTTAATTTAATTTGGTTCTTTTTCTTCTTTTTTTTTTTTAGTTAGCCAGAGATGTTGGAGACCTAGTCAACAGGTGGATAGGGTGTGGAGAATGTAGAAGAGGCAATATTTATGACATGTTTTAATGATTTTATTAAAAGCAGCTAATGTCTTATCATTTGAAGTTGTATTGAAAAGACCGTGGAAGGAGTGAGGTTTAAAAATAAAAAGGTTAAAGTGGAACTATTATGTGCATTTCAGGCTAATTTATTTTTATTTCTGAGACCAGAAGGGCTGGGATTGATGGAGTTATTGTCACAAATGGCTTTATTTACTTCAGACCGACCCTCTCCGTAGGCTGTCAGATCAGCCTGCGGGCAAAACGAGTGGATTGAGACTCTTCCTCATTAAGCCCCGCCTCCAGCCACTGCACTACATCGGGAGCGCGCACCGCAACTGCTTTCGCCGTCATTGTAACATCTCATAAACAGAAGGATTAGGCTCATATGAACTCAAAAAACAAAAAAAAAAAACAAAATACCATGTCAACACATAGCATACAGCCCTACATGTTGGAACCTGAATCAGACCCTGAAAACGAAGTGGAAAACAGCAACCCACAGCAACGAATGCAGCAGAATGTCTCTCTTTGGTAAACTCACCAGCCATCGTTGGAAATAACTTTATCCGACTTTTTCCACCCGCCTGGTGTATGTGTACATGCCCTTGTTAACCAGTAGAAGGTAATCAATCACAGAACCTTATCCCCCGGGACGTCACAAGGATTTCCAAGTAGAAAAAACTCTCTAAAATGACGCGTTTTTCGTTGCCATGGAAACCGAACGGCGAGAGTGCTGGAACTCAAACTCAAACTCAAACATGCGTTTAGTTGATAAAAAACAGTGTCGTTCACATGTCTGATGAGGATTCAACCCTGTAACACTGTAGAAAGCTCAGAAAACTCCAAATAACCTAACACCCCTTTAAAGCCTGTCATCTTAAACACATAAAAACGCACACTACAGCTATATAATGGATGTAGAGCTTCTGTATAATGCTCAGCTTTATTTGAGCTAACAGGGTCTGAAATATCCTTCTCTGATGGAATTAAAAAGTAAAACAAGTGGAAATAAAAGAAAAAGTAAGAAAATAAAAAGACAAATGGCATGAAGTCATCTCCTGCTGCTCCTCGCTGACACTCCCCGAGTTTAATGTTATTTACTTATTGTGGTTAGAGAAGAAAAAAGATGCAATGTGGCCATCAGTTTTTCTTTTTTTTTTTCATTTCTCCTTTTTTTAAAAAAAAAAATATTTTCCAGTTTCTCAAATGAGGAAGAACAAGACCAAAGCAAAAGCAAACAAATAATAACATTCCTTTAACCATTTTGCCTTTTTCACAAAATATTTTTCTGGGTTTAAAAGTTCTCTAACTCTGAACTTTCATCAATTTTTTGCCCTGAAGTATATAGATTTCCACAGAACCTTGAAATTGAAGGCAAAGTGAACGTAGGAGCACTTAAAGTGTTTATATAATAAGTGGCTTTCCATATACTGTATGTAGTTGGGGATGAATTGGCTTTTCGCTCAGCTTCCATTTAACTTTTCCTGCACAAGGGCTAAGAAGTTAAATGACATTTACATCATAAAAGATTAAAGAAAGAGTTGGAAATTTGCCCATATAGAAGTAAGAGGGAAGAGACAGCAGAGAGTTAGGGAGTGCTGGTCAGCAGAAATGTCTTTTGCAGAAATAAGGCAGGTCGTCAGGCAGTTAAATATCACTGATACTGCATGTGAACTCTGCCGAACCCTTATTATACTGTAAGTATGCCTTGTCATTTGAAAGTTGTAGACTTGCTTTTCTACCAGCGTGTACTTACATGCAAAAATGTGTTTAATTACATAGCTGAACATTCACTGCTCCCCTAGTCTTACATCATTAGAATGTTTCATTCTTCTTAAAATTCAATTTGGAGTCAGAACTGCTTTTGATTTTCATTTTCCGGGGGAATTTTATTACTTCAGTTGCCTCAGAGTACAGAAAATTGGTTTCTAGCTTGTTGCTCACTAGAGGGTAGAGAATAAAGCAACAAGCAGTGGTTGATAACAGCTGAAAGTGCAGCACAGTGACTGCGCCGTCTTACTGTTGTGCCACGGGCGCAAACAGTGGCGCAGCTAACATTAGGTAACCTATAGACCTGTCTAACAGCACATTGATCTGTCAAATGCAGCTATATTGTTCCTTTTTATTCAGATGCCGTAGGGGTTTTTCAGTCATGTGACCCCCATCACTGTGTGAGCCAACGCTCTCCTCTGGTCTGTTGGGGCGCCTCTGTGATGCATAACTATTGTTTGTATTAATGGTTACATCTGTCCTCGTCATGACGGAAACACAGCAGCTGCCGATAAAACAGATTTTTTTTTCTCCATCCTGCTAAGGTGTTGTTACATCATGAATTACATTTTAATAAAGACAAAACAATCAATGGAAAGGTTGTTTTTTTTTACTCCTGTGCTGATTTCTGTGTGTTAGTAAAAGACTCTTGACTCAGTTCAAGCTTTTTTTTTTATTTTTTATAGTGACTGGTTTGGTGTGTGCCATCGGTTATCACTGTCCCAAGAGTATTCAGAGACAGAATATTAAGATTGAACTTCCTCAAATATAAAAAAAAAAAAGAAATATAAGTATGACCTTCAATATACTGATTGAAGGTCATCGATAGTTGCAGTTTGGCTTCTTTTTCTCTGTTTAACTTACGTTTCAGTCACAAATAATGAAGACAATGGCCTCAATCTCTTACAGTTAGCTTATTGATTCCAACAAGCTCCCCTGAGGCCTTTATCATAATGAAGGACGTTAGTGTGTGTCCATGAATGTGTATTCATCCAAGCAGACACACACCATTACAGACACTTGCAGTGTGTGCGAGTTTTAATTTCAGACCATTAGTATGTTAATGACTGGATATGAATGACTAGGAGCGGAAAAAACATTTATAGGAGTATTTTGTTTGAGGCTCATGGAAACTGATGAACTGTTTGAGAGAATTCTTCAGTGAAACATTTGATGGTCACTGAAATAATGGAGAATTAGCTTTTGGTACCTAAAATAAAATAGGAAAAATAAAAGATAGTCCGGAGAAATGATCGCATTTGCAAACTATTTTCCCCAAATCTATTTTCTATTCAATAAAACTCTCTTTATATGCATAATTGTCAGTACTTATTTTAATAAAGATATGAGGTAACAGAAATGATGATCTGTGTAGTCATTCTGTTAAGGAGAGGTACCATTTGGTTTTCTTCCTCTTTGAGCAGAAATGATATTTTTAGAGCTCAAATAGTAACTTGATTGGCTCTGCCAAATATCAGGGAACATAATAAATGACTAAAGCCAGTGAGGTTATCAAGGATAAAGCAAGGATTTTGATAATTACAGGGTATTACTCAGTTACTACTACTGTATTACCATCCTGTTACCACACTATTAACATGTTATTACTATGCTGTAATATAATGTACATTCAAGTTTTTGTACTCCAGGATTTTTTTTCCTCAAGTTTAATATTTGAAACAATAATTATAAATGATGTATTGATCATATCAATCCATTGTTATGCTAAAAAAAAAACATCCAGGATTTTTTTTTCTACTTAAGTCCTTTTTGCACTTCTTTAGATTTAGACTTGGATGGAATGAAATTAACCAGGTGTCAGATTTAAATAAGACCATCCACCTGCCACTTCCTGAGGAGGGACTAGTAACTGTCTCCTAACAAGGAGCTTTGGATTGAAATATCATGGATTAAATGTATGAAAAATGAAGGAACACGGTGGCATTTCCAAAAAACTTGTCTGTGTGATTCAGCTGTGCTTTCCAATACTTCCTGTTTTTAAACGCCTCGTGGGTCCTCGTGTCATTCATAATTCATTTTAGATTTTTAAAGTTTGCGTTTAGTATGGAAGAAGAGTTAGCTCATGTTGCATAGTGGACCTGAGGTCAGAGGAACTGTTCACTTTGAAATAAGAGGGAGTATTCTAGCATGTTTATGCTTTCTTGCTGGCACGCTGCTCAGAGTGATGAAATTCTCAACACTCCTGGAAATGCTCGGGGGAAGCAAAGAAGACAGAAAAGTAGCTTCAGTGTGAATTTAGTCAACACATTTTTAGATCCTGGGTACCTCAGGAAACTGCCCTGTTCAACGGTTGTCAGATTAGTTCTTTGCCTATCGCAATGTTCCGCTTATACGGAGAGCATGTCACACAAGCAGAACTTTCACCCGTCTGATGTCAACGTTGATGCACAGTTTTCAGACACGCACATTTGCCACATATGTACAACTTATACACATAAAAACACCTGCATGACAGAAAACAGCTGCTACGTTGGATTTCATTGCAGGAACACATCATCCATGTATTTCTTGCATCCTGTCTGGATGTGCGGCAACAAAGTCCTAATTAAATATCCCAATTAAATCCTGAGAAAACATCAATATGCCCAGAAGTCAAAGCCCTGGCAGCACATCACTGCTCAGCTGCTGAAACCCCATCAAGTTTTATGACATTTTACTAAACAAATTAACATGCAGCTGTAATCCAGAGAAAGAGGAACTAATGAGAGAGGCAAGGTCTCTGGGTGATCTGCCACTGATGCTCTGATGTGCATGCATAGATGCAAATGAAATCATTTCAGTAATGACCATATTCTTCAAATATAAATAAATTTGCACGGGTCACAAACAAAACGACCTGTTGAATTTTCATCCCTGACAAAACAGCCAAAGTTTTGCTTGTTGTGATTTGAAGAGATAATCATGAAAGAAAGTTCTGAGCGCTGCTCCGGTAGCTGAAAGTAAACGATCTATCTAAGAGAAAATACTAGGGATGTGACGACACATTGATCTATTGACACATCGCTGATCTGGTCAATGAGCTAATGACATTGATCCAAAATATATTGTTCTGAAATTGGTACGATAACGACTATTCAAACACACTTTTATTTTCAAAATAGCTGTATTTTGAGTTCCCCTGGCACATGTTTCCTATTTATTACCCATCAGTCTGTAGTATAAGAACAGATTTAAATTAAATTAAATAATTTGAAGCTCAGTAATAACAATGTTCAATAAAATTGTCATTGCTTCTTGTTATTTCTGATATGAATGGAAATGAGTGTATTCAGTTACCTCTGATATCGTTTACACTCAATCAGTGGATCCCGAATCGAATCGAATTGAAACTGGATCGTGACTAATTTTGATATACCAGCAAATATGGAATTACTTTCCATTAAATCACTTTAATATCAGATCATGATTAAACTGGGGACATACACACCTACAAAACACTTCATTAGTACCTCAGCTGTTTATGTTTGATCTAATTGGTCTGCTCCCTCCACCCCCTCCCCCCCCACCCTGCTTTTTTATTTTTAAACATTTTCTATTTTAGATAATCTTTGCAAAACCTTTAATAAAAATGCTAAATGAATTCAATGTTACATGTTTATTGATATAGTTTTTACAGTCATTTGTTTTAACAGTGACTGTTTTCATTGCATGTCCTCTTACTTCCACATCCTGCTCTCTTTCTTTTATTCTGGCTTCTTCAAATATAATTTATGGACTTTTTTAGATAACATGCTTTATAAAACAACACTGTTAAACAAAATATACATTGAGTTATTTGGTAAATATATAAGTAGAGTTGAGAGATGTCTAACGCGCTCCTTCCAAAATGTTGTGCTTTTCATAAATCTGTTCCAGCATCGACCACAAACGTCACAGTCTCCGTTAAGGTCTTAGCTCCAGATAAAGAATGGAAACAGAATGCAAATGCCAACATACATGCATACAGCACAGGCAAAAAATAAAAATTTTCCAACAAATAGCTGAACATTTAAGTGTTGTGACAAAAAGGTACCAAAAAATCCTGTTGGAACAAATCAGGTTTGTTTGCAACAGGTAGGTGACACGATTTGGGTGTAAAAAAAGAGAAAGTTGGAGAGTAGAATCTCCCCGAAGTAAAAATGGATACAGTTATCTGAAACAAAATGCATTTACACATTTTGGAGCAAATTGATGCCTCTAAACATAAACTGGAATTTTAATATTCTGTCATCAGGAGCCATGCTTCCCAAACTTTTTAAGCCATGATCCCCAACATAACATACGTTTGTGTTTGCAATCCCACTCCCACACGACGAGTTAAGAGAGTGCTGTATCAGATGGCTCATTCTGCAGACATCCTGTAAATGTAAAGCTAAAAAATGTCTGAATCTCCAGAAATAAGGCAGGTGAAGTAGGTTCTGATGGATTTGGCTCACTGTTGTGACAGTGCGCCGACATGCCTGAAATCAGCTTTTCTTGCAGAGGTAACGCTAAATTCTGATTTTTACCATGACTCAAATGTGTTCTAACTTTGCATTAATGTGATTAAAAACAAATGAAGGTGCTAATTTCACAGATTTGTCTTTGCATTAATGTTCTATATTTGACAACCCTGAAAAAAAAAACCAAATTTATTTAAGAAATATAAACTATATACAGTGTTTTTTTTAGACTGCTGAAATTATATTGTCTCTCCCATTAGGGTACATCATGAGAAAGTCAATAGTTAGTTATATCATCAAAAGATTCACAAAATCTGGAGATAAAGAAGAAGAAACATGATTGAAAATCAGTACATACACAACACACCAACAGTGTGAACATTCAGTCTGTAGAGCGCCGCCAGAGTAGAAGCAAAGACAAGAAGCAGAAGTGGAGTTTACTCTGTCTGGCTGCACGTCTGCCTGGGACTGCCTCAGTTTTTCTGGTTATTTGATCAGGCCAAGCAGCAAAAGGTCAGGGATGATTGGCATTTCACTGTTTGGCTGTCATATTTGCCAGCTGCCCGATGTCACAACCAATCAGCGGTAATCAGAATGTGTTGCAAAGTCTGGTGTAATTTAGGCTCATGCTTTGTATGTGCTGCACTACATCCACCACGCAGAACAAATGTGGTGCAACATTCTTTGTTTCTGGGAAAATGAATATTGATGCACTATTTCAAGTAAAGAGGAAGTCAAATCGTTATTTCCCTCGCTCACACGCTCTCCCCCCCTCCTCCAAACAATTTCCGTTTTCACCTCACTAACTTTTATCTCAGTTTTATCTACTGTCTCTGACCTTTAGACAACCAAAAGTATCTTTAGTGTTTTCTCTGGAGTGTTTTTCTGGAAATCAGCCGGTGCACAGATTATAAATCACACTGCAAACATAACTACTATGTGGGAGAAGTTAAACTTTGATTACTTTCTCTCCACCGCTCAGCCCAATGCAAAATCCTGCTGTTAAATCATTTAGATATTTATATAATTCTGCACTGCCGGCATTAATAATGATTTGATTACTGACCCATTTTAATTTTTCCCCTGCAAATTTCCATTACTCATGAAAACATATTTAATAGAAACATATTTGATAGAAATAGAAATATATTTTTTTTACTAACACGTCTGTGATGTATCGCGTTTCTTCTGCAGCTCTTTGAACATTTTATGCATTGAGTAACATTTGAAATGAAGCAATCGCTTTGCGGGAAATGGAATTCTGAATAAATTGCAGCGGCATGGAAAATACATTTTGATTTTAAAGTGGGGGATCCAGGAAATGACACAGATGAAGCTTTTTAGGCCAGTGTGGTTCCTGAAAGAGTCTGTCCTTCACGGTGTGTGACAGTGTGTCGGCTGTATTGATGTGGTCTCGCTCAATATCTGCTGATTGCATGTATGAACACATATAGATTCATGATTGCACGCATAAAAGCCATGCAAACATGCTGCATGTTTTCATTACTGTAGGGCAACAGTCACGTATGTAAAACGTCCTCTGTAAAAGCACTGCTTTTACAGATGACATCCATGCAGGATAATAATAACTCATCGTCTTCATTTTCTCCCAGTTTTTTTCTAATCTGTCCATTTCTCTTCTTGCTTCATCTTCTTTGTGTCTTACTGTCTCACCACTGTTCTCATCTCTGCAGCATTAATCTTCCAACCAATGAATTGGAACTTCTGACTCTATCACTCCTATTATCGACTGCAGCCATCCCTTATTTATGTTCCATTTTCCCTTTCTATTCCTCACTCAGCCTTCCCACTGTTGTTCCATTGACCGGCATGTAATTTCTATCATGAATAATGCAAGTAGAGAGACAGAAATAGTCCTACTTCATTCTCCTGGCTAGGATTTGTTCTGCAGTAGTTTAACTCAACGTGTTTGTGTTGATTTTTATTCAGCTGTGCCAGCTACTTTGTTAACCGGAAGAGGGATTTGGTTGTAAATGTGCTCCCAAAGCTGCATTCTTACTGAAATAGACTAGAACAGTCAATTGTAAGATCAGGGTGCAGATTTATTCAACCTCTCAGTGCTCATGAGTACTGATCCATGATCTCTGAGGTAGCTCCCAGGGCAATCCTTTTCATTAGCTAACATCCTGAGCAGACGCGCCGACATATGGCAGTCTGCAGGCAAAAATGAAATTTCAGTTTCAATGCTACTGTATATTGAAGTTTTCAGCATTTGTGAGACAGCTTTCTGGAACTGAGATGCTTGAGACTCAAAATAGACCCGATGCTGATCCTGCAGTTTGATATAGCAGGAAATAAGTAAATAAGAAAGTCATATTTGACCCGTAAATCATTATTTAACCTTTAAATAGGTATGAAAATGAGAGAAATACATCCTAAGCTACAGCAGTTTAAACCATGTCATTATTTATTCAGTTAAAAACTAATTAAAAATGCAGACCCAGTGCACAAAAAAACGTTGCAACTGTTTCCATATGAACTTACAGTAATAATGATTAATCACAAGTGGTAAATATTTCAGACGGTCACCAAACATGCCCAGAGTGAAAATCCCAAAAGATACACCTAAAGGTTAAACTCTGCAAAGCTCAGAAAAACAGAAAAAAAAAAAAAAAAAAAAAAAAAAAAAAAGATTTTCTCATTTACTCTCCTCTAACCACGGCTACATCTACACCCATCTTGCATCCTGTCTGTGCTCTGAACTCTCCAGTCAGTCTGGTGTTGACTCTTGTCTTATCTCTTGCTCTAGCAGTTTCTCTCTCTCTCTTTTTTTCTTCTCTTCCTCTGATAATGTCCTCTTGCATTGCTTCAATGAATCCTCCACAGTGTCCGCTCGAAACGGCCAATGGGTCGATATCCAGTTGCTGGTGCATGGTGTGATGTTCCAGGTTAGAAAGAAAAGTTGTGAAGTGCAGCTTCTTAGCTTTGGGATGCTGCAGGACCATGTCAGCACTAAGATGTACATAATGCCTCAAAACAAGTCCAAAAGAAATCTTTTGAAGGTCAGAAAGTTGAATTGTGCTTCATGACCGTGCAGTAGGATGTGGAATTAGTAAGTGTGAAGTATGACTTGGTTGTCTCTCTGAAAAGAGCAAGACAGTACAGCTTAGGTCTGCAATGTTGGCTTTAAACTTGTAAAACAATGTTGTTTTGATAGACCAGACCAAAGTGGAGAAGTTTGACCTTAACACACAGTGCCTCATGAAAACCATACGCAACATGTCAGGAAAAACCCATCATACCAGCTTTCAGACACACTGGGAGCAGGTGATAAATTGAACACCTTGTAGTACTGAGTCATCCATGAACTCTTATTTATCCCAAAGAATTCCAGAGTTAAACATGAGGCGATCTGTCTGCTTGGCTAAAACTGGGTCATGCATCACAGCAGTGATGCTGAACATCCATGGTTATCTGAAACAGGAATGATGAAAAAGCGAAGAATGAAGATGTTGCAGGGGGTGCAGATAAAGTCCAGACCCAAGCTGGTTGCCAGTGAGAGAGCTGCGTCTAAGAAATAAGACAGCAAGCATCAGTGATAAAGGAGAGTAAGTAAAACTCCTCAACAGCTGTGTGAGAGACTAATAATGAAAACTCCATTACGCCAAGTTATTGCTGTCAAAAGTGATTCTATAAATTATGGAATCATGGGGTGTAATTAGTTTTTCTTTCTATTTCACATTTTAAAAACTGATCCACATTGTTTTGTTAAAAATATAGTGGGGAATTGGGAATACAAATAATACATCCTCTGTAAGAGCAGATGATCACATGACTGGACCAAATTGACCTGCATGATAGAGGATTAACAGGTTTAACCTCTGATATGAGGAGGAATATAAAACTCTAGATGCATGCTGAAAAAAGACAAATTTTACTCAACACCTTGCTTAAAAAAATAAAAAAGTGCAGTGGCTTCTTTTTCATGATAGTGGTGAGAATCATAGTAGACTGGATCTCACTGTGGGCTTTGAGAAAATCACCTTGAGTCTTGTAGTGCTACTTTCCCTGATATTGGTCCAAGAACTTGCATAAACATGCTTTTAAATCCCTGCAAAACTCCTGAGACAGGATTTCAGAATGTTTCTGCTTGAGCACCCCTGTTAAGGTCACTCAGCTGTCCTCTAAGGACAATAAAGAAATCGAAGCAAGCCATGTAATCCAGTGTCATGTGAAAAACAAGCGCATGCCATTGAAACTCTCAGCTTTTGATTATAGTGACAAAGGTGATATACCTTTTCCAAACAGCGCAGATGAAATTAGCTTTTTCCATTATACTCAAGAAAAATGTCAATAAATACAAATGGAAATACATTTCTCTGAGGGCAGAGTAAGGACACAGAGAAGCTTTTCTTGTCATCTTGAGCAGAGAGGGAGAAAAATCATTATAGACATTGGCAGTAGTACTGTTGTCCAGAAGGAAATGTAGTGGAATAAAATAATACACAATGCACTGATTTGCAAGTTATATATATGTAGTTAAACATAGTGAATTGACAATATATCAGCTATAAAAAGTGAGGATTTTAGTTGTGGGCTGTGTAACTGTAGGTGACATGTCCAACAACTGTCGAATGCTTTCGGCTCCTCGGACAGCTCTGCATTAAAAACAGACACAGCTCAAGCCAGAAAATCGCTGCCTGGACCCGAGACCAATCCGAGAGCCATCGTCAGCGAATATGGTTTGTCACAGATGCAAATTAAAACTGCCTTTCAGAGAAGAGATGCAGAAACGCTGCCATCGTCTCTGCTGGCTCATTTCAGATGGACTGAGGTGAAATGGAAAACTTTTCTGCTGAAAATCAACATGCTAAATTCTTCTTGAAAAGTGCGGGCACCCTCCTCATCTGGGCTGAAGGGGAGAACGGCCTTCCGACTGGCTCTGTGCTTTGACTAGAAGCCTCTCTGATGATCTTCTGGGACGCTGGTGGACATGATGAGAAACTATAGACGCACTTTGATTGCAGCAGCTGCAAAAATATTTTCCAAATGATCATTTTTCTTTTACTTAAGAAATCTACTTATTTGGATTTCACTTTAAACTTTATTCTTACATCTTTTTAGCTTTACAGTGGTAAAAGTTGATCTGTAAATCTGTAAATTACAGAATATTCCTTTTTATCTTGTGATGCTGGTATCGCCACAGTGTAAAGACGCTGATGAAAGTCTCTGAGTGGCACTGGAAATCTTCCCTGTGGGCATCTGAACTTGCCTTGTCCCTTTAAGTGTTGTTTATTTCAACAAAACAAGGCAGTTTTTTTCCCCTTGCTGTGTAAGTAGGCAGGCCAGACGTGCTTTCTGCTGTATGCTAAGAACTGTGAACCGAAAACACATCTTTTCACTTGCAATCGCACCACATTCAGATCCGTGGTGCTGGTGTGTGTTGAATACTTCAGAGCTTTGTGGTGCTCGGAAATCAAACAGAATGTGGTCTGTTTGGTCTGTTCAGCGCAGAGAGGTGGGAAAGGGATTCTGGCACTTGCTTCAGATAGTCACTGCGCCAGAGGGATTTCTGAGGACCACACTTGGCACAACGCACCATGCATTACTATCCAACCTCACCCAGTCACAGCTTTTCTACTTTGTGGCACTATTGGTCACATTTTCTCTTTTTAATTAGTTACTCTTCATTTCTCTTGTGTTATGTACATGTGCTTGTTCTTTTCTGCTCCTTTTTTCATGTCTTCATTATCATTTTTTCTTACATCTCTTCATTTCCTTCTATCCTGTATGACTAGTTTGACAGAGATGGATAGTACAGCATGCAAAGCTTTGCCTTCTTGTCAGATGGATTGCAAATGTTCAGCTGGAGATATTTTACAGTTAAACTGTTACCCTAAAATATCCGATGCACAACATGATGTATCTGAAGGCTTCGTGTTTGTAAAGATTTGCCCCCACTTTGACAGATAACTGTGAAAGAAGTGAGAAATGTAACTTTAATCTTAAGCATAAACTCATCTCACAAGACATGTTTTTTCAACAAATGATTATGTCTTTAGAGATAGATAATTGAGCTCAAAGTTGTATTTGTATCCAATTAGCTTTTATAGTTTATCTCCACATTTATGGCTGCAAAGATAAGCAAGATGGCAGTGGCCAAACACTGAATTCAGGGTTTCAAAGAAGCACTGATGCAACTTGTGTAATGAATGAATGAATATTTGCCATTTATACTTAATAGGAAGTTTTAAGTGTATTTCCCATAACAGGAAACCTAACTTTAGCTTCTCATTTCTTGTCTTTTATCTGTTTTTCTTCATTGTACGACTAGATTTAACTAAATAGAGAAGCTAACACAGCAGAAAATGACCCAGAAAGACAGCAGAGACCCCCACACTGAAGCAAAATGAAACAAGTACAATAAATTAGATAAACACTGCCCTGTAACTTACCCTCTTTTTCTCTCCAGCACCTCTCGTCGTACGTGCTGCTTGCCCTGTGCTTAATAAAACAGATTAATTAGGCTCATTGGCATTCTAGGGCACTGCTTCCAGCTGTTTCCCTGAACAAGGTTATCCATTTTAACTGTGAACATGGGGAGTCTGGAAGGAAACAACTTGGAGGCTAGCTAGCAGCCCACCACAGGGAGGTTTCACTGCTAGAATGGATGGATTTCAGGAACATAGTCTGACTTACTGGACAGCAAATCCATCAGTCAGTCATTTTCAGATGAACTACTTTGCCACGTGTGTTAACACGTGAAAAAAATGTTGTTTGGGTTATTGCTCCTGTCCCTCATTTTTATTTCTCTCTCACACACCGCTGGCAAAGCAGATGAATGTTCACCGTGCAGCAGATAATTTGTCATTCTATTTGAGTAAAAGTCAAAAAGGTAAATCACACTGTAAACATGTGATAAATAGGCAATCTCATCAGTATGATTGATACTCCCTCTCCTGCCCTGGTGCCATGTTTAATACATAATACCATCTGACAGGCCCCAGTTAGCATCAGCTTTCATTATCAGTAAAACATGATAACACAGTCCCAGACCCTGTGGCAGAGAAATTGAGATGGTCTTATGGAGAAGACATATAAACTCTGAAGTATTGAATCTTGCATGTATTTGTTGTGCACTGTAAGTAATGACAACATCTTGTTGAAGTGGTGGGTCAATACACATTACTAAGGAAAAGGAGATCCAGCTGATGAAGGATGTAGTGCAACCTCAGGTCAACAAGGTAACTGTACCTTTTAGAACCGCATCAATAAGCACACGTTGAGCTGGATCAAGCTGAGCCAGCGGTTTTAAAAAGCGGTAAGTAGAAAATTACAGGTTGAGATAGTTCTCTCAGGGAAACTTATTATTTTTTAGAACTTTGTTAAAATTGAAGTGTGTCACCACAGAGTATAAAGTCTTTGTGGAAAACGTGTAATCATCTTTTTAACAGTCAGTGTTCCTATGCTGGCAGTGAAAGCTGAATAGAGGGAAAGACAATAGCCTGCCTTGAAGGTTCACAATCTCATATAAGCAGTCCAAAGTTTCTACTATAATAAAACAGTAAAACATTGTAATTAGTCTTTTTTTTATTTGATATTTTTCACTAAAGAAACTGCCTCAAATATACATTAGTCAGTAATGCAAAGTGTCTGTGAGGACACAGAAGGACGTTACCATGATAATTAGAGTAGAAAGAAAACTTACTAAAGCCACACTACTGATGTTAAATCAAATCAAATCAAGCTTTATTTGTATGGCACTTTTCGTGCTTAAAAACAATACAGAGTGCTTTACATTATAAAACAATTTACATCAAAATAGATAAAACACTAACACACATACACCCATAGTCCCCTTTCACCCACCTACAACCACTCTCGCCCATGCCCTATTAGCCCTATAACAGTTAAAAGATCAATGGCCAGGTACATTTGTACCAGATGTGCACTAGATAAGGAAATGTTAGGCAGATCCTCATACTTTACCTTTAACTAATACGACTTTGACATCCATCTTGCATCCTGTCTCTCCTCTTAGCTCTCTGTAGCCACTAAAAGTCAATCCAGTATTGACTTTTTCCTTGTCTCTTATCGTGTCACTTTCTCTATTTCTTTTTTTCGCTTCCACGTGTTCCTGTTGCTTCTCCTTGCTAAATCAGACATGGTGAACGTTCAAATCAGACAATCTGTTGATATCCATTTGTGCTATAAATCAAAACACAGCTGTCATATGAGGCCCCAGGCTGGAAAAAAGCTCTGAAATGTGGATTCCCAACCCCAGAAGACTGCAGGGCAACGATGACCCCAAAAATGTGCAAAGTAATTGTCGCTATGCTGTCAAAACAGCCAAATGCACAGAGTTTTGAAGTAAGAAACTTATAGTTGCTTAAAAGATGCGTTATTAAGTAGTGGAACTAAATTATACTAAACAGAAAAGATTCAGAATTTGAACATTTTAATTGAATAATTATTTTCTCTGTTTTCTTTTCTGTTCTCTTTCGGTCCCTTTTCTATCCTCTCCGGTCTGGTCCAGCAGCAGAAACTCTGTAACATGAACAATTATCCAAAACAAATAGAAAAATAAAATAAGAATCCAGAAGTACAAGGGGATCATTATATCTATAAAAGCTCCCCTTTGCAGAATAAATTTGCTCAGCAGAACACAGCATCCAGAACATCAGTCTGCTTGCTTAAATGCTGGACAAGACAATTTAAAAAAAAAAAAAAAAAAAAAAAAAAAGATTTTTTTTTAAAGACTGAAAGAACTGTTGATTTTCTCAAAAGGCTATTCTCATGTAGAAAACCATAAAACTGGTGAAATATTTCTGGTGTTACACATTTCTAAATATAAATAAATAAATAAATAAATCGCTACAGATCTAGACAAACCCAGTTAGTTAATAGTTCATGATCACTCTGACCTTTGAGTCTTGTCCTCTGCTTTTTCTGTTTTTTTATTTTTGCTTTTGTGATTCTTCTCTTTGTTCCTTGTGAGACTCCAGCTGATGCAATATGAATGTTTTGTCTTCTGTGGAGTGGATCTGTGTACAAGTATTTGTGTGTGTATGTGTTACAAAGCCAGACTATTTGTGAGCCTTTTGGTGCGTACAAACATCAGGCACTTTACCCTCCTCCAGTGGCAGACAGGAGGGGAGTTTGTTGTCACATTTTTTCATCATTACCTCCAAGGCTCCCCTTCATCTCTCTCCCTTGGAAGTTAAAAAAGTCATCAAAGGCCTGGCATCCGGCAGCTTTATGCGTCTACTCTAAAAAATATCTTTTTCTCCCTTGAATCTTCAACAAACACTGTTGCCTTTTCCGCAAAAGCCCCTCCATTTTGGTGGTGCTGGAAATCTCTGCATCTTGTCTCAGTGAAGGTGTGATTGTGCTTCTTCTGACATCTTTGCTAAATGGAGAATACTCTGCTACTCATGTAACACCTCTGTGACTTTGTCCCTCCCCTGGGAGTCCAGCAGTTCCTGTATCCTCCTCAATCAAGAACTTGTCCTCCTCTCTGCTTCGTCTTGCCTTTCGCATCACTGCATTATCATAAAGGCGCTGCTTTTCACTCTGCGGTGAAGGAAGCCCTTTAGTGCTCTGGCTGGAGCATCGGGCTAAATCCTGAATCAGGGGGAGAGGCAGGCTCCTTGGGGAGAAAGTCTTGGCTGGATTGTTAAGAGAATGTTGGACATTAGGGCTTTAGCAAATCAAATGCTGGATTAGGAGCAAACGATGCGTTGGAAATTCCACAGGGTGTTAATAGTAGCCGTCTGGGATTTGATCCTGCTTTTTTGCTCACAGATTCATGATATGTACTGTACGTGTGCAGATGCATGATGTTGTCAGCAGTGTTTTTGTATATTCTGCTTGTATTAAATAATAAATAAAAACAATTTTTTTGTGGTTAATGATATTACATTCTATCTCCCACATCAGTTATATTGTCATTGTGTAGATAGATTTATGCTTGCATGCACGGATGGATGGATAACTTTACCTTTTAAGCCACTCTGATCTATAATTACTTTTTATTTCTCTTTTTGTTTCGTCCGTATGTCTTTTGGATCAGTAAAAATCTTGGATTTTGATTGGATGGAGATTAACCGTCCTTTTTTTCTTTATTTTCCACAAGGATGATGAGCCAATCACTGCAGGGGCTGACAGCAGAGACCACACCCACGTCTTGAAGTTTCTCAGCCAGCAACACAAGAAATTACCATGGAAACCAGAGGTAACGCAATTTTTTTTTTCTCAAACATCTTTTCTTTTAAAATACTTTCCTCCGTCTTCAGGCAGACTTCTTATATTAGGGCCCTCCGTTGCTTTTCCATTTGAGTGATTAAATGAGCTAAATCTGGCCAGTGTCCCTCACATGAACAGCAAACTTTAATCAAAAGAAAAGTAATATAAATCAGCAGTCCTTTTATTTCTTTGTTCTAAAGGATATGATACTTGAGGACAAATGAAGATGCAGTCATTCTTCTGGAGCTATCAGTGAATGAAAGAAATGTCCCTTGTGGTTATTATGAGAGATGATTGTAAGAGGAGGACATTTAATCAAAAACCATCGGTAGCTTATATTTAAAGGCACCTATGACTGAAGATTAGAAGCCGAAGAGGTTCATGCATATTTTTCAGCTCACTTGCTGATGTGGTCTTTGCAGCGGCTGTAACAAAGAGAGCAGCAGACAGGGCAATTAAGCAGCGGATTAGTGATAAGGGAAACAGCGCTGGATTTGTCACATGTGCAGCAGAGGTTAATTAAAGTTTTTTGCATGTATGCGTGTCTCCGAGCCTATTCTGGAAAATATGATTTATTGCACGTCAGGTGTTGTATCGGCCAAATTGTAGGGGATGCACACAGTTCATGTGATTGTGCATGAGAAATCTGACTTCTTTGTCTTTGGTTTTAAAGTGCATCAGTTTGAAGGAAGTGATCTAGCCCTTTTCTTTTTTTTTTTCTTTTTAAACAGGCAGAATTTTTCATCATCCGGTGTTTTGTACTCAGATTTCTTACAAAGCATTATGCATGTAATCTTTTTGCACAAGGCAGCATTACAGGGTGGCTGAACACAGCATGAGTGTGATAATGTTACACCTGCGGTTTTATTTTAGCAGCTCCTGAGTGAGCTGGTTTGCCTTTTATGTTGCCTTTAAAAAATGCAAACCATTCTGCACTAAATCATCCAACTACAGAATCCCATTTGAAAACCGTTTTTTCTTATCTGTTACATCATATTCCTTTATTTTAGCACGATTAGTAATTGCATATAATAGTATTTTATAGTATTATAACTGTAGTGGAAAAAAAATCTGTCAATGACAAGGAGTCTGGTTCTGAAGTGAAAAGTATTACAAAGTTTATTGAACAAAGAAGAAAGAACAAGACAATACAAATTGCAATTTGGAGAGGCGGTTCAGAAGTCTGAAAATGCTCTCCTGGGTTCTACATCAAACTACACCTTTAATCCCCGCTCTACAGTACGTCAATTTCATGTCATAACCCTATGTTATCCTAAACAAGAAATGTCTGTTGTGGCTTAAAAGTTAGGGTCAGACTGACCCCTAAGTTATAATTCCCCTAATGGCGCCATGATGTCTTACTCCTTAGCTGTAAAACTCTTCGGTGGAAGAGAGTGTTCTAATTAATCAAATCATCAGATGTCTGGATGCAGACATCTCAGGGCCTCTACACATTGGTATGTCTGTAAAAGAGACACTGTGTAACTACGCCTAAGTTCATCATGACCTATTCAGAAGCCCACAAAGCCATAATCAGAAATGAATATACTAAGGATTATAAAATTTATGAAAATCTAAGTTAGAACATAAAATTTCCACAACAACATTTATATTTTATTTTGACAGTCACTTTTTTTTAACATAGATAATTTGTTTTTAAAACTTAATGACCGAGAAACATCTGTTAGTGGATATTTAGAGGCCATCTGCAAATGAATGATGCTTTTTGGATCATTTAAGAAGAATTTAAATTGACTTTGAAGCAGCCAGACAACAGCCAAACAGCTATCTGAGTCTGGATCATGTTGGCTACAAGTTATTAGACAAATGTAACTGGATTCAAGGCCAAATCACAGCAAACAACTGTAAAATGTGCATTTAGATCTTCCTTTATTTTTTTCTGTAAATACAGTTAAAAAACACATATCCACAATGCCTTTTCATTTACAGGCAAGAACAGGATTTCTCTGATCAATTTTTAGATTTATTCAGTGGGTTGTAAAAATCAGAAAAATAACATAAAAGTAAAGTTTGGAGGGAAATAAATGTTGCAGCATCCACACACATTACATTTTACACTGAGCATGACAAGCATCAAAGCTGACTTATAGGAGTCAACATGGCATTTCTTTGACTGATTTCCAGATTGCTTTTAAAGCAGCATGCCATTTAGTTTCTAAGAATATTTTTTTCAAATCCAGCTATGAAATATTTCATCCAGATCTTCCTCAGAAAACCTCTTTTATCTCATACTTCTGCTAAGTCGAAGCCAAGCTTGTCAGAAAGCATGCAGCGTAGCAGCTCTTCCTCTGCTTTTACTTGCTATCTGTCCTAATTACCAGCATTAACTTGTTTTCTTGGTGCACAGCCAGGATGATAGAGGTCTGAAGGGTGACTGAGCTGGCACTCCCAGACATGTAGACTCAGACTGGCTGAAGTCGAGTTGTGCCATATGCCAGCTGTCACAGAATGGCAGAGGTCACACAGACGTTCACAGACATCCTACATAAAGCTAAGTTTTTATTTTTTTGCATCTTCTACAGCTTTCACACAGACAGAGGAAGTTTGCTGCAGCTGCTTGTCTAGAATAAATGCTGCAGACTTAATGACAATCTCCCGCCAGTGACTTCATCCAGAGGTGACTGGAGGATTAGTGCACATGTACAGCTGTATGTAGTCTGTCTGTCAAGGACACCAGCATGCCACGCACAATGACACGAGATCAAAGAGCAACCTGCTGGCGTGCTGTTTAAGAAGCAAGCAGTAGCTAGGCGTTAGTGGGGGCGGGGAGAGTCATTTGCAGTAAAGCTGATGTGGATCCAGACAGGAGCTGAGCATGTTAAACAGTTTTAAAATGCAGATTTAGCTCCTTTACTCCTGTCTGACTGACCAGCCCAGATATCTTCTGTGTGTCTTTGTGTGTGCCATTTCGCTGCTGCAAATTTGGACAGCCTGTTATTTACCTCTCAGGA
Source organism: Telmatherina bonti (assembly GCF_933228915.1). NCBI lineage: Eukaryota > Metazoa > Chordata > Actinopteri > Atheriniformes > Telmatherinidae > Telmatherina > Telmatherina bonti. Next base: position 36,620,221 of record NC_136620.1, on the reverse strand, counting down.
GGGGAGTCAGGAAGATATTGCGGTACAATACAGACACATGACTCACCCAGGAGCCGTCATCACTTTTCACAAAAAAACCCCATGCAGTGACAATCCTGGTGGTGGATCCAGATCTTCCTCTTGTCTCTGATCCTCCTCCTCATGTCACAAAAAATGTGAGGTGAAGGTACAGAAGAGAAAACCTGATATATCTGCTCATGGCTCTTGAGTTTTTTGTTCAAAATCTTCAATGGCCAAAATAGGAAGCAGGAATGAATATCCTCCAGGCTGCAGTCTGTCCTTACAGTTGGGTATAGTGATTGACAGCTTGTTGCAGAAGAGGAAAAAAAAAGACTCAGTCTCTTGCTCCTCAGTCGGATGTGTCCACTGCAGCCATTTCAGTCATCCTCACGTTACATCTTTCACATTGCAGAAAATATGATGGCAGACTGTGCAAGTCTTCATTACAGTCTCTGATAAGGCTGGAATCTAGATCATATGAACCTTCGTCTTCCAGGTGTTGCTGCTGTCTCGGTGTGAAATGACTTCTCATGGTCCCTCTTTACCCACAGATGTGTCTCATAAACTAAAAGTATGTCTTCACTCTAAACACAACAGGTCAGCTGAAGCGCAGAACAGTGTTATTGCAACGGTGATTATGCTGACTCTCCTATACTGGGAAGTGAACAAAGTATTGTATATACCCAAGTGGGCCTTTGCCAGGACCATCATGCTTCACTTTTCTTATCCAATTGGGATTAACAGTGTCAGCTGGTGTGATAGCTCGTCAGTGGGTGCACTGAGCAGCCATTTGTCAGTGCCTTCCTGCCAGCAGGAACACAGAAGGCTGCACCAGATTTGGAGAAAGGCAGATAGCATCCTGCAGGAGAGAGGAGGAGAAAAGACAAAAAAAATAATCTAATATGCACTCTGGTGAAAGGTGCGAGCAGATGGATGAGATAAAGGATGGAGATGTTGGAAGGCGGCACGTGCATGTAGCTGTGTAGAACAATGTAAAAATCTTTAAATTCATGTTTGTTTTCACTGATTAGTTCACTTGTTTGCTTTTTGTGTTTTGTTAATATTTACCAAATGTCCTTTACTGCTGCTGAGCTAAACGGTTCTCTCTGCTGTGAAACACGATATGCATACAGCATGTGGAGGTCTGTTTCTGACTGGGCCACTCTAATAAGGCAGATTGTCTTCATTTCAATCCAGTCTGTCTTTAACTAACTTTCATCTTCCAGGATAATTGTCTGGATTTACCATCCAGCTTCTGCCGAGATCCAGCCCATAGGAAGCCTTTTTGACTCAATCCTATGAGACCGCCATGATAACCTCCCACAATTTCAACCTTTCTAGACCCAGAGGCAACATTTCACAAATTATTTTCCCAAAAGCATTTTTGAGTTTTAACGTACGCAAATAATAGACTCATGAATAGAGACATTAACCAGCAGTAAATTCACTGAGCCTTGAGCTTTTACTCTTGGGCTTCTGTTTTGCACCATTGAACATTATATTTTATGAGCCATCTTAGCTGCATGTTCACATCTGGAGAGAACAGCTCCAGTAATACATGAAATTTAAAGACAGTTTGTCAAGTCGTGTTATAAAAGTGTTGTGATGCTCAAAAGATTAGTTGTTTTTTTTGTTTTTTTTTATCAGATTAAATCATTGAAATGAAAAACTATAAATTATTGTATTTTTTTACTTTATCATGAAATGTAAAATACATTTCTTTATGATTATCTACATAAGTTTTTTCCTGAATGTGTTGATAAAACCAGACGGGGGGGCTATGCCTACTCAGTTTACCGGGTCGTTGCCATGGGGATGGCCTTTAGGTTTGCCCTTGCATTGCAGCCATTTGGCTGTGGTGCGGATCTAGGCCTACCCTGAGTCGTGGCCGTTCCAGTGGTGATGTGCTCTCTGGTTTTGGATGGGATGCCCCCTGGTGTGAAAGGATCCCCAGGATATCGTTTCCTCGCAGTTTGCCAAGCCAGATGTTTATTTATTTATTTTTTGTTAAAGAGACAGAAGATTATTTTAGAATATTGCTATGCAACATGGGATTGGGGGTGCATGCAATATGTTTGTTTTTGAATAATTATGTGTCTATTTGTTTTCCTTCTTGTTTTAATTTATGTGAAGCACTTTGCCCTGCTTCATGTATGAAAGGCGCTACACAAATAAATTTTGATTTTAATTTGATAAAGTGATCCTAAAATAAAAGTCTTCATAAGATTCATAACCTGTTGTTAGATAGCAATAGGTGCATGGATTCTTTTCATTTTGTTATCCATAACCAGTTTATTCTAGCTAGCGTAAGGAACTGGCTGTCTATTCCCATCAAAGTAGATGCATGGGCATTTGCATATATAGTGATCATATTTGTAGCTTCAATAAAAATGTATTATGTGGTCAAGAATAAAAATCTAGACTTGTATTGCAAATGTAAATAAAAATTAAATTAAAGAAAAAAAAAAGAGAAAAAAAGAAGGACGTCCTAGGTGCAAGCCATAAATGATCACTAAAACAACGGCAAGATGGCCAAAGGATACAAAGAAAAGAGAACTAATGTTTTTGCTCTGAGTGTATCCTCTGTCATCCTGCTGTCGCTGGGATGTAAAACTGATAAAAAATGCATACCAGCCAACAACTGAGCTGCCAATCTGAAGAACTGTCTTGTAAAATCAAGTGGACCTCCTGAGAAGTGAGAGACCACATTCAGGAGATGTCTGCATGCAGATGTGCATGTAGCCTGTTGCAGCAGTTATAGTGCAGTATCTGCCCATTCTCCAAACCACTGCTGAAGCTGCAGTAAGAGGAGGATCCTTGAGAGATGCATTAGACTAATGGTTAGGAAAACTCCAATAATTCCTAGAGAAAGATATAAACAAAAAAAATAACCTTTTAATTTACTTAAATATGTCCACATGGAAATGAGTTTGTTTTTAGGAGAACCATGATTAGTTGCCTAATTTCAGAACGTGTTTTAAAACCTAAAGTGAGTTTGCAGAAGGATTTTTGGTGGTAAATATAGGTCATACCTATAATTTTATGATTATATATTAAAAGAAGTAAATATATAATTGTGTATAATTCCTAAATGGTGCCCTGACTTGGTGCCATTGGCAGTTTTAGGCCAAGCAGTTCTAAGGCTTTGAGGGTTATGTAGACACCGAGGATATTGTCTCTGGCTCATTTCACACCTGAAACAAAAATTAATCTTTCTTCATGGTAAAAAGACACAATGAAATTTAACTCAGTCTACTCTGTTGTTTTGTGTCATCTGCAAACAAAAATGAAAAGAACAAAATACATTGAGCTTTTATTTATTGTTTTTTATTTAACCTTTATTTAACCAGGTAAACTCAGTGGAGAATAACTTTTCATTTACAAGGATGAGTTAAACATTCTCACAATGTAAAAGTAACTTATAACGTTTATATTTTTGCAGTAGAAGAAGAGTTAGGTCCGAGTCAAATAGAAACCACTTTCCCTTAAAAATATGTGTTGCTATTTTTTGCTTAATGTAGCCTTTTATAGGGAGGGAGGGCCGAAGGCTGCAAGAGAAGAGTGAAGGTTTTGATTCACATAAACGGACATGAATGCAGCTGGACTGGCTGCTAAACGGGCGGCTGGAGATCACATAGAGACAGTGTGTGACGTTATGCTATACTCCAGATGAAAGTAAACCTCTAGTTCTTTACATAGAGAGTTTTTTCAATTCCTTCAAACCAGAAATGATGATTTTCCACTTATTACCCTTTTAACTCTTGAAAGGTGTAACTTGAGGGGCTGTTGTCTATATTTTCACAGCCCCACACAGAAAATGGTTGCAGCACTTCTTCTGCAGAAACAGACTGGAAGTCTGCAGGTACAATCAGAAGTTCTTAGCAGGTAAATGGATGAAGCATGGAGTACCTGACAAACTCATGTTAACCAGATGAACCAAATGGGACCAGGGACCACTGAAACCTGCTCTCACCTCCCTGTGTAGAACTCAGACGGGTCCAAACTGCTGCACTTTGTCCACAAACACTTTACCTGAAGCCTGGAAACACTGATTCTCTTGTGATCATATCCTGTGACTCTCACAAGAGTCTCAGTTGTGCTGAAAGGTTGACACAATGCATATATTTGGTCATCTGGAGACCAATAATTACAGAACTAAGTTGCCGAAGACCCTGCATGCTGGGAAAGTACGCACGCACAGGTAGTAGCTCGGTGGATCTCAGTTATTCAGTTCCTGTGGTGCAGACAAATAAAAGAGAGAGAAAGAGCTACAGAGAGCTTGTAAGGGATGCACATACTGTATAGCTTTGATGGGGGGTGCTTGAAACATTACACTCACCTAAAAAAATATTGCACAGAGTGAAATAAAGACAGTAGACCAGTTCTTTACAACAGCACCACCAAAAGTAAACAGAACAAGTTATTTCCAACTAAACATTCAACAGGCAGAGATAATTTAGTTTTTACAGAGAGCAAGTAAAGGAACTCTTCATTTTTTAATATAATGTATTAACAATAAAAGAAAAAAGGGAATTGCAAAGGCAACAGCATGGCACAAATTGGCAATGTGTACATCACCTTCCCCAAACAAAAAACAAGGAGGGAGACCAAAACATGAGATGGAGAGTTTGATGCTGCAGATCATTAAAACAAAAGACATACAGGAAAAAAACTGGCACCATTTGCCAGCACATAGAAATGTAGAGGCAAAGGGGAAGACATGGTGATGCAGGGGACAGTGAAACTGGGAGTCATTATAGAGAAAATGGAAGCAAGAATCAAACAAAAATGAGGCAAGGACAGTTTTGTAAACCCAGGTATGCAGAGTGTTTCCATTGCAGAGGATGTAGAAAAAGTTCCTTTTGCAAGTCTCCATCCTTTTCATTCAGGGCTGAAACAGAGCTCTCATATGGCTGTCACCCAAAAAACAGAGCCAATTAAACACAAGTGCCCACCAGCACAAAGCTGGCTGTACAGCCTGAGGATTCTCCAGGACTGCACTGGGATATGTGTGTATGAATAATTAGAGACTTTTAAAGCTGGCCGCTTATTGCTGTTTGACAAGAGGAGGGGTGAGGAGGGGGCCAGGCCAAAAAAAGGTTTGCTTTTAAAACCCACAGGAAATCTATTAAAAGCTTTACATAAGGCATATTTACACAGGGGCTTGTCCCGTCTGCTAAATCCCTCTAACCTCACTATGCCTGCCCTCCTGTCTCTCTTTGCCATCCCTTTTTAAACATCAAGCATTCACATTCATCTTTCTGACCTCTTGCTTTGCTCTGATTTGATTCTGCCTACACTGCAAATCCCTGTCTGTTTTAAATTTGAGCCAGTTTTTCCGCCGGAGAGCAGATAAACAAAAAGAAATCAAATATGTGAACCAAAAGTCAGAAGTCATGCTGCTTTCCAATGACATGTTTTGAAAACAAAGGTATCTCATGGTTAATTCATGAACTGTAATTGCTCTTCTGCTGTCAGCGTTCAGGGCAGTTAGTTGACCGTACAGAGTGGAGAAGGAAACGAGAAGGGTCACTTCCTGTCAGGCCATCTGTTAGAATCTCTGTGTGATACTTAAAGGTACATGACACCCTCTGTCAATGTCTTTCTCCTTAAAATATAGACGTAGGTGCTGAAGATGGGTAGAAAGGTGTTTGCTCTGGAATGCCTCCCTGTCTCCAATCTTTAGTCTTCTGATGAGATGACAACAGGATTCTGTATGTTTGTGTTTTCTGGTGTCTCAAGGTCGGTCTCGCGCTCCTGACTGCTTGATTTGACAGCTCGTACTGCACTTCTTCACTGTATCGCTCGGGGCTACTCTGCACACAACATTAATGCACATTCCTTCAATTGATTTGGTGCCAAAGTTATGAATCCAGCTTTTTTGCTTTGATGTAGCAGAGATCCTCATTGGACCATTTCATCATTTTTTGGGAGAACCTGCTTTCTCTTCAAGCCCCATGTGATGTTCTAAATATCTGTGGCAGCATTAAAGTGGCAGCCTACTGAGAATGTTGTCACGCATTAGAGGATGCCATATGTGTGGACAGTATGCAGGAGTGAGTTGGCACTGTTTGCTGTATGAAAAGTAAAGAGTTTGCAGGTGTTTTAATTGCTTTGACAGCTTCCTAAGGCTTTACACCCAGCAGCACAGTGGATGAAGTTTGAGCAAATGTATTGTAAGTTGTGGAAATTTAGTCCTCTGTCTCTCAATATGCATCCGTTCTTACTTCCAAAGCAGCAGAAATTTGACACATAAGCAAAGAGGCATCACTTCCTGTAGATGAGGAGACTTGTATGTGTGTGTGTGTGTGTGTGTGTGTGTGTGTGCGTGTGCACGTCTGCACATGACAAACCTCAAGGCGGGCTGGTTCCACCATCTGTCCCCGCTGTGTCCCATGATTTCCCTGTGTAATTCAGACAAATGTCAGACTATGGGGCTGGGATGAGCTTTGACGAACTGCTCCAAACGATCTCAGTTCACGCCCCACCCTCCCCCTCCTTCCTGATGAGCTCTGTCACCTTCTCCTGCAATTCAGAACAGTTAGTACACTCGAAACTTAACGCTGCATTTTTCACCCTGAGCAAAGGTTTTCAGTCTGGTGGAAATGTTAGAAATTACAAATATTCCTACACAAAAAGGTGTCTGTTAGATCTGTTGCAGACGGCTCCTGCAGCTGCTTCACTGCCATGTATCTCCAGTTGAATAATCAGTATCATGCTGGTTTTGCTGTGTGCATTAACCTTTGTCTTCTCTCTGTGTGTCTTGGCAGTATAAGGGCCAGGCCAACCTTCATGTGTTTGAGGACTGGTGCGGCTCCTCTGTAGCCCAGCTCAGAAAGAACCTGCACTTCCCTCTCCATCCTCATGTAAGTATTATAGTTGGTAAAGTTCAGGTTAGGGTTAGGGTTGGGGTTACATACTGAAGTGTAGTAAAGTATAAATCTGTAAATCTGTGATCCTAAGAGAACAAAGTATTTTGAAAAATGAACCTTAGATAGATAGATAGAATATCTATCTAAGGTTCATTTTTCAAAATACTTAGATAGATAGATAGATAGAATATCTATCTATCTATCTATCTATCTATCTATCTATCTATCTATCTATCTATCTATCTATCTATCTATCTATCTATCTATCTATCTATCTATCTATCTATCTATCTATTTATCTATAGATATCTACCTCTATCTTTATATATAGATATCTATCTCTATCTCTCTATATAGATATCTATCTCTATATCTACATATATATATATATATATATATATATATATATATATATAAAACTACATGAAAACTTTTTGTATACTTGTGGTTTTAAAGTTTTCAACATTGTGCCACGAGATAATGATTAGCTTCCTTCTGTTTTCTTTGTCTGTAGAAGGGGGGCTTTTTTCAAAACTTAACATATCTCGACCACAAAGGCTCATGGGAGATGCATATTCAGCAGAAATTTAACTTTTTATTATTGCTATTGTATAAACTTGATTTATGTAGCATAATTATAGCACATGTATTTTTATTTGACAAATAGCGAGTATTTCTGCTTTTTTTTTTTTGTTGTGTTGAGGTGAAAATTCCTCACACTACACCACATCCTATGAGCTGTGAATATAAACATGTTGGAAAAGAAACACTTTTACTGTTGCCAAAGTTTAAACTAATAATTTTGTAGAAAATATTGGGATGCTGAGCTTTAACCTCGTCCACAAGAAGGTTGAAAACACCATATCCAACTGGCTTCTTAATATTTTAAGCCCAGTTTTTTAAACACTGAGATTACATGGGAGTTCTTTCTCCATCACTTTTATTTCATTGTGACATCTCCACAGTTTGCAAACTTGGACAAAACAAACTTTCTGATTCACTTGTAACCTTATGACATTAAAAGCTTTAAGGCTGTTGTTCTTCAGGCTGCTATAAATGTCACATTCATGTGTTAAATGCTCCTTTTTTTCATTTTACTGCAGACAAGAACCACAGTGAAGAAGCTGGCAGTGGCTCCAAAATGGAAGAACTATGGCCTGAGAATATTTGGCTTCCTTCATCCTTACAGAGATGGTAACTTACTCATTTTATTACCGAGTCCCTGATCTGATGCTGAGGGGCCTTGCAGCAAGTGTCCTTTATCAGAGAAGACAATTTCCGCAGTCTTCTTAATCCAAACCCCTCAGAGCCACTAATGTAGTGGATATTCACATTTTTATTAAGGCTGAATGCCTGAATCTCAAAGCTAAATCTAATTGCGGTCCCCTTTTGGTCTTACCCTGAAACCCTGTTGCTATGGGAACTGAAAAGCCTGAATGCCCGAGTGCCCTTACAGAAATGGCTGAATTGAAGTTATTAATTAGATGACTGCTCATCTTAGACCCTCATATAGCTTTCACTGCTGGTGCAGCTCCTTCCAGCTGATGGTTTGAAGGTCAGTCCATCCAGAGAGGCACAGTGCGAGTTCCAACAAGTGCCCTTCACCTTGATCATTTATCCTCTAGCTCCTGCCAGATGCAAGCACAGATGTAACTGAGTAGATTTTAATGAATCACATTCAGTTTGCTGAATTTAAACATTTAATGTTACCAATGTTTACAACTGTCATAGTCATTTCCATTCATGTACTGTAGCTTTCATGCAGCACTGAAATGGTACCATTTCCAGAGAGCAAGTCATTGTTCAACCCTGAGCTCGATGTTTACCATTTACAACATGAAAAAATTATGTTTTCGGTTCCAGAACAGCTGAAGGTTTTTGGCGCAATTGGCTTTTATAAGGTTCTCTCTGACTAAAGTCTGCACATGATGAATGGAGGGGAAAAAAAGCTGATATCAATGCAAATTCAAAGGTTCAGATGGCCGATAGAATTCTTTAATCCCCATCTGTCTATGTGTTCTACTGTATTATATTTGTATGTATATTTAAATATATGAAGTCAACTGTTACCTGGTGGGGAAAGATCACAGAAATAACTGTCCCTTATATAGATGACATGAGTTAGAGTTTGTACAAAAGTATAGCAGATTAATATTAAACCGTGATTTAAATCCTCTTCATCTGCTGTAATTTGTCTTATAATGGGTTAGACAGTTGTGTTAGAAGTTTCTCTGGTGCTGCAGAAGCAGAAGAAACGGAGAAAAACTCTGCTCTAAAAAGGTAGAGCTGAACAGAGCTGAGCTGAGAGAAAACTGGTTTTATACTGCTCCAAATATTGTTAAAATTGCCGACTTTTCCACTACTCAACGCACTCCCTTCTTAAACTGAAATAAAACTAACTATATCCACAAGGTTTTCTGCTTTCTTGTTATTTCTCGGCTTCAGATCTGTGCTCATCTGCTCTTTCCCATTCACACAGTTGTTGCATATGGATTGGAAATTCAGTTGCAGTGAAACACTCACATTACCGTAACCAAGCGTGTCTTCTCTGACTACTGCCAGAGGCAGCTTAGGGATCAGATTTTTAGTACTTTTATCACCAAAGAATATATTTTTTAAGGTCAGGGCCAGTCTGATTATACGTTGTGCTTGTCTAGAATCATACATATCTTCTTCTACTAACACACACTTTGATCATATTCTTTTCCCTCCAGGTGATTTCCAATTCTCAGTATCGTCTGATGATAACTCCGAGTTCTGGCTGAGTCCTGACGAGAGTCCTCTCAACGCCAGACTGCTGGTTTATGTGGGACAGGTAAGCACTCAGCTATGCTGCAGTCTTGTATAATATCCCAACCACAGAGAGGGTCACTCCACTTAAAATATACATGGTCCAAGCATTCCATTTGGTTTAATATCCTTGGCAGATGCTCATTATAAAGATCTTCAAGTCTTTTAATGCTGTCCCTGGGCAGCATTGCTTAGCAACAAGCTTGTACTGGTGGGAGAACCAGAATCCCCCCGAAGCCTAAACAGTTCCAAACTTGTCAATGTCATGACTTAAATAGCAAAACATTATGTAAAGTGTGTACCTCTGCAAAAGCAGGCGAGGCCAAAGTCCCATAATTAGAAACTTTATTATTTATGATATTCGGGTGGAAGCTGACTCATCGCTCTGAATTTGTCGAATGGCTTCTCTTTCTCAGGCATCTACGTAACAATGACAAATTGGACACGGGGGAAAGTTGTTTTTTTTTTGAGAAATGTAGATATTTGTGGGGTTATATTAGCACAGGATTCTGACCAGGCTGCAACATAAGTCTTTCTTTCTCCCATAGCTCAACAGGACGGACACGGAGCATTTTGACCTTGCCTGTCTTTAGTAACGACACGTTCACCTCCTGCTACTGCAGCATCACGGAGGCTATCACTCACCCCCAAAGCACAGTTCTGTGTACAGGAGGCTTAAATCCTCTTGTTGAACATCTTGCAAAAAAGTCTTTTTCTTTTCCCATCTATCCTCGAAACACTCTGTTGTCGCAACTGAATGGAAGTCAAGTTGTTCTGCTACCGCCTTCAAAAAGTTTTCTCATCAAGATTAAATGGAAGGATCCATGAGGCTGCACAATGTTTGAGCTACATTGAGCAAGTGCACGTTGAGAGCAAAGGTCTGGCTAAAGAGCCATCTGTATTCCAACAGGATGCGAGATGTCAGCAGCTTCCATGGGAGCTGAGATTAATTAGCTGGCTGCAGATATTGATGTGACATTTAGCAGTGGAGAAATATCATCTAGGTAATGGCTAAGGGGGGGGCAGCGGTGTGGCCAGGAATCACTCATTTTCCCACTTTAGTGACAGACAGGCATCACTGCCATCCCTGTCCTCAGGGACGCATGAGGCCTCATAGATGTAAATCTAAATGTCCACCCCTTTCCTCAGTATGTGACCCATGTTTGCAAGTTCGCATAAACATATTTTCCTTTTGGAACTTCTGTAAGTCAGTGTTTCATATAAAGTGTGTATATACCTCCATCCTTGCACGTCAACAATTTCACACCCTAAGCAAGAATTTTTTTACTTACTCATGAGGGATTACTCATCTGAAAAGCAGGCTTAATGCCAAACTTGCTTTTAAGACTTTTAGCTCTAAAGAGGTCTAAAACCTTTCCTCCAACTTTTTAATGCAGTTTAAACTTTAAGCTGTTATAGAAAGAATTAAATACTAATAAACCACTTTTATCATTTTTATAAGCAGATTGAGAAGATAAAAATGAGGAGATGGGGCACTGCTGTAGCCATCTGTCTGTTTTAAATTGTAAATCACTATTAGACATTTACAGTGGAGTCTCTGCACAAAAGAACAAGTGAAGCAATAATTTGTGGAGATGGACAAGTATGTGAGAAGAATTTAATTGTATTTAATTTTAAAAAAACCTTTATCTTAAGTGTGGATCAGTTTTTACTCCCTGGTGTAATGTTGCAGAAAGTGCAGAAGCCTTGAAAGCATGGGGTAATGTTAGGATGACATGATCTCATAGATAAAATTTGAATGAATATCTATCTATCTATCTATCTATCTATCTATCTATCTATCTATCTATCTATCTATCTATCTATCTATCTATCTATCTATCTATCTATCTATCTATCTATCTATCTATCTATCTATCTATCTATCTATCTATCTATCTATATATATATATATATATATATATTATATTGTTAATATTATTTTATTATTCTACATGATCCTCATACCAATGGATTTGCTGCTATTTTCCATTTCTATTCAGTGCTTGACTCACTGCTCAGATAGTGCATACATTGTCAAGGATTGTTTCTCTATTTCAGTTGTCACAGCAGTGTCATCCTTGGTAGTGAGCTTGCTATAAATGGAAAGTGCAGCTATGAGACATTTAACTGTGACGTGGCGGAAAGTGGGGGAGCTGAAGCATTTCCGTGGGGTTTCCATGGAGACCTCACTCAGCATTCTGCGCTGAGCCTATGTATGGTGTAGCGAGTGTGACTGAAACATCCCATGTGGTGAAATGAAAAAGCCATGTCTGGGGAGGTGCACTTATATGATACGGTGTAATCCCTCTCTGCGCGGCTGATTTGAAACATACAGGAATGCATATTTAGACAAACATAAAAAGGCAAAGACATGTTGAGGGACGCTCGGTTCCTCCTTTCGGTCTGTTACACCTTACTCTGGTCGGTTCTTTTGGAGCAGAATTGTGCACTTTAAAACATTTTACTTGTTTCTGCATGGACACTATCTTTGCATATGTGAATTAACTTAATGCAACGATCAGCCAATCCCCCGTTTTGCCATTAATCATTTTTTTTGCCCTAAGCTAATCTGTAATGAGATTTTTCATTGATCAGAATGTGCGTGCAGCTTCCCCAGAGTTTCACCAGACCAGGGCTTGATGGATATTGAAATATCCATATGAGAAGGAAAAAAGAGCAGCAGTGTCACTTCACATCAAGATTTCTTCTGGTTTGAATGTTGGAGTTAACAGGTTTTACCCATCTTTGCATATGTTTTGCTGCTTAGTTTTTTTTTTTTTCCTCTCCCATCCCTTCCCTTCCAAAGACATGCATGTTAGGTTAACTATAGGCAGCTCACAGGATTTCTGTGTTTTCTGTGTAACTAACGTACATCCTCTCTAGCTCCTATCTAATTTATACATACATGCTCATATCGATGTTGTGCATGTCTGTTAGGACAGAAAAATGCTGGTGGTATCATATAAGCTGTGATACGTTCTATCTGGTTTACAAGGCAGACACAAAATAACCAGTACACTAAGAAAAGAAACTTCATTTTGAATTTTTACACCTATATGATAGATTTAGTCATTCTTTTTTAAACAAATATGTCAGTTTTCATTGAAGTATGTTAGTTAGATCATTTATCATTGTTAGTGGTAGCATATTTACTTCATAGGAAGCCAACAGTGTTGCTTTTAACTGCAACAACATGAAAACTATTTCCTAATTCAGTATCCCGCAGCCGATAAAAAAGACGTTTTGTTTTAGTTAAACTATTTTATTGTTTGTGACTGGGCTGGAGATGCGACGGCTAAACAACTGGACCAAGTGAGCTTCCAGATGTCATGTTGCCAGGTGTGGGAAATCCATAAATTTTGCCTCCTTTTATCAAAAAGGGTGTGCTGTCAATTTCAGGTGAGCTGTTATCGTTAGTTAATATGTGTTTATGTTAACTTAAAGTAAACTGAGATCACTCTTTCAGTCCTGATTTCAAGCCAGCATTGAAAATAAGTTTTTGGTTTTCCAGAATTTTCAGAACTGAAAGTCTATTGAACACTTTCATATCATATTAAAAGGCCAGACATTACTGGCTATTAGTGTTTTTCCTTTTTTAGTTTGTTTGCTTTGTTTTTACACAAATATAAAATTATTTTAAATATTCTTATTTATTGTACAGTCATTTGGCCTTTGACACTTTTATTCAAAGCAACTTATAGCAATTAATGTAACATGCATGTCTTGTGATGCCAATTTATTCATCGCCTAAAATAAAATACTGTGGAGACCATCAACATGTGATAAATAGAAAAACACACGGTTTTTCTATATTATTTAAAGGTTTTGTCGTAAAAGTATTCGCATTCATGAAATGAGTTTGTGACCGAAGAAGGTCAGTTATACTGTTTCACAGAAGGAGAGGCATAAATGACGCCTGAAACCTGTTTAGCTGCTTCCGTTGAAAGGATCCCGGCTTTGTACATGTCATTGCTGATGAGACACTTCAACAGCACCAAATCCATCATTTATGTTGTAGTAGTTCAGTCGTACAGAGGTCCCTTTTAGAAGTGTCAAACATCCTACACATCTACACACCCATGTTGGACAGACATCGGCAGGGAGGACAACGGACACTTTCTGGATTGCAATGTAAAACATGTGAAATAAGCTATCACAGTGAGCAGCTTGTCAGTCTGTGTACTGAGTTAGTCCATGAACTCACACTAATGCATGACAGGATTCAAATCAGTTTGAGGTATCTGCAGTTTGATTTGATGAAAAAATGGAATTTAAAAAAAAAAAACAAAAAAAAAAAAACTCACTAATTGCACTGAAGGAAGAAAAATCTGATCCAGCTTTAAGAATTCAGGTTCTCTGGTTTTATGCAACCTTAGTATGGCTAGAAGTCACAGTTAACATCACGGCCCACGTCTTTTCTTTTCTTTTTTCAACTTTTGTTTTCTTCATATCAAATTCATGGCAAGAAGAAAAAGAAAGAAAGGCAATGGTAGATTAGTGGTTAAAGAGGTAAGCTTAGGTTTGGAGGACCTGATGTGAACCACTATAGGCCCCTGAGCAGTGCCCTCATTCTCCAGCTGCTCCCTGGATGCTGGAATCTGGCCTTGCAGCCCACTGCTCCCAGTTTAACTAGGATGCAGAGGAGGAATTTCCCAAGCGGGATTAGTAAGTATAAAATAACAGCAATAATAACAGTAATGATACAACTCAGAATATTCCACACAAAGGTGCAATCAGCCGTTTTCTTGCAGTCAGGATTGACTAATCAGGGGCCTCATTTATAAAGCTGTCACACACACAAAACTTGGAATATGCCAATTATAGTCAGCTTTTGGGATTTATAAAAACACAACTTGGAGGTAAAATGCCCCTACCTCCACACCAATTCTGACCAGGCATATGCACAAAATCTGGAGAAACAGGAAACGGCGACACCAAAGGCAGAAACTAAAACCAAAAAAATTGTGTGAAATTTGAGACATTTGTTCAAAATCAAATATAAAATTTCAGACAGAATCTTGTATTTAACAGCATGTGCGAAAAATGAGAAAATACAGATTTGATATTCTTACTCCACGTAAAACATCAGCCACTAAAATATGTTCTGAAACAAAGCAGGGGATTAGGGTTGGGGATATAGGTGGGTAGGGGGGTGAGAGGATAGGGATGTGTGCAGATGAGTAGATGTGTGTGTGTGTGTGTGTGTGTGTGTGTGTGTGTGTGTGTGTGGAGGGGTATGTTGATGGGTGGGTTGTATGTAATGGGGTGTGCCTGTGTTGGAGGAGTGAGGGTGTCTGTGGGGGGGCTGTGGGTGGTGGAGGGGTGTTTGGTGGGCATGTGTGGTTGGGTAGAAGTAGAGGGATGGGGTGGCGGGGGTGTGAGTGTGTGTGGGGGCGGGGTCGGTTGGGGTTTGTGTGACTTGGTATGGGTGAGTGAGTAGAGGTGGGGTGGGGTTGTGTATGTGATGGGAGATGTGTGTGGATTGTGGAGGGGTGTGTGGATGGGGGCTGAGAGGGGAGTGCGTGTTGGGGGAGGGAGGGTATGCATGTATATGTGTGTGTGGTTTGGTGGTGGGGGGGTGATGTCCCTGCTGTAGATCCTGGTGGTGTGGATCAGTGAGTCGATCAGTGAGGGGATTCAGGTCCATACAGAACAGCAGCAGGGACAGGCCATCTCCTTGATATATGCCACATTTGATGGACACTTGTGCAATTAGCTTGAAGGCGGACCGGGTGGTTCTGTCCTGGACTGCAAGTCTCCGGGAAATGCAATTAGCTTGAAGTTTGGGTCTGCCACAGCCTCATTGAGTTTGCAACGAAGGTCATCATGCTGCCATTGATCTTGTACAGCTTCAGACACTCCAGGATCCATGTGTGTGGCATTGAGTCGTAGGCTGGTTTTGCAGTCTTGGGCGACTGTTCTGTCAACCAGCAGCTGTTGTTTGGCTCCTCTGGTTCCTTTGCCAATGCCTTTCTCTTTCTCCGCCATGTATTGAGCCATGCGCCCACTTACCTTAGCTGCTATGATGCTTGACAGGAGCTTCCATCACACGTGTCATCAGCGACCGGACTTATCCCGAAAGTAAAAACAAGTGGTCAGACATTACAATGTAGGGAGAAAGTGCATCTCCGTCCACAGGAGGAGTATGTTCGCCAGGGAGGAAAAGGGTGCTGCTGCCCACTCCCACAGATTAGAAGCTGGCGGGGAAAATGAATGAGTACACAGATACGCTGGAACCAAATGAGCCAAAGGCCCCGGATAATGCTGCAAGTGGTTTATTCCTTTGTTTCACATAATAAGATGAATGTCCAGACACACACGGGACGTCTCTGACTCCAGTTTATTGATTTTTAAAATACTGGTGTTCCTGTGTGTCTCTGCTGGGTTTGCAGCACTGCAGATGTGGTTGGAGAGGGGGATTCCAGTGGTTCCACCTTGTGCCCTAGCTGCGGTGTCCTCGCAGAGGACACAATAATTGCCATCAAGTATTTACATCCCATGATGTAAATATTCATAAAAAGTTAATATTGCAGTGTTTTTTTGTTTGTGTGTCTTTTTCCTGAGAGATGCCTCTGAAAGCTATCCTCTGCTTCCTCTGTGCATGAGCTCGGGGAATGTGCTGGCGAATGCAAGCTGCTGCCATGTTAAACTGGATTGTAGAAAAACTTGAGTGCATTATCCAAAATTACTCTGAACCTTTACAGTGTGCTTGCATCAGCCCAACTGCAATGTTTTCCTGTACAAAAAAACTTACTTTTCCAGGAAAAAGTGCAGAACTGGTTTTGTATACCTGTGTTTAGCAGTTTTAGCATGTTCTGCAATACATTTCTTGTGTGGATTCTTTGCGTGGCATGCCTGTCGCTTGTAAAGTTACAATGAAATTTTACATTCTACAGCAATAAAAACCATGCCATTCATATATATATATATATATATATATATATATATATATATATATATATATATATATATATATATATATATATACATATATATATATATATATACATATATATATATATATATATACATATATATATATATATATATATATATATATATATATATATATATATATATATATATATATATATATATATATATATATATAATAAACGAGAGAGAAGGGGCGAGGGGGTGAATGGCAAGGTAAATATATTTTCATGTAAAAGATAATTGAAAGTGCTTTACATAAACATTAAAGATGGTGTAAAGAAGCATAAAATACAGCAAAAAAAAATGACAAAAACAAATGCAATTAAAATTGTTACAATCGAATGATGTTTGGACTTAGAATAAGGGTCAATGGAAAAAAGTATATTTTATAGTGGAAATGATGTTTGTAACCACTCTGGCTCACAATGGTAATAAAGGAGGAATCACACATTGATAAGACTGAATAAATTAGAGATAACCAACCTAGACTAAAGTGGGGTGGGGACGTTATTTTTCTGTAGTGAAATGCCGTGAATGGTTGTGGGACAGTAAATGCCATGTTGTAAAGAGATGCAAACCCAAAATTTTAAGAACTTTATTAATCCTGCAGGAAATTGTTGCACCAGGGTTGCCACACAGTAAATTTAAAAAACAAAAACAAAACAAGAAGTAATCTGGAATACTTAAATTAGGATAAAGTATAAATGAACCATACATGATACATGTAGTTTAGCAGTAGATAAGGTACAAATAAGAGATCGTTGTGTCTATTGTAGTACTAAATTTAACTGGTACTGTCCCATATGGAGAAAGAGGAGGAGTTGTGAAGTTTGACAGCCACAGGCAGGAAAGACTTCATGTGGAGTTTTGTGTAGCACCTTGCTGCTCTAAGTCTATGGCTGAAGGTACTGCAATAGGAGACCAGCGTGGCATTCAGGGGATGTGACCTATTGTTCATGATGCTGTAGTAAAACTATGCCTCTATCAATTACTACTTATTAAATTTTAATTACCTCGGAGCACCACTCATCACTTTTACTTAACTTAAGATTCAGGAGGATGAGAAAACCTGAAATATACTTAATTCAATAAACACAGTCTCACTTAAAGTAGTAAATTCTCAGAACGAATGAACCAGAAATTGTACATTCAGAAATTATGACAAGAACGGATGAATTGATTATACATATTTATTACAATGATGGTAAACATACAGCAGTGAAAATGAGCAATGATGGAGAGGTTATTGGTGAGATGGTCAAGTGAATTTGTTTACAGGGATTTTCATTTATGACAGTAATAATGAGAGGTAAAAATGAATTGAATGAAATGGGGCAGAAAGGAACTGGTTGGAATTGAAGCAATTAAATTGGTATCGTTATTTCAATTAAATCTTTGTTAAAATTATACTTAGTGATATTGTGTTTGAATGAGAATTCAAATTTATACTTTGGTTAAATTTGATGTACTGTTGAACACCACAAGTGATATCAAAGCGCTATGAAGATCCTACTTTTTCCCGCTGGGTCAGTTGATGGAGCCGGCGGACCGGGTGGTTCTGTCCTGGACTGCAAGTCTCCGGGAAATGGACCTTCTGGCGTCGGGAGAAGTAGGTCTGGAGCTGCTCTGATGAACGGGTTGGGATCTCTGTCCAGCAGAATCCCAGAGCCAAGGGCGGTGTTTCTCGTACTCAAATTATTCCAAAGGTTGTGTTCCACGCGTACTGTCTGAGGGTAGGCAGTACTTGTACAGACGCAAAAATTAGTGGAACTGCGGTTCTGGTGAATTACTGATGTCAAAAAGGAAAAATAAAAATGTTCGCTGGATAAACTTAAACAAGGCTTGTTTCGCCTTCAACACAAATATTACTTTTCTGTTCGAACTTATCTCGTTAAGATCTTACGCGCACAAAAGAAGAGAGATGGAGTAAACTTATGAGAACAAAGAAACAGCTGCGTACAGCAGAAAGTTGCGAGAGGGCAACGGAATTAAGTCAAAGTACAAGAATCACGGCGATCGAGAGTCAAGGGCCGAGAGAGAAGAACAAGGGAGGACAAAAACCCACGAAGTCCAGAGCGCGGGTCCATTTAACTGGACCCTTCCTCCTAGGTCCTGACCAATCACAAACCACTAATAGTCAGAAGGCTGGTCAGTCTTACCCAATCAGGTCAGCTTTGATTGTTAACCAAGAGGGTAGGAGTGATTCAGGTCTTATTTCACTGCGGGCCCTGGTTCCTTTCTCCCATTTCATTAACATGATCATGATAATCAAATTATTAACTTTGTTTCCTAGCTTTAAGCATGGCAATCAACATTCTGGGGACTCATGCAGATGTTTTGTTTGCTTGAAAAGGTAACATTTACCAATAGTAATACTTTTACACATGAAACCCAATTGTTGCATATTTCACATATTTCTTATCAAGTGTGGATTAATCCATTGGCATGACTTGTCTTCCTCAGCCGATGAATCCTGAAAGAGAGTTACATTCTTATCCATTCCTATTATTTGCTTAACAGGGGTTCCAAACTTGGAAAGATATAACCAACATTATGTAGTAAAGTGTTCATGATTGATTCTGATGTGTGATCAGTTCAAGGATTTAAATCACATATGAGAATGAATAAAAAGGGAAACTTCAGTCAAACCTATCAACAAAAATCATGTAGGCTACATTAAACCAGTTAGTGAAAGGAAATTTAAAGGAGACACAAAGAAGTGCATCTGGAGTTTCTTCCTGTGGGAAGAGGGGTGGATCTGTCACCCAGAATGTATATTCGGGGAGGATCAAAGCAGAGCTGCCGGGTCTCTCTCCTGGCGCCGTTGAGTCTTATCTGGAGGTGTAAAGGTGTCATTTTGACAAGAGCCAGTTGCTTAGTTCGATGTGACATTCCGTATCTATTGACCTAAGGGACTGTAAACTGTTAGAGGTTTTGTTCAGACCATCTGGTTTGGGGTCTGCAGGAGGTCCTGAAAGAGAAATCTGGAGGTAAATGTGAATTGTGTGTTTATCTGGGGGGAAAAAGAAAAGAAAACTAATACACCCGAAGCCGTCCTCCTCTTTCGGGTCACAAAAGGTCATTTTCTCCAGTCCTCTAGGATGACACTCCTCTGACTGCAAGAGGAGATCAAGAGCCCATAATTTAATCCAGCCAAGGAGAAAAAGAAAAGGAAAATAAAAGTTGTTTTATTCCTCCTGGAAGAGCCTTGGAGGCTACAATGCTGAGCAGTTTCTTCAGCATCCCTTGCTAAGGATGGTAGTTCCACTCCCAGAACAGAGCCAACTCAGAGTATGTTGGCATCAGCTGCCTTCACCCTGTCACCCCAGCACCCCACAGTGAAGATGACGACACTTGAGACCACCAAGTGGTAAAACATCAGCAGCAATGTCCTGCAGACATGAAAAGATCTAAGTTATCGCAGAAGGAAAAGGCGACTCTGCCCTTCCTTGTAGAGAGCATGGTGTTGACTGTCCAGTTTATTGTCTTTATGGACCCCAAGATACCTGTGATGGTCCACCTCAGTAGCCTTGATGATAGCCCTACCCTTTTTTCTTCCTGAAGTTCTTTCATTTTCCCCCTGTTGAGCTGCAGGTGGTTCTGTCCACCACACCTCAGTATTCAGCTTCCTGGTCATTAATGCAGCCCACAATGGTGGAATCAGAACTTCTGCAGATGGCAGGACTGTGAGTTGTACTTGAAGTCCATGGTGTAAAGTGTACATATAGGGTGAAAGAACTGTCCCCTGAGGAGACCCTGTGCTGCTTGTGATGGTGTCTGAGGTGGTACCCTGCAGCCTCACGTACTGTGGCCAGCCTGTGAGGTAGTCGCCAATCCAGGAGACCAGACATTGTTACCATGACGATGTGGAGTTAATGACTGCCCAGACAAAGAAGACAGGAAGTGAGTCTGAACAAAGCAAGCTTTGATTAAGTCACTCCCACCTCTGCAGGTGCAGCACAGTCTCCACTAACCAAACCAAGATCTCTGGTACTGGGACAATGCCAGAAGGTCACTAAATGGGGATGATTGGATGTCAATGTGGCTGTGTCTAGGAGCAAAACAGTCATTCATCTGCTCAAAGACTCTTCCAAATCTTGAATTCCCCTCATATGGAAGTGTCTTGAATAAACAAGTTCGGGTCCAGAGCCAGTCAGATCAGTCCAGGAGGGGCCAGAAGCAGAGAGCTGGAGCAGATCCAGGGCAATAAAGCAGATTTAAAAAACCAAGCTAGAGAACAGAAGACAAGACAGGTTTGCAGAGAATTGAGGGTTACAAGGTGCTTAAGAGGGGAGAGTGGATTGAGTTGATTGATGGTAATTTCAGTCAGCAGGAAGCATGCCCAAATAAGGCATGAGTCAGAAAGGCAGAGCAGAATCATGACAAAAATAATTAAAAGCAGGATGAGTTACAAGTTAACATGCACGTTTCTTGCATAGGTTTATGAGAAATGGCAGAAAACTAGTTGCATGAGGCAGGTGTAACGTCTCCATAGCTCTGCTGTGTGTACGTACTTCTCTTCTCTTTCAACCCTGTTTCACTCTCCATTGTTTCAGGGTCACTGGTCAACTGAAATGAGTTTTCTTTCCTAGATACCTACATGTGTGGGTGAGGTTCACACAGAGACAGGCAGAGTGGGAAGAAAAGATATGTGTATCAGACCGAAGTTGATATACGTCTGGATTTCTTAGCTGATATAAGTTTGAAAAATTTGATCGCCAAGTTTCCGGCTCATTTTTTTAAGAAGAGACTTCGTTATTGCAAAATGTGAGAACGCTGAGTTTGAGAGGCGATATGAGGAGTGTGTTTGCCTGTGTGTCGGCTGCCCCTAATGGTCACTTGCCTTCTGATTTACCTGCTGCCTACTCTGGTGAGGAGATGACTCATCCGTCAGTGTGAAAGCATCAATATGTGCATGTGTGTGTCTGTGTGTGGTTGTTGCTCCCGTCTGTACTACATGTGTACCAAACAGAACAAGAAGACCCTCACTGGGGAGATGAGTTTTAGCACGTTTTGTCCTTGAAACAATTACTTTGATCAGTACCTTTGTTCACGAACAGCTGGCAGACAAAAGAATAAAAAACAGAAAAGAGGAAGACACAATTTAATTTAGGAAGATTTGCTCTCTGAAACCATTTCTTTGTTCCTTTTTTTTTTTTTTCCACATTTGTACAAAACTGCTTTTTAAACCCGTATAGGTTCACTACTTTCTTAGAATATGATTATAAACCTTTGATTTATAAGGGGGAAAAATGTAATGATGCATATTACTTGCTTCACGTAACCCTATAACAGTGTGCACAAACTGTAATATCTTAAACCAGGTTTACAGGTAAAAGTCAGGTTAAATGTAATCTTACTTTAATCAGGACCACTGCAGTCAAAGCATTTTAGTTATCTGCAATGACAGCTTTTCATAATCATTTATGGGGGCACTTTGGCTTTGTTCTCAGAATTTTCTGCTTCTGCATGCAGATGTGAAATACCTGAGACAGAGAGCTAATACCCTAAAGACTACCAAACACAGCACTATAAACCACAACAACCATGATGTTGACTAAGTTAGACACTGTTTTAAAATGAGAAACCGACATTGCAAAGTAGCGTGCCATGGAGGCGGCAAAGGTTGGTGCTCTGATGCAGTTTAGCGTCCTCTAAATGAGATTTCCCTTTTGAGTTTGTTTGAATCAACTGACTTAATCAGCTGATGTGAGTTGGCTGTGAGGTTGCTGATTTACTGAGATATGATTCTATTTTATGACTTAAAAAAACAGAATTCACTCAAGATCACATCTGTGGTCTTGTTTATTCCTTAAGCAGTAAGCCTATTTCTCCTTAAAACCCCTCTTTTCTTTAGAAATGATTCAAGTGACTAAGACTGCTGCATACAGAGCTGTTTTCACTGAATGTTTTCCCCTTTCTTTATATTACTCTGTTCCTGTTTTTATTTGTTTGTGCAGCTTTAACTGGTTGGAGTTTAAGTCCAGTGCTGAGGAAATAAAATTATATTTGAACAGCCTGGCATTTAGAATTAAGCAGGATGTGATTCTCATGTGCCTGATTAGAGTTTAAAGCTGAGCATGTATCATTTAACATGTATAATGGTGCCATAACACACACTGCAGTGGAGTTGTGCAGTTACTGAGGAACTGAGGCAATACATTCATTAACCTCCATGTTTTTACTTGGATCTTGCACAACAAACACCTCATCATGGGTAAACCCTCCAGAATCCCAGACAGAGGAAAAACCAGCATGATCTAACTTGAGCAAACACACAACACTGACTCACTCCACCAACAAAACCTGCATCTTTACCTCTGAGCAACGCAAGTCGAGGGGAAATACTCTCGACTGCAAAGACCATGTTTTCCCTGCACTCAATTTTGTTTTTGTTTGGTTTCTTCCAGTGAGTCAAAATTCATTAAGCAGATTTAAAAATGTGTTTCATTGTTTCCTCAACATTATTGTAATCAGGTATTTAAACATGACTACAAAAAGCACTTTGTTATTAATACAAACTTACTAAACTAGCTTGCTCATGCTTCTTTCTGCTACCCTCTTAACTTCACCGTATCCTACATGTTTTCTACTTGTGACTTGACTCCTAATGTTCCACCTCCGTCTGCGCTGAGGCAGAAATGTTTGAAGATACTTTGGCTGTGGAAATGTACTGGAGCAGAAGCATGCTGTGGGCCTGCGAATGAAAGCACAGTAGTACACATTGTTTCCTCCCCTTCTCAAGCCAACTGCTTCACAGAGACTCTCAGATGCGTAAGCGCTGCCAGGGGCCCGGTTGGTTTTGAACAGATTTTGCTGCCTGTTCTTGCCATAGACCCTCTCTTCTAATGCCAGCAATCCGATTGGACTAATTGTAATTTCCCTGTATAACTGTCATTTCTGTCTGTGTGTTTGTATATTGTAGGTGCTTCAGTTTGTGTGTGCTTCGGTCTGTGAATACTCTCTGGTATCCAGCTTGAGGATCAGCAGCTATTTACATGCTGAAAGGCTGTTGTGATCCGTTGCCACCACAGGGCAACAATGTCTTCTGAACAGCTTCATAACCGGAAGTGTGTCCAGCTCAGACAATTGAAGGCATGCCCACTGTGATCTTAGCTGCATTCTTTCATTATGGATCAGCAGCAGCAGGGGCCCTAATTAGTTGTGTTGGCTTGCTGAGGAAATGAATGGGCTCTGATTTGACCACAGGGCCAGCACAGGATTCCCAGTGGCTCAGATGAGCTTGTTTCTTAGAGGCAGAATTGGCAGGGAATCCCTCTGCCTCATTTTCTGTCTGTTTATAGTCATTAGTTCTCATCTATTTGCTCTCTTCGCCCATCACAACCTGCCTGCTGATTGACTCTCCTTGATGCTCCAGGCATATTATCTTGTTTTTCCAATTACTTTTCATTTGTAGTGGTGTCATAACCAAGGGACCTCACAGGATCTCAGAGCATCCTTTTCAATTGAAAAACTAAATTGATAAGAGCTGACCTGGGGTAATGCTATACGTGTATAGATACTTCTTTACCTCCAAAATAGTTTATAATCAATGCCTAATAATCATTGAGCTGGTGTTCTTGTGTCACATTGAAGTTCTAATAATAATTTGCAAACCCTTTCACAGGTTTAATGCTTTTTTTTTTTTTTTTTTAATCCTACACTCGATTTTTCTCTTCTCTTTTTTAACACACTGTCCCTGACCTGTGTCTCTTGTTATGTGTCTTGCAGCTGGGTACAGAGTGGACCGCTCCAGGCGAGTTCAGCAAGTTCAGATCCCAGTCCTCCAAATCTGTGCAGTAAGTACCTGTGACAATTGCCCACACATCACAATGGTAAATTTATTTCACTCCAGAAAGCAAAAAAAAAGTACAGATTTTCTCTGGATAGGTCTTTTGCTTTCTTCCTGGCAGTATTTAGCGATCATGCTCTGCATTTGTTCACAGTCTACTATTTTTTCATCAAAACAAAGTCAACTTGATGGATCACATGAATTGCTTTAAACATCTGGAAGGCTGTCCTTCAAAACAGTTTGGAAAAGGAAAGGCAAATTCTTAGAGGCAAAAGTGACAAGGAGTCCATATTAAGCTTCCTCATATGAATTAATATGAATAAACAAGCTGGAAAGGAGCAGAATTGTCACAATTCCAAGTGCAGAGGTTATTTTTGTATTCAGTGGAGAGGTGTTGTAGATGGCAGTAAACAGGGAAAGTTTGGTAATGTGTGGAGGATAGGTGTTTATTGGGATGTTGAAGTTAAGCTGGAAAGAGGACAGTCCAATGTGGAGGTTTGTCATATGGATCAGAAAGCACAGACTGTTAGTGTCAGGAGGAGATGAAAGCAGATCATTGGCTGTGGTGACCCCTAAAGGGAGCAGCTCGTATCAGATATCTGAATGTTAACAATAACAGTGGATCAAGCTCTTTTGCTTTTATTTAAAGATTTCTTCCAGTGTAAAGAGATTTCATTTGGTGATTTTACTTCTTTTGAATATCTTGGTTTTATTTTAAAAGGCTTTCCTAAAATCTTATTTTTCTTATCATCTACGGACCTCCAGTACACTATACAAGTTTCATTGATGAATTTTCAGAAGCACTGTTATCTCTACTGATTTCCATCACTTTATCTTAACAGGTGATTTTAACGTTCACATAGATAATCTAACAGACGGTATTACCAAAGAATTTTCTTCTGTATTGGACACGTTTGGTTTAAGGCAACATGTAAAAGAACCGACCCACATTCGAGGTCACATTCTAGACCTGGTTTTTTTCTAAAGGTGTTGATATTTCCTCTGTTGCAGTTTCTGATTTGGCCTTGTAGGACAGTTTCTGTATCTTGTTTAACTTATTACCCAGAATATCCAAATAACCTGCTTCTCTGTTCGGAAAAGGTTAACTAATGAAAGAACAAGTGCGGCGTTTATCAAGGCCGTAGCTCGGTTGCCAACGACAACTGCAGAGTCAGTTGATGGACTCCTGGATAATTTCAATCTGAAAATCTTGAATGTGATGGATGCTGTTGCAATGATAAGAATCAAGAGCAACTTAAGCAAACAGAAGACACCATGGCGAAATACCAATATGGTTGTAAACCTCAAAAGAGAATGCAGAAAAGTAGAAAGTAAGTGGAGGAAAACAAAACTTCAGATTCATTATGAGCTGTACAAACAAAGCCAGCGAGATAATAACAATGAGCTGTGCAGGGCCAGAGAGCGGTATCTATCTCATATGATTAACAAGAATGTCAATAATTCCTGCACTCTGTTTGCTATGATAGAATAACGTACAAATCCTTCTAAGCAATTCAGCCCATACCTCCTCTCCCCTTAGAAATGCAATGAATTTGTTGACTTGTTATAGTGGCAAAAATTAAAACAACTTGACAAAATATTAATGTCACATATTTAAACAGGAAAACTAGTCTATTTCCAAAACTTAGAAATAACTCTGATGTTATGTCAGAATTTAATATGATTGATTTAAAAATTCTACAAGAAACATTTTCACATCTGAAATCAAGGAGATGCTCTTTGGACATGAGACCATCTGACTTTTTAATAGTAGTTTTTACCTCTGTAGAAAGTGATCTCCTGCTTATTGTCAACGGCTCATTGGCATCGGGTATTTTTTCCAAGTCTCTAAAGACAGCTGCTGCTAAGCCACTGCTAAAGGAAAAAAAACTCTAGATGCCTTTGTAATGAACAACTATAACCTGTCTCTAACCTTATAGTTTAAATCCAAGATAATTGAGAAAGTTGTGTTCAATCAGCTTTATGACTTCTTAAAATGAAAGTGAAAATCTTGATAAATTCCAGTCAGGCTTTCGACCTCATCTCAGCACAGAAACAGCTCTGGTCAAAGTCTTAAATGAGGTTGAGTATGGATTCTGGTGAAGTGTCAGTCCAGGTTCTGCTGGAATCTCAGTGCTGCATTTGATACTGTAGATCACAGAATTCTGTTGGACAGGCTGGAAAACTGGGTTGGATTTTCTGGAGTGGTCCTTCACTGGTTCAGGTCCTATTTAGAAGTTATTTTGTTACAATTGACAGCTATGAATCTGAGCGAGTGGCCGTAACTTGTGGAGTACCTCAGGAGTCAGTCCTTGGACCTCTTCTGTTCAACTTGTATATGCTCCCTTTGGGTCAAATATTACAGAACTTTAACATCAGTTATCACAGTTGTGCAGATGACACGCAGCTTTATGTGTCTTTGTCACCAGATGACCACAGTCCAATAGACTTATTGTGACAGTGTTTGGAGCAAATAAATACCTGGATGAGAGATAATTTTCTTCAATTAAATGAAGAAAAAACTGAGATTATTCTGTTTGTTAGCAAAGAGAAGAGGGTCAGCGCTGGCAAACACCTTGAGACTCGAGCTCCTAAAACCACCAATCAAGTCTGTAACCTTGGAGTGTTGATCGACTCAGATCTGACTCTCAGCAGCCACACAAAAGCTGTCTCTAAGAAGCTTTTTACCAACTGAGAAACAGAAACAGGATTAAAGGTTTAGTCTCCCAGAAAGACCAGGAGAAACTCATCCATGCATTCATCTCCAGTAGACTGGATTACTGTAATAGTCTTTTAACAGGACTTCCTAAAAAGAGCATTAAACATCTGCAGCTCATCCAGATGCTGCTGCTGGAGCTTTAACTAGGACTAAGAGGTCTGAACACATCACACCAGTTTTAACATCTTTACACTGGCTTCCAGTCAGTCACAACCTGCTGATTGTTTACAAATCCCAGAATGGTTATGGACCAGAATGCATCTGTGATATGTTCAGAGAATATAAACCAAGTAGAGCTCTTCGATCCAAAGATCAACTAGTCCAGACCAGAGTCCAGACTAAACATGAAGAAGCAGCATTTAGCTGTTACGCTGCAAACAAGTGGAACAAACCGCAAGGGGAGATTAAACTTTCACCAAATGTGAAAACTTTTAAATCCAGGTTAAAAATATTACTTTTTTCATGCGGCTATACATGAAATCTGCACAGTAACTTTTAATTAATTCTGCTTTTAATTATTATAATATCATTTATTATTCTATTGGCTGCATGGTGGCATGGTGGTTAGCACTGTAGCCTCACAGCAAGAAGGTCGCTGGTTCAATCCTTGGCTGTGGCAAGGTTTGGTCAGTGCCTTTCTGTGTGGGGTTTCCATGTTCTCCCTGTGTATGCGTAGGTTCTCTCCGGTTACTCCGGATGTCCCACTATCCAAGACATGCATGTTAGGTTGATTGTGTAAATTTCCCATAAGAGTGAGTGTGACTGTGAGTGGTTGTGTGGCCCTGCAATGGACTGGCGAGCTGTCCAGGGTGTACCTTTTGCCCTAAGACTGCTGGGATAGGCTGCAGCTTCCCCGTGACCCTGAATTGGATTAAGCAGTTTGGAAAATGAATGAATAAAGGAACGATTTTAATGTGATTTTGCGATTTGTGTTGTCTTTTATGCTTTTTTTTCTTTGTTTTTACACCATCTGTCATACTGTTTTATGTGAAGCGTTTTGAATTGTTTTGTACATGAAAGGTGCTATACAAATAAACTTGCCTTGCCTTGCCTAAAAGTAAGATGAGATGGTATTAGTCTGTCTGTCTTCTATCAGCTTCGGCACATCATTTTGGGGACAGGTTGCATCTAATGCTTCCATGACTGCTGCTTGCTACTGCTCCCCTTCTAAAGTCATTGTTAAGTTTATTATGATTGTATCAGACATCCTAAAGTAGTGGGCCCTTTTTTTTTTAAAGATTTTTTTCCATATGGCTGAATAAATTTATCAAAACTCTTAAAAATGCTGCTTTAAATGAAGTGGAGGGTGATGTCTTATCACCTGATAATGGCACAAATTGGGACGGTAATGTTATCATATTACAACTCATCCAACAAATTCTACAGCAATCAGACAAGGCATAGCATCTGTGCACAGTTGATAACATATAATATATGTTTAAACTCCTAAAGTATTTCTGTAAGTAGTACTATAAAGCTTACACTAACAGTTATGACGTATCAATTTAAATGGACTTCTTTGTTGGTTGAGGTAGTTGCCATGAAAAGCCATGAGTTTGTCAGGTTTTAGTTGCACTAATATGAGCTGAGTCATGACAATTGCTGCAGTTACAGGATGGCAGTACAAAAGAAAAATGGCAGAAGTGTCAACATCTTCGGTGCTTTTTTATGAAAAAGGAGGCCTTCTATCTTCCAACTCCACAAAATTTATTTTTCTTCTTGTCTGATCACACAAAAAGCACTGACTTAGTGCCACATTAAACTAAACTTAATATAAGCACAGTTAGTTCAAAAACCTGCTAAAATGTCTCTTTTACATGCAGTAATACTTGTTATGGGGTTGGTTCTTTTGTTTTTGTTTGCATTTTGCTTATTTTCACCATTGAGGAAAAATGAGCTGTTGTATCGCGCTCCATCTTTCACACACACACACACACACACACACACACACACACACACACACACACACACACACACACACACACACACACACACACACACTTACACATATACACACATACACATATACATAGACAATGTTGTGCTCACAGTCAGAGCAGCACAGTGTGTCCCTGTCACATAGACAGTTTAATTACCACACAGGAACCAGAAGCCAAAAGGACAATGGGGTTTTATATGCGGATCTTTTTACTCTCATCACCATTTAAAAATGAGTCATTTGTGAGCTACTCTGTATTGGTTAAGATGTGTTTGCAGGAAGAAAAAATCCCTTTAAAGAATCTCAGTGGAACTGAAAGATTTTCACACTATGGAGCTCCTAAACAAAGGTTAATTCTGCTCCCATCTTGCATCCTGTCTTCTCTGAGCTCTCTCCAGCATGTAAAAGTCAGTCTGATGTTGTCTTTTGTCTTATCTATTGCTCTGTCACTTTCTCTCTTTCTTTACTTTGTTTCCTCTGATAATGTCTCCATGCATTTCTTTGCTAAATTAACCCGTTCAAAACTGTTATCGTGTTAATGTCCAGTCACATGGTGCTGTAACAGTCACATGGTGCCGTAAAGTGAAACGCAGCAGTCCCATTAACTCTGAGCTGGAGAAAAAAAAAAACTAAAAGGCAGTTTCTCAGCCATAGAACAGAAAGAATGGAAACATTGGAATGCTGAAATCTTTACAAGGCCAAGTTTTTGGGATGTGTTGCAACCGTAAAATACAAAAATAGATTTATACTATTATACAAACAACCAAAATAAAATTTTTAAAAAATGTAATTTTCATCTTTCACAGTAGTAAATAAAGCATAAAAAAATTTATGCTTTATTTACCACTGTATATATACATATATATATATATATATATATATATATATATATATATATATACATATATATATATATATATATATATATATATATATATATATACATATATATATATATATATATATATATATATATATATATATATATTTATATATGTATAATCCATTTTTAATCCTGATTAATGTCACACATTGCAAATAGTCCAAATGTGAAAACTGGGAGTATCACAGACAATGGAGCATCAAACATGGGTCTTTTTGGCTGTTGATGAATACTACCAGTGTTCCCCTTCTACCTTCCCATCAGCAGTTCTTCATGCTAAAAATGGAGAACAAAACTTTTATCACAGTTTAGGACGTCAAATTTAGTTCTTTTTTTTTTTTTATTTAAAGGAAACTGTGAGCCTTTATATTTGGGATGTTTTTAGCCTTCATAGACCAATCCTTTTACTATTTTAAGCTTGGATTGATGAAGTGCTACACTGTGCGCTGTAGAGCTACATGGCTCTTATATATTCTGGAACTCTGTGTTTTCTTTTTTCATTTGGTGACTTTGCACACAACAATAACCTTTCCTTTATATGTAAAGGGATTTTATAATAACCTCATATCAGACATGATGCGGTTTGCAAAATTCTGGCATTTTAGGTTTAATGGCATTTCTAATTTAAGACAAAATTGTCTTTATTTTAGCGACTTGCCATCACTTGCTTTAGGGAAGTCAGAGACGGCGTGAAGACCAGCTTAAGATAATTAAGAAAATCTGGTTTGATGTGTCTGTGCGTGGGTGTATGTTGATGATATGTGTGTGTTCATGATTTTGCATGCAAGGAAATGCATGCCTCTGTGCATTAACGTGCATGTGTTAAATACTATGCTATTTGAACATTTGTCTCTGCGTCTAATTAGTTTATCCAGACTCCTCAAAGCATGCCAGTTTATTTAGCTCCACCATGTAATATACATCCTTTCACACACCATCATATTTCTTTATAGAGAGGGGTACTTTTAGAAAATGGTAAATGTGTACGGCAGGATTAATTGCCATGAATATATAAAACAACGTCCTTTAATTGGGATGGAATTGAACTGAAATGACCAAACTAGCAGGGATGTTATGATAAAAAAAAATAAAAAAAAAGATAAAATAAAATATAAACAGGTTACTTCAAACATTTGTAAACCTGTTGAATAAATAATAGACCAAAACAATAATCACTTCAGTGTTTCTTGGTTATTGAACTCAATATTGTGGATGGAAAGCCACTGTGAAATTATAAGTAATGAGCGTAAAGCTAGTCTTCGCCAGCATGATCCTCTTGGGCAGTTTATTAGCGAATAAGTTCAAGTCCATTTGAGCCTATTTAAAGACTCTGTTCAACCATAGTTATGTTTTTTACAAAGCTGTGATCAAAGCCACAGTTTCAACACACTCTCAGACTGTTCTTAGTTATTAGTGTGTTGGCCCCACAGCTGGATGGAATGAAAGAAAAGTGGAGTAAACCGAAGCACGTAAGACTGGAGTTGAATGGCACGGTGCAGAAAACAGCAAACAGAACAGCCTTCTGAGATGTAATTGAACAGAGGAGAGCAGAATGAAACACAACAGACACTCACACGTTAGCAAGGTTGTTCCTTTTCCTTCTCGGTCAGGACTGCAGTTATTTATAAGTCTTGGTTCATTGGACCTGTACAGCAGATTGGAGCAGAATTGAGTGAACAGTGACTAATGGTTGCTGCAGGGCTGAATCATATTGTCAGGAAATGAAACATATTGTTGTTGAGGGGTTCACATTAAACCCCCTTCGCTCGCCTGGTGGAGATCTCCATGCGATGCAACCAAAGGTTCTGAGCAGAAAAACATACCAGTACATGCACACTGCACATTTACCAATAAGGGAAATGTAAAGACGATCAAGTTTCCAGGCACTTTGCAGGATCATCCTGACTGCATTATAAACATCGTCTTTATTTTAACCATAAATCAACAATAATTTCTCTCTGAATTTTTTCTGATCTATGACATCTTATGAGTAACTGGGTTCACCTGAACAATAAATTGGCTTTGTCACTGAACGCTGCTGCATGTTACAAAAAAGGAAAGAGTAGCTTTTACCAGCCGAGGAGACAGAGATCTTCTAGAGAGCAGGGGCTGCTCTTGAAGACCTTTTTTGACACAGTGGTGAGATCAGACATTTTTATGTGGTCGTCTGCTGGAGCAGCAGCATGTTTGCTGCGGAGAGGAAGCAACAGTAGAAACTGAGCAACAAAGCCAGAAATGTGGATAACGCATATCGTCCATTTTGGAGAATGTTTTTTTTTTATTTTTTTTATTAAGTTTTTGAAAGATTATTACATGGGTCAGTTTTTACAAAGCGTAATCATGAAGATGATCATTAAAAAGGAACAACAACAAAGAAATTAAACCGTATATTACAAGGGGAATCAACCAGTGATGTAGTTGTAAAGTTTGCTCAGATGTAGGGTTTTAGTACGTTTTTAGGTTAGTACAGTTCAACTTTTGGATCACATTGAAATAAGTACAAAGATTATATTTTTTGAAGAGAGAAAAAGAGGGCATTTTTTTCAATTGTTTGATTTTATATATGTGAAAATTTGCTAAAATAATTAGCAAACTGATGACATATGACTCATTTTTGGTGGAGTTAGAATTTCTAAAAATAAGTAGCAGGTCAGACTGGTTTAAAAGGAAATCCTTTCCCCAAATGTTTTTTAAGATCGAATGAAAAGTCAGACCAGAAAAGAGATACATGTACACATCGGAAAAATAAGTGTTTCCTGG
This sequence comes from Telmatherina bonti, assembly GCF_933228915.1. Lineage (NCBI taxonomy): Eukaryota > Metazoa > Chordata > Actinopteri > Atheriniformes > Telmatherinidae > Telmatherina > Telmatherina bonti. The sequence goes on along the minus strand of NC_136620.1, from coordinate 36,587,527 downwards.
TTTCAGTCATTTTGGCAAAAGTTTCATTTATCATTTCAACCAGGTACGTATTTGTGGATGAGATTATTAACAGGATAATATTTACGCACAATTTTGAAGACAAGTTCTTTAGCCTTATTGGGCAGAATAAATTTGTTAGGAAAAGTAAATATAGTGTTCCACGTTATTTCATCTATTGTCTGGTCCAGTCATCTGTATCTAGCAAGTGCAATGGTTTTAGTAAGAAGGAGTTTTCTGCTGAAATCATTGTTAAATTTCTTATCAGAGATGGAAACTCTGTTAACTTTAACACTGTAGTTAGCTATATTAAAGGAGGTATGTATGTTTGGTTGACAACGTGATAGTGCCATGATACCTGATGGGAGGGCATTATTAACAGTGTTATATTCGTCATGAGGTGTAGGAACACCATATTTGCTCTTAAATTCATCAAAAGAATATTGCTGACCATTGTTATCAATAAGTTGTCTTACAAGCAGGATGTTGAATTTTGGAGAACAGTTGCCATCGACAGCGCTGCAGAACTCCTTCAGTAACTGACTGCTTCACCACAAACATGTGAGAGAGGGCTGTCGCAGGTCTTTCCATCCTGCAGTGGTTGAACAGTAAAATATGTACGGTACTGCTCACAGTTCACCAAAGAATTTGTTTTTTGTTTTTTTTTATCAAAGAAAAAGTTTGTTCTCAACCAATAATTGCTGCATATGCTTGGAAAAAATACAAGAAGAAGAAGTAGGTGGATGTAAAGGCTTAAATGAGCTGAAATGAGACATCACCTGTTGGCCTTCTAGTAACTGCAGCGTGAAATTTCATCTGACTGTAGGTGTGTAACTTGATGAATATTATCGACAGGAAAGAAGAATCTGGACACCTGTTAGGGAGATCTGGAAGTTGTCCACACCACCTGGAAGTCATAATGCCTGTTATTAGTGTATGTGTGTGTTCTATATTAAGCAGGGAGGATTTTGCCCATCTCCTGGTTTTGATCTGTCTATCTTCCTTAAAGCTTTTATCCTCTCCCTCATGACTCCATCTCATAAAAAGTGATCCATATGAGGATTTCTATGAGCTTATCGGCAAATAAGATAAAGCAGTTGGAACATTTGAACATGATTATATTTATTTTTTGATGGCCTGTCAGACTGTTGGTCATCATCAATAGAGGATTAAGCTTGAGCTTCTTCCCTCTCCCTTTGAGTATGTTATCCTACATGTTCAATAAATCAAAAAAATCAAAGATAACTTATTATCCATAAGCTTTTCTGGCCGTTTGATTGTCTGCTTTTTATGATAGTAATAATAAAAAGTAAACCAAGTTCAACATGAATTATTTGCCAGTTTCGGTTTCCTAAATATGAAAAGTCATTTGAAATTCTGTGTTTTAATGAGTCATTTAAATAAGTAATTATGGGACAATGAAAAGAAAGGACATCTTGATTTAGCCTTTTCTGAAGTATTTTCAAAATTATTCATAAGATTTGATTAAAAGATCATTTCTAATCAAGTTAGAATAATACCCATTTAAAAGACTCCGCCTGAAAAGACTCATGGCAGTCATTAATTTTAAGAAAATGTAATTTTGGAAGTCTGGTTTTTGTCTGCAGAAGGCTTTGTCCCCACCGCTGCTCATATCTGTGCAGTGATAGGTTGGCAGTGCCTGCCAGGTGCTGTCACAACAGCTTGACGAGTGACAGTGAAGTAGTCAGATGAGGAACCCAGATAACCCTGCTGACACTAACTCCTCTCTCTGAAACAGCTAACAGAGCCCTGGGCTGTGAAGACAACACCAGGGACACTGACACTTGCTGAAGTCCTACAAACTGAACTGCTCTGAGGAGCATACTAAGCATTCCCAACTCATAATGTGGAGGGATTTAGAAGCTGGGCTTTGATCGATGGCAAACCAAAGATTAATGAGAATATTGTTTGAAAAAATGAAATATTAACGAGTACTGACCGAGTTTGTTCAGCACAGCCAGTTTAAGGTCAGAGTTGTAAAAAAAAAAAAAAAAAAAACATGAAATAAAAGAAATTAAAAAAACACTTTGTTCCTTGAAGTAGAAATTTGTACAAATTGTGGACAGAAAATGGGTCACAGCTATTTCTGTTAAGTAGCAATGGGTTGCAGGAAATGTTTTTTTTTTTCATTATCTTCACATATTTGTACTTCATACTGAATCTGGTGATACTTGAACCCACATGAAACAATGCCACCAGTATTTTAGCTTGATTGATAAACTGGTTGGAATCAACAATGTCTGTTCTGTGTGTTCTGGTTTTTTCCCAATCAGGTGCAGTAATTGAAATGAAACTGCTTTCTGCTGAAAGAAAGGTAGAAGCTGTCTGAAAGGTCATGTGCAATGCAGCTTTTTTAGTTATTTTAAAAGAGCTATTCTCAAATGGGGGAGGGGTCACATCTTACATTCATTTCTTTCATCTTCTTTTTGCATCTTCTTCCAAAACTTTCTTTTTTTCTGAGTGGAGAACACATTGTCACACAGATGATGGTCACTGGAAGGAGAGCGTTAACGCCGTATTTCCCAACAACAATACAGAAAACCTACTGGAGAATGACCAGTTATTTCGCTGTGGGATCTCAGTATCTATAATTGAATCACTTAAGCACTCTAGGCTATTAGCTGGCGAGAAGACTCAAGCGTTTCACCACAGGAAAGGATGAAGCTTCTTGCTCACGACATCATGAGCATACAGATTTAGCATGGTGAAGAGCTGAGTGTTGCACCTGCTCTGAGCACCTGAACCATCTCATCATATGTGTGGATTTACTTAAAAGTGTGTTTTCCGCAGTGTACACTAACATTTCTCTGTCTGTGTTTGAGAGTGAGCGCCGGCATTAATGTTAACCTCTCTCCTCTCAAGGTAATTGGTTCATACACTGTAGCAGTTCAATTAAAATGAAGTTGTTTGCCAGGAAACTGCAATGACTTCTCCATCCTGATTACCTCCCCTGAGGACTTTACTCCACCATCTGTTTCTATGAGTGATGGGAACCTGCTAAGACACAGTTTCTCTGTTTGTGTGTGGTGGCTTATGTTTAATCAGAATGCCTTTGGGGTGTTGATGCTTATCTCTTGAGCTGTAAAAACCAGTGGTTTTGCTGCAGCCATCTGATTGGCTGTAATGTCTGAGTGCAACCAAACTGTAACAATAAGCTTGTTAAGGCCAAACATGATTAGAGAGTAATGGTGATGAAGGGTCAGGTTAGCCTGATGGAATGCTGGGGGAATGTTATAAGCATGGATTTTCATGTGATGAGAGTAGATCAGTTGTCAGAAACTTTGGTTGCATGAAGTTGCTGTGCTTTCTCGGCGTTAAACCTTCAATCTGAGCTGATAGGATGCAGTATTTTTCATATTTTCTGCAGAAATCCTATCAAAGGACCAAGGCTAACCCAGCTTGTCATTTGTTAGACACTGAACCCCCACGTCTTTCATGGATTAGCAGTGTGGGGGCTTCATCCAACACTCACTATAAGTTTCTCACAGTGACAATCTGACATTTATAGCTGCATTACAGTTTGCCAGGTGTGCACAGGTCAAATGGTAATTAGGACTCAATCAACTCCTACTCTGTTTTTCTGCTGGAAACCCTGTGAAAGCCATCCAGGAGCATAAACACAGATGGGTTACTCGTGGTGCATGTCAACCTCTGGCAAAGATGAGACATTATATGAACAGTCAGTTGGATGCAGGCAGTGTGGGCGGGTGGAATGACATGAGCATCTTTGACAAGAGCCAAGTTATTATGGCCAGATGATCCCAGCTTCTCTGGAATTGCAAAGGCTTGTGGGGCGCTATGACCCAGTGATTTTATTTTAAGCTTAGTGGGCGGAAGTCTCGGAAATGCAGGAAAAGTGTAATTTGAAAGTATAGCCTTCCTCTTCCTTTTCTCCTCTAAGAGCCTCTCGCTGAGATAGCAGGCGCATTTACAGAGCTGTGGAAACAACAACAGAAAACCTTCAAAAATACCAAAATTTGATCTGAGTTCATTGAAACTCATCCATCAATTATTAATGCTCCTTTCTTGTGGTTATTTATACCCTTGCAATACCACACAATAATAGATCATGTTGTTTTAAAGCCTTGAAATGTTTCTCAGCCATCTTTTCTTTCATAAGTGATCATATAGTTGTTAAGAATATTTTTAAAATATTTATAATTTAGATTAGATTAGATAAACTTTATTCATCCACAAGGGAAAGTTCAAGGTTCAAGAACAACTATAGTCCAAGATTTAACAGACAAACATTTAACATTATACTCATCTGCAAGAAGTAAAATTATTTATAAAGTTCATTGAAATTCCAATGAATAAAGTCGAACTTCCAAAAACTGGCTGCAAGGATCTTTTTAGTTCAGTTTAGTCAAAAGAGCAAGTTATAATCAGTGAACCACAGATGATTAAAACTATCTAACACAGTGAAATCTTGCATAGAAAACTGGATGCATTCATCACCAGCACATGAAGAGAAAATAACAAGCCAGAGCAATTAGCATTTAACTCCTGGATATTATTTTCTGCTTCAGAGATTGCGTTGCTTTAGAAACGGTCGTCCCTGTTGATGCCGCTGCAGCTGTGTTCTGTTTATGGAACTGAAATGACTGCGTATTATTCATCCACAGTAAAAGTCTTGAAGGGCCCTTCATTTTTTAGAGAATTTGGAAATGTTTTTGAATTTCAATGTGCAAACACATGATAATACTAAATAAGGTAAAAACATGGTTTCTAATATTCTACTAATCTTGAAAGTCACTATTTGGTGTGAACACCTTTATCCTTTAAGTCATCCTGGATTCTCTTAGCAAAGCTTTCTTGTAATTTCTTTAACTAGTCTTCAGAAATAGTTCTCCAGGCTTCTTGAAGGACATTTCAAAGCTTTTCTTTGTGTGTTGGCTGCCTTTTGTTCTGTATACTATCAGAACTATCCCACACTGTTTCGGGGATGTTCAGGTCCAGAGAGGATTCATCACTTCATCAGATCTGTTGTCACTGATTTTCAGTCTGTGGAGACCACTTCTGATGAGGTTTTGGTGAACAGTAGATGAATCAGCTGAAGGGCCAGATTCATCCCTCCGGTCCAGTTTCTGGTCTTAACTGTGATTTTTTTTTTTCTCCCTACCTTTGAAGGCCTTCACTTTTTGATACTGTTCATTTGCTGTAGATATTTTTTGGGTCTTACACATCTTCTTGTGTCCCCTACTTTTTCCATTTCCTTGTGGTCTTCATTGCTCTCCATGCTGAGATATGCCACATGGTTACTAGCCCTCTAGTGATGATCTTGTTGGTGCAAAAATATAATTGCTTTGTCTGTTGAACTTAGATATCTTTGCAGTTTTTGCTGATTTTACTCCAGAAATGTGGGGATTAATCATAATAATTAAATTAAACAGTGTTATAGTGCTGTGGGTTCTCTCCAGGTACTTCGGCTTCCTCCCACCATCCAAAGACATGCATGTTAGGCTAATTGGTTACTCTAGATTGCCCCTAGTGAGCGTGAGTGGTTGTTCGTCTCTCTGTGTGGCCCTGCGATGGACTGGCGAGCTGTCCAGGGTGTACCCTGCCTGTTGCCCAAAGCCAGCTGGGATAGGTTCCAGCTTCCCTGTGACCTTGAATTGGATTAAGCGGTTCAGAAAATGAATGAATGAATTTCATATAGATGGAAGAGGTCCAACAACATTGTTTTCAAAGTTTATTACCCCAAATTCGGCCTCAGTCTTTAATTTCAGCCATTCCAAAAGTTGCTCGAGATTGCACCACTGAAAATGTTTCGTTGGAACATCTAAACCAGGACTACTCGATTTGGTCTTGAGAGTTCTGCAATCCAACATGTTTTTCATGTATCTTTTCTCTGACACAGCAGACTCAGATTTATGAGTCATTGTGCATAAACCTGATGGGATGTTAGATCCATTTAATTTGATTTTGGTTTTATGTTTGAGTACACATTCACTAAAAAAGGGAGAAAGCAAATTAGAGAGGTGACAGACTTCTCATTTTTGGGTCTCATATGCAAGCTACAGGGACACATGACCATAAAAACTTTAGAAAGTGAATTTTGCATGATGTGGGACCATTAAAAGTGTTCTATGCCAAGTTGCCTCTTATGTATGGAATAAAAACACTGTTAGTCCTTTGAGCTAGGTGCCTTTCCATACTTGAATAAATCATAGGTCAGTATTAAGTTGTTAAAAATACAGTTTTTAGTTTTTTTAAAGGGAGAAAAACACATCTGCCAATCAAATCTGCCAATTGAACCCATAGGAAACTTCAGAAAGTCTGCTGAACTCTTCCACTGCGTATGAATTTCAGGCAATAAGAGAAAAGAAAGTTGAATAAAGGATGAAATATAGGCACAGAAAAAAATAGTAATTTTATAATCTCATAGATGAGGATTACAAATTATGAAATTGGATATATGGTTGATAAAGTCACGACAGTGTGAGAAATGCTGGAAAAACTGACCGACTAATCTGTCTGATGTCGGAGGAGAAGGGCGAGAAAGGAGGGAAGGAGCTGGGGATGAAGGACAGCAGAGTGGGAGTAAGTGAATGGAGGGGATGGGAGAAAGAGGATTTATCGAGGCTGCAGGGAAGAGCAGCTTGATAGCTCTCTGATGTATTAGAGGAATGCATGAGAAATGGAGTGAAGAGGGGAGAGAATCAGAAGGAAAAAGAGTGAAGTTTGTTGGCCTCCTTGGGGCGGCTTTAAACACGAGTATCATTAATGTAGTTGAGAGAAGTGTGCTCGCTGAGAATAGTCTTTTATTTAAAGGCCACCTGTGGGTATTGGAGATGGAGAAATCAAGCAACGGAAAGAGAAAGCGAGAGAAATGGGGAAAGGGTGACAATCAGATTGCATAAATGAGAAATTGAGCTGGAAAAAGAAGGGACATGCTCAAAGTTGAGACGTTTCTGTAACAGTCAGTGGGCAAGTAGGCGAGAGCACAATGATAGGACAATAAAAGAGCGCTAGTAATACTAGTAATACTTGCTGTAATAATAAGGACAGCAAGTATATAGTCTGCAGTTCTATTGAAATCTGGTTTGTAATACTCTGTTTTTTTTGTCAATCTGACTGTCAGACTTGCTGTATTTCTTTATTTCACTGCTTTTTTTCTTTGAGATGCTTGTGAAAAGGGAACTTGTACATCAGCAATAGAAAAAGATAGGGGGAAAAAAATGCTTTCTCCACATTTCATGCAAAATAAATATTTCATGCCTCAAGTGAAGGAGACTTTGGGCAGCTATGATATTCTCTGAGTACTGGTTTGCTCCAGTAGAAGCCTCTTATGCTCCCCAGCCTCGTCAAGTTCCTTTGTCTGACTATCTGTTCAGCCCAGTGAAGGGAAACTGGAAACAAAGACTCCAATTAGTCAGGCAATTAGACTCTTGTTTTGTGTCCTCCACACTTCCTTTGAGTCACATACTAATAGCTGTTCTTTCCTCTTCCATCTCTCATTTGTCCTTCACTTTCTCTTTCATGTTTTCTCCTCTTCTTGCATGGCGTTCTGTGAGAAATCATACTGCAGTTTCTTTCGTTCTAATGTGTTTTTCTTCTCTAACTCAAGAAAGGATCTATAATTCCCTCTGTTTCTGCAGCTCATTTGCTATTTATCGCTCCTCCTTCATCTTTCTTTCCGCCTGTCTCTTTGTCTCTCCATCTCTTTCAACCAGCGTCTCCCTCATCATCCATCACGTGTGGCATGACTATTCATTGCGTGCACACCCGCATTCAGGCTCGTGTCAGCGTGAAGCACCTATCACCTGCCTGCATCATCAGTTTGGGGTTCATCATCTGCGATTCTTCTTTAATTTGGCCATTTTGAACTGATTAGACCTCTCTGTCACCGTCTTTGTCATTTTAATTTCTTTTGAAATCTTTCGTTTCAATCAAATCTTTCTTTTTATGTTGTTTCTCAAAGCAGTTTTCATCCAGTCAAGTTGGAGACAAAACAAGACAAGGACAAACAAAAGTTTAGAAAAAACTCTTTGTCTCCAGCTCATTCCATTACTTTTGATAAATCTGTTATCTGGAGTGTGAAGATTATAGGTTTGCCTCGTGTGTGTTGGGCTGGCTGTACTTCAGCTGTTCTCTCAAACTGTCACTGAAGTTCACAGATTTGACATTTCTGAGTGGCCAAAAGACAATGATGATTAAATGTTGACATGTTGAAGGTACATTTGGAAAGTTTTGTGTCCACACAGGCTGCTTGATGATTTTTTTATTGCTTCTTGTCTGTGGCCGGCATCGCTCGGAGACAGCTTGGCGGCAGACTGCATCCTCTCGGCTGTGTTATTAGATTATCCAACAGATCGAGTCAGATTATGGTCTGAAATATATCATTTAAATGAAGAATCAGGAAATGTAGTGATATTTCCTAAAGCCACTTCTTGTGGTCTGGTCCTGGACAAGAACTGAATGGTGTAGAACTACATATGAAGAGGGGAAAAAAACCAAAGCCTTAGGACCTTAAAACTCACCTCAAACAGCGTTATTTAGATTTATATTAATAACCTAGTTTTCAGACCCAGGTTGGCTATGTTGTCATGTGACATTCTGAGTACTCAGAGTACTTTATGCTCATTATATTTATAAGCAATATGTATCATCAAAGACTTTACTATTACTGAAAGGAAAATCGAATATTTCTGTTGTTTTTGAAGCATGGCCCAGCACAAGTCTTTCATTATGAATGGTGTAATGTTGGAATCGCTTAACTAAGGGCAAACGGTGGGGGTGTAGGAGCTAAAAGTGGCACTTAAGTTTGCCGAGTGCCATTTCAGCAGCTACACACAGAGATATTCCCTATTCATGAGAGAGTGACCTTAGCACACTGTCACTGCTCCCCAGCACCTGCAATGATTTATTGGTTACAGAACGCTGGGCAGCCGGATGATGCAGCGGCGTTTATGCCTGGGGCAACACGTGACCGTCCCCCCCCCCCCCCCCCCCCTTCAGCCTTCGTCCTTCCCTTTCTACTCGGTCAGCTACATCAAGTATAAAAATGCACAGGAAATGAAAAGTAAAGGAATAAGAAAAAAACAATATGACGATGTATGAGAAAATGAAGTTCATTGTTAAAGACGTTTGACAAACTGCTGGGCTGTACGAACTGAATTTGCATGATCATACTTACAGGAATTGTTTTCTCTCCCCGTCAGTGAGAGCACTATTTCATCCTTTAACAGAAAATGTCTGCATATCAAGAACACATGCTCTCACAAATGGTGTTTGTTAGAACCGTGGATGTGTTTTTTTTACATGCATAAGCCCATAATGTGCGCATGGAAGCTTAAGTGTTTGATTATGACTCTAAATGTGTGTGTTTTGAATGTTAATGTTGTGTGAAGCAGCTCTCATTCTGTAGCTGATGCCGTCCTTTTGTCCCAGATGTGTTTTCAGAAGAGAGAAGGCTTGTCGCTTTGTGTGCATATTTCATTGGTATTGGGAATAAACGACATGGTAAAACTTTAAATAGGTCCTTTGCTCCGTCTAACCACAGTTCCACAGAATTACTGCAGCCTGGATAAGTGGAAAATGTTGATTTATGTGGAGCATCGATTTTCTTCCTCATGGTCTCTGAAGGAGTGTTTTTTCCAGGTCCTGAGGCTTATTATACTGCTGCTCACTGTCGTCTGTTTTGCTGTCTTGCCTTTAGCACAGAGTTATATTCTAAGCGGTTTGTGGTTGACTAATATATGCGTTTATGGCTATTTTGTGATTTTAAAGTTAAACTGTTTACCTTCCCAAAAGATTGTGCTACTTTAGGTTTTAAGTGATCTAAAGGTACTTAGAGGTGTAGGCCTTACCTCATGCAATAGCAGCTATGATGGTTTCAGAAGTCTGGATCTCTGAGAAAAGTCCTGAGGGGGAAGAAGCTTTAAACTACTGTGACCTTTGACCTTGGAACTACTTTACTAAATGTCAGTTGGAATAAATATGTTTGATATATACTTACAGTATGTGTTGTATTTAGATGAAAATAGTGCAGATAGGATGTCACATTTAACATGTAGCCTATTATTATTATGACCTGCCCAGCAGACTGGTGACCTGTCCTGGGTGTCTCCTGCCTCTCGCCCAGTGACTGCTGGGATAGGCTCCAGCTTTCCTGCAACTCTTAATTGGATTATGTGGTTCAGAAAATGAAATGAAAAAATTATTTTTTTATTGTTGTTCAGGGATCAGGATATAATCCTGTTCCCTGAACCACTCTTTCGTAATCTAAGTTCCATGAATCCTGGCATTGCCATCTTTAGAAATGACCGTGTCATCATGGAAAATGAAATAACTTGTTCATTCATTTATTCAGGTTGTCAGCCGACCTCAGCTGACCCCTGCAGAAACCCCAGGTCATAGACTGTCCCCACTGGCTTGTACAGTGGTCACTTCAGAACAGATTAAAGCCGGGGTGGGGTAATGTTGAGGAGCTAGCAAGATGTAAAAGTAGCGCCCTGTCTTGGCTCCTCCCCCTCTGGTTTTGCTTCTTGCGTGATCCAAGACTTTTTTCTTACCTCTGCCAAGAAGGTTATGTTTTTACCAATGTTTATCTGTTTGTGTTCACGATAACTCAAAAAGTTATGAACGGATTTTAATTAAATTTTCAGGAGTTGTTGGAAATGTGAAAAGGAGGAACTGATTTAATTTTGGTGGTGATCTGGATCACCGTTTAGATCCAGGAACTTTTTAAAGGCCATGATTGGGTTTTGTGCTCTCCGAGTGCTTTTCTAGTTTGCAGCTTTTTCCACCAACAATTTTCTCTTTCTTGGCTGTTTAGCGGGAGGAGGCAAATAAACCGAGCCGGGTCGGGAAATCCTTCCTGCATTTTCTCCGCCATGTTTGCGTTCAGAGTTTCTTCTTCAGTACTTTTATTTTCATCCTTACACACTATTTATATGCAGGCTGTGTGATGCTGGAGGGGGAGGAGGAGAGCTGGGAGAAGCTTACAAAATATAAGAAATGAACAGCTTAATTTTGATCCAAATGTTTGGATTGGTCAGAGTTTTTACAAATTTACAGTAAACTGAAGTGTCGAACTATATTTCTTGTTGTTCATGATTACAAAATGTGTAGACTATCAGAATGAGGAACCACTTCACCCAGAGTAAAAAAAAAAAAAAAAATGTCTCGGAGCAAGATTACTTACCCCAGCTTTAAATCTGGACTCATTGAACTACACAACCTTTTTTCATTGCTTCAGAGTCTACTCTTTATGCAAACTGAAAGCCTTTTTCTCTACTTGGCCTCTTTGATTAGCGGTTTTCTTATGGCAACAGCTGTTCAGTCCTTTATTTTTACATTGTTCATTTGAAAATATTCTTACTTTCACTATTACACATAGCCCAGAGTTCTACTGCTGTTTCGATTCTATTTGATTTCAGGTTTTCTGGTTTTAGGCTTGATTCAGGATTTTTTTTCTGCCCACATTTCTTCCTGCAAGATAATCGTTCTCCACCATTCTCCCAGTTTTAATAGTGGCTTGGACAGTTCATGACCAAGCTAACCCATCCATCCATCCATCCATCCATCCATCTTCTACCGCTTATCAGGGGTCGGACTTCCCTCTCCCCAGCCACATTTACCAACTCTGTGGAGGGGATCCCAAGGTGTTCCCAGGCCAGCCGAGAGATATAATCCCTCCAGCGTGTCCTGGGTCTTCCCTGGGGTCTCCTCCCAGAGGGACGTGCCCGGAACACCTGATGAGGGAGGCGTCCCTCATCTGAGTTCGGGCATCTGAGTTGAGGTGGCTCAGATGCCCGAGCCACCTCAACTGGTTCCTCTCGATGCGGAGGAGCAGCGGCTCTACTCTGAGCCCCTCCCGGATGACCAAGCTCCTCACCCTATCTCTAAGGGAGAGCCCGGCCACCCTGCGGAGGAAACTCATTTCAGCCGCCTGTATACGAGATCTCATTCTTTAGGTCACGACCCACAGCTCATGACCATAGGTGAGGGTAGGAACGTAGATCGACTGGTAAATCGAGAACTTCGCCTTCTGGCTCAGCTCCTTCTTCACCACGACAGACCGGCGCAGAGTCCGCATTACTGCAGACGCCGCACCGATCCGTCTGTCCATCTCGCGCTCCATCCTTCCCTCACTCGTGAACAAGACCCCGAGATATTTAAACTCCTCCACTTTCGGCAGGACCTGACTCCCGACCCGGAGAGGGCAATCCACCCTTTTCCGGCTGAGGACCATGGTCTCAGATTTGGAGGTGCTGATTCCCATCCCAGCTGCTTCACACTCGGCTGTGAATCGCTGGAGATCACAGCCAGATGAAGCCAACAGGACCCTGTCATCCACACAAGGCAGACACCCAATCCTGAGGTCACCAAACTGGATCCCTTCAACACCTCAGCTGCTCCTAGAAATTCTGTCCATATAAGTTATGAACAGAATCTGTGATAAAGGACAGCCTTGGCAGAGTCCAATCCTCACCGGAAACAAATCCGACTTCCGGCAATGCGGACTAAATTCTGACACCTGTCATACAGGGACCAGACAGCTCGTACAAGGGGGTCTGGTACCTCATACTCCCGGAGTACCCCCACTGGAGTCCCCAAAGACACGGTCAAATGCCTTCCCCAGGTCCACAAAACACATGTAGACTGGTTGGGCAAACTCCCACGCCTCCTCCAGGACCCCAAAGAGTGTATAGAACTAGTCCACTGTTCTCCGACCAGGACGAAAACCACACTGCTCTTCCTCAATCTGAGACTTGACTATCCGGTGGACCCTCCTCTCCAGGACCCCTGAATAGACCTTACCAGGGAGGCTGTGGAGTGTGATTCCCCTGCAATTGGAACACACCCTCCACCACCCCAGTCTGCCAGTCCAGAGGCAATGTCCCCAATGTCCACACGATGCTGCAGAGGCATGTCAATCAGGACAGCCTCACAGTATCCAGAGCCTTAAGGAACTCCAGGCAGATCTCATCCACCCCCGGGGCCTTGCCACCAAGGAGCTTTTTAACCACCTCAGCAACTTCAGCCCCAGAGATAGGAGAGTCCACTCCTGCTTTCCCGAGCTCTTCTTCCTCACCACAAAATTGAGGAGGTCTTCAAAGTATTCTTTCTACCGACACACAACATCCCGACTCACAACTCTTTAAATGTTTTCTCTGCTTGATTCCAACAATTTGACACTTCTTAAACAGAATGACAACTTTTTCAACATATTTAAATAAAAAGTTGCTCATTGCATCAGTCAGGGTTCGATAACTTGTTGTCAGCTAGAAGATATTCGGCCATACAGTAATTAGTAGGAGACTCGTACCTGTTCCTAGTTAAATCCAGATGGTGACTCTTCTTTTTTGCCCGCCAGTGCATTGTATGCTCATTTTTAGATGTGGGAGGCTTCTTCTATAAAGTTGAGAAAAGTAAAACAAGCATTGGAAAGTTGTGTTATGCTTTTCCAAAAACATCTCATTTCTAAATAGGTCCTCTATAAACAGGTCAGTTGCATAATATGTTATTAAAAGAGCTTCTCAAAAAGGTTTTCAGAATAGTTGGATAAACTACTGGGTCAACAGTTAAATAGCTAAAATAATCTTTTTATTGATGGAAAATAATTGAAAATGGGTGATTGCATCATACATAACTTAGTACTGTTAAAATGATAACATGTGAAAATGATAAAGCAGAATAAATCTAACCGCAGTTTTCTTTCTCTCTTTCTCTTTCTTTCTTTCTTTCTTTAGTCTGATGTCGTCCAGACAATATTACTTTGAGATTCTTCACAAGCAGGATGACAAGGGCTCGGATCACGTGGAGGTTGGGGTAAGTTCACAGACTGAGATGAGTGTTTTTGTAATTTCTGTTAACATATTTTAATCCTGACAGATGGTTGCTGAGCTTTAAGCTGCTGACTTTCAGTGTTTTCTCATAGTTTGACCAGTCTGCAGAAAGCTTGTCCCAACAGGAAAAGTTTAGTTTTAACTTTGAGTTCTGTGTTTGACAACGTGACATCGGTCTCTGTGCACATGAAGAGTACGTTAGGTGAAAGGGAAGAGTATTTTACTTGACTATCTTATTTCTTTGGTCATAATAAATAAAGCTTTGCTTGTTGTAGCTGACTCACCTGCCAAAAGATGTAAAACAGATTTTGAATCTTCAGCTGTCTCTTTCCATTCCTTCATCTGTTATCGTATTTGCCCCTTTCTTCTCTTTCTTCTCCCACTGCACTCTTCATCATTTTTCTGTCTATACGCTGCACCTCTCCCTATATTCCTTCTGCAGACTCTCCTCTGCACTGTTTTCTCTCACCAGCTATGTTCTGCACCTCAGGCAAAGCTCAGAGATGAGTGGGGCTTAATTTCAAGATGAAGTTTCAAACGAGAGCCCACACGCCTTATGTGAGCCTGCACTTTGAGTGGGTGGGCTGGTGATAAAAAGAGATCAGCGGTGTGTGTATGGAGTGAATTTTTTTAACAAGCCTAAGGTCATCATCATCATTGCAGTGACCATCAGCACAGCGGTACTGCTGGGGTTGTTTTCCTCTTATGTAACATTTCTGTATCATTTTTCACCCAGAAAGTTAATCATCTTTTACTCTTTTCTCATTCTGTTGTACTACCTGCAACCCCCCTGACACCCCTCCCCCTCGCGCCTCTGGCCACTTCCCTCTATTTATATTTCTGTTGTTGTATTTTTCCTGGTATTTTCTATGTAGATCTTTATGTACTTAAATGGCCTGCCATGTTTAATGTTTCTGCTCCTGCTTGTGACATTTTCAGGCCTGGTAAAGTCCACTTTTGTGGACACAACATATTAGGAGATATAGTATTGTTGTCTGGGAGTTTAATGTTGCTTTCAGAAAACACCCTGTGAATGGAAGGTAGAGGCTCCTTCAGTGTCCGTTAATCCTTTAAAACACGATTTAATTATCAAAGATTTGTTGACGTTGGGACTTAAAAACATTTCTAAAAGTGTGTAACTGAGCAAAGAAAGATCTCGTGTTGTATTTGCTTCTCAGCCTGGAAAATGTGATGAAACTGAGGAGTTTGGACTCCAACAAGATCCCAGCAGATTCAGAAATTCTTTTCAGCTTTTGATTGTTGAGCAAAACAAACAAACATGCGGAAATATCTATTAACCATTCTAAACAAGCCTCTCTCACATCAACCGATGTTCACTTTATATCCCTCTCTCCCGTCAGGAGAATACTTAACAACAGCGTGCGTGTTTGGACTGCGAGGAGGAAACCAGTGCTTTACCAGAAAGGATAATTTTGCCCTCTGCAAACCAGTGGAGTATTCCACAGTTCCATGAGTTTGGCTTAAGGGAGAGTCCCGTTTATGTTCACAAGTCTGGTACATCAAAGTCTGAGTTCTGTTCCATCGTTGTGGCTTAAGTGGGTCCCAGTTGAGTTACCATGACAACTAGTTGTGGTGAACAACCAGACCAAGAGAACTACCAAGGGTATTAAAGTCTCATCTCAAAGAAAGTCTGACGAGTCAAAACAAGAGTTTCACCAGAAGATTACCACATTTACTTTTCGCGTTAGATAATAAAATACTATGAAAATCTATTCTAGTCAGGTAACATAGTTCCCTTTTAATTATTTATCAAATAAATTTAAACTTAATATTGCAAAAGTCAACCATTATATGTAGTAAGTGCAAACATATATTTAGGAAAAAGAAAATCCAGCTGCATTTGACATTAGTTTCCCCCAGCCCCACCTGGGTTATTACTTCTTTGTCTTTCAACCTGTAAGTGTCCATATAGGTGTGTGTTAGCTCATTGCGGAGATTTAACAGGTGTGTGAACCACAGCAGACGCTGACCTGTTAAAGACTCTGTTGCATCTTTTTGCCATGTAAAATTGAAGGCTTATAATAAGTTTGAAAATCACTTTGGAGAGTGTCTTTACGTGTTTTTGGAGGTAATTTGCTGATAGTTTTGTTGTTGTTGTTGTTGTTGTTTTTTTCATTTAAGTGAAAAGTCCAAAATTAATTTTAAAGTTCTTAATGATAAAAAGTGCAATGAGAGAGATCACCACAAGGGACCCAGAAGTACTTCCAAATGATTGTTTTTCACTTTCAAGAACTAATTCTGATACTATAGAGACTGATAATATAGTCACATGATCACTTTTAAACTTTATTCATCAGGAAAGTTTAAAAACTTTAAGAGGGATCAAGGAACACAGAATGATAATAATAAATAGTGTAGTTAATCCCAGTTTGGAAATTCTTTCTTTGCATTTAACCTATATTATTTGCAGCCTCAGTCTCTTTTTCTTTAGCTCGGTAACTTGAACCGAGCTCCTGCAGATGCAAGTCCACCTCTAGACCACCAGTCCTCCACATCAGCCTTTGACGGGGACATACCTGAACATGGATCACTTATACAGCCAACAGATTTCTGTGTGCGTCTTTCTGCCACTCGACCTCCCTGCTGCTGCAGCTTCGCTTGATTTAGGTGAAAATATGTTTGCACTCTTCCTTCAGCTCTGTCAGCAGTGTTTGATCCACGATGAGAAGAACTGTCATTTCACATTTTGTGGGAGAACTGAAGAAAAGTCCTCAAAGCAAATGTACAAGACTGATCAAAAGTCACAAAAACTGATTAGTAACAGATTGGATGATTTTAGAATAAGAGACTAAATGCTGCACTTTTTATCTAATCTGTTAATGGAGGTTCTTTTTATTTTTTTATACACTACCCACAAATGTTTGTGGATTCTAATGAAAGAAATTTGTAGAAAATGTAAAAATGTCATTGTGAGACATGTAATTAAAATCACACAATGACTTTATGTCAGATCATTTACTGGTGCATATAAAACAACATAAAATGCCAGCGACTCAATAACTTGTCATGTAGAGATTGCATCTTGATCTTAATATATCAAAATGTAGAGCGTATGACTCATAAGGCCCTTTTTTGGTCCGTTGCGTACGTTGCTGCCTTCTGATTTAAACACATAGAGTAAGTTTTGTCCTCAGCACATAGACTGTGTTAAACTGCAGTCTAACTTTTTATTTAACACTAACAGCCAGCAATCACCTCTTGCAGAATCTTCTCATGATATTTTTTTTCAATATTAAACTGCAGCTGTCATCCTTAATGTATTTTCATACAAAATCAGGACGCTTTTATTTTATACACATAAAGGCAAAACAGAATCTGACCAAGGTTGAGGTTGCATCAAGCCATAAAATGTTTCAATTAGATGCTCCAAGTGGGAACTCAGTTAACACTATCAGGATAACATCTGCTGAGAAAAGTAAATAATAATTAAATAGATATTTAGGAACTGGTCCAGCTTTGCCAGATCTAAGATCTGGTGAGAAACACCTGGGCAGAACAAGCTGGGTGGAACTAATGTGGCCCATCAACATAGTTGCCCCACTTGTAGTTACAAAAATATCCTCCCCGGTGACCTGAGTCTGCAAGAGGTGATTCGTTCTGTCATTCTGTTCCTACTGCTGAAGCTCAGGACTCATGTCATGATGGACATTAGTCTGCCATGCTCTCTGGTCATGCAGATAAGCAGTCACAAGGCATATCTGTTTCTGCTTCACACCAGCTCCAAAAATATGGATTCCTACTGGCTGCTACGTTCCATCCAAGCTGCTATATGGTACTTCTTTGTAAGGCCATCAGTAATCTGACACTCTAGGTGCAGACAGCAAGTGTCTGCTCTGAGGCAAGTGATTTAAGCAACACTGGAAGTCATGTGACCTCTGTGTTTCTGGGCAGAAGCCAAATCTGCAGTCATTCAGCGGGTGCCAAGGAGTTGCTGCACATCATGCAGAAATTATGAATTATACTCTTGGTGACCTAAATTTGACAGCAAGCAGGAAGAATGACTGTTTTAAAAACACATAAACTTTTGACAGCAATACTGCATCTACTGTATTATAGTCTGCCATTGTCTGTTTTCCTTTTTTTTACTCCTCTATCACTATTACATAGGGATGGTGGAATAGCATCACCATGTAATACATGCTTAATGTACAAAATAGATCTTAGAAGGCTAGACACTACTTGGATAGGTAATTAGTAGTGGAGAGATTACAGGCTTACAATCATTTTACCTTTGGGAAGTGTAAATGTTAGAGAAATGACAGTAAAATAAAAAGATCTGGACTGGAATTTAAGATTAGTGGCTCTAAAACTAAAGTCTTAGTCTCTTAATGAGGTCTCAGTGGCTTCATCTGTGGCCAAATAATAAATTAAGCCAAGAAGGAGGAGAAAAAAAAACTGTCTGCAAGTGAAAAGAAATATATACAGGTTATCTCCACCTTGTCGTAAAGACTTTACCAAACATCCAGACAAAGTGTTCATTGATTATGACTAATGTAATCATGTGAGGTGCAGATTCCTCTCTTTGTGTTTATTTGTCTTTTCTCTCCTCGGTTAGCCACCATGAGGCCATCATAATGGGTTTGTCACAGTGGAAACAATTCAATGAAACATCTGAAAGTCAACATTATGTGAGGAAATGTGTGTATGCGTGTTAAAACGCTGTCAGTGAAGGCCCCAGTGTGTGATTTAACAGCAGAATACGCTTCACACCTTGACAAAAATAGCAGATTTACCATGACCGACCCATAACAACGAAAGCCCTGGGCACACATAAATCCACAGAAAGCCAGGCACACATTTGTTAAAGAGCAGATAGTGGTGGATTCCCGTGTTTTTTCTGCATCTTCTGTGCAAAGCTGTGATTGTGCAGTAAAAGTTGGCCTCCTCCTCGGGGGAAAAGTGTTTGTTTGGCAGCACTTCTTTTAAATAAATGAGAGGGAGTAAATGTCAGATGGCACACAAGCAGATTGTGAAGGCTTTTGGAAGAAAAGAAGAAAAATATTCTTGATTTTATTTTGTGTTGCCTCCTTTATTTTCCATTGAATTAGGGAATTAGGGAGCGTGGCTGCAGGAAGGTCTAACCATTTTTAAATATGCCTTGCGTTCCTTAAAGACATGGAGAGAGCTGAGTTTGTGTGCGAGTGGTGAAAGAGAAGATTGTTCAGTTGTTAGACGAGTGAGCAAATTGCCAAACCTGCAATTTGACTGAACCTTTCCAGTGTAGTGACTCGCCTCAGTGTTTTTCCTCAATTAACTTCAAATAAACTCTTTTTAGAGTGATGGCTGGCTGCTTGACATGATAGATGATTTTCTGAGCAATGGTTTCATTAACTTTCTTAATTACCATCTGGATCTTTGTCAGTGAAACACAGGACCTTTTCCACCGTCTTAATAGAAATCATCTATTGATAGCGCCTGACAGAATGAAGGAAAGTGTCGGCCATTAAGCAGTATGATTGAGAGGATGACAGAGGGAAAGAAGGAGAGGAAGAAAGACAAGCCTTAATTAGCAATGGCAAGTTTATGGACGGGCAGGGGTGTGGGATTTAAATGCAGGTTTTTAATGGTCCTGTTTTAGTACTCCTACCAGGCCAAGTGTCAGTATACACACCAATTAAAACACACTCCCAAGTGTGCATAAGTATTCGTAGACAAAGCTACACATGCGTGCGCACACGCCTCTTTACAGCTGCCACACACCTTTCCTTCTTAGTATAAATGGGCGGTAAGAGAGCCAGCTGTTTAAGTGCACTCTACGGGTCTCCCTGCAGAAATAAATTGGCTTTTTCTGGTTTTTTAAGTTCTCAGACATATGGACTTGTGCTCTTTGCTTCGTTGCTCTTTAGGTTCACGTTGCCTTTTCCTTTAATAATTTTCTAATACACTTTTCAGCTTTTCTATAGAAACCTTTCCATCTAATTTACTGCTGTTTAAAACACAGTTCAGGATACCATAATGGCTAAACTGGGTGTTTCAGGCCTTTTCTGTGAAATGCTATTTCCTCTTTGCTTTATGGGCAGAAACAACGACTGCTAAAACGTTAGCGTTGATGCTAGTCGATGGATGAATTGACTGACTGATTAATAAGGCAGATTTCAGCCCTTTTTTTTGTCTATCAGTGGTGTGAGCGGACCGCTGAGAACACCAAGCCAATTAACAGGAAGGTGCATCTCTGGGCAGCTCAATGTCACTACTATGGATACACAGACAGGAAACAAAGTAGGATTCTTCTCTTTCGTCAATCACTTCAGCTGAAAGCATCGATGATGGCTGGTAGTCAGAGCATCTGGTGGAAAACTGAATGGCTTGTCTCGTGTTTCATTAAACTATCAAAACATGACGTTTGATTCTTAAATAGGTTGCTCTCACAGTGAATGTAACTTTTTTTTCTGCTTCCATTAAACCGCTGAGTGAACTTTGCGCTCTTAGCTTTAGTCATTAAACGTGCCGCGGCCTCTTTGATGCCGTGCAATCTTCAGCATAACAGATATCAGCAACAGGCTGAGTAATAAGAGTAAACAAATTATCCTTCAAGCGCTTCATGTGTAACAACCATGAAGCATTTCCAAAACAACATTGATAAGTGTTTCTACTCTGCACAAGAGACACAAAGTCACGGAAGAAGATTTGAGGATTTCTGAATGCAGCGACTCTCAGGTCTTCATCTTATTTATCAGATTTGGAGCAAAGAATGTCACTGATTCCCAGCTGAAAAGATATTTTTTGCTCCTGGCTTTGGTAAGAATTAGATTTTCCAACAGCTCTGCTGTTAGTGAATGCCTAACCTCTCCCACAATCATTTCCACATGCGGCATCCCAGAGGGGTCTGCGTTACAAACCATCTGGTTTGTCAGACTATATGTAAGTGGTGCATGGAAAATCTAAGAATCTAAGAACACAAGCATTAATCAGGACACCGTCACATTCTGGGATTTTATCTTCTAAAAGATGCCATCAACGCCAGACTGCACAACTAAAACGACACTTCACATCCATGAGCCGTGTTTTATTCTCACTGGGAATTCCTGCTCATAATAAGAAAATTCGAATTGTATATTTAATTATTATGTTTATTAATGTTTAATTCTCATTTCAAAGTCCTCGCAGAGAGACTCGGTGGAAGCCTACAGGAACTTAAAGCTGTTAACTTGGCTAAATTTGTGTCTTGCTCTTATACAAGTGTTTGCTCTTGTCACTGTGCCGGTTTAATTAGATGCATCCCGAAGAACACAACCCCCCCCACGACCCACCCCACGCACACACAACATAACATATCAGCATTAGAAAGGAAAGCATGGGCTATAAATGAGGAAATGCCACATACATTAATTCTTTCCTTGTTATGTAAATGTGCATAGGCTCACTCACTTTTTATCATGTCTCCTTTTTTCATCCTGAGTCATTTTATATGGTAAAGTTCATAAATCATAGAAAATTATGTCTAACATTGCAAATTAAATCTGAACTGCCTGTAACATGTGGCATTTCCCCCATGCGTCACATTTCTAGTTAGAAACAACCCTGAGATCCAGTATTTACTTGGCAGCTCAGTGTTTTCCCATCAGTACTAATTTCTCCAGAGATTTCATGTTTATTTTTTGTTGTTTTTTGTTTTTTAATTTTATCTGAGAAGTGTTTCTCTAAGTAAGCCCCTGCCTACTTGTCCTTGTCGCCTTTTCGTTCTTCCATGCAATGGCAGAGCTGCATTCTGTTGCTTCCATTGACCAACCAAGCTTCCCTTCGCAGCGCTGAGAACATCCCTGTAAATGCAATGACTTTGACATTCTAGTAATTGCTGAAGCTATTGCGCTCATTTGTCTTTCTGAAATGTCTGGTCTGAGAGACTTTGGCTAATGTATAATTCAACATAGAAAATCAAACACCCCGTCTCTGTATCCACCTCCTCATCTCTCTGAAAATTGTTCCTTCGTCCCCAGGCAAGGCATGATATGACAGGAAAAACAAGCCACTGTTGTCATGTCACTGACTTGTAATAGACAGTGGCGTTTATCCTTTAGCATGCAAATGTTTAGTTCTGTTTAGTTGTCTATTGAGGTAGTAAAAACAGAAGAAACTAATTATTTGCTTTCATGTCGAACGCTGAGTCTTCACTTATTTGCATATTTGGTTGCTTTTCTTTGCCGTCCAAATCCTCACCAGATTTTACTGAAATACAATTCTGCGATAGTTTTAGTGAAGCATCACACAACAACAGCAGCGTTTTCTCTTTTGTGCTTTGAGGAAACACAAAAGAGGAGGTGTAAAGTCTGTCAGGACTACGCCATCGTCTTGATGCCGCACTGCCAGGCGCCTGTCAGCTGCACTCCCGCTCTTCAGCTGCACAACGCAGACTTTCCAGCACTTCCAGAGTTACAATCCAGCTTTTCTCATCATTAAAAATCAACACTTAACATAATTTTACGCTGGAGAGGAGACAAACGTTGCTATGTAGTGATAATTTGCACATGAGAGTAAAAAGTGACATTCGAAGCAAACATTTGAAGGTAATTGTTTCCTCAGTGATTCATCAGCTGTGACTTTGCCTTTCTGCACCACAACAGGACATCATTTTGGCTTGATAGCAACATGTTCTTCCCAGTGAAGCCATTGTTGCTAAGACTGAACTGTTGTCTGGCAACTGAAAAGAATACGCATGGTTCTATTAGGAGTTTTTAGTCTTCTCTTTCAACACAGAGATCAGTGGAAACCGCTTCCCTCCATCATGCTGCGCTTATTTAATCTCTGCTTCCACCATGGATGAGTGGGCTGTAAAAGTTCTAGAAAAATGTAAGATTCTTTATTAATTTATTATTTACTATTTTTCCACGCTTTATCTTGGAGGTTTTTACACTTTTTGAGCCACAACCCCTAAGATGGCACACATTTGGTGTTGGTAGCTCCCACCCCCACACAACGACTGAGAGGTTAAATGTGTAATATATCAGATTCAGATGTTTAATTTGTACTAACTTTAAAAATCAGGTGCTAATTTAATATCTTGACAGATAAATGCAGGCTTTGTGTTTTTTTATTATTGTCTATGGACCCCCATGGGGGTCTCAACCCCCAGTTTGAAACAACTTCTTTTAACCCTGGCACATTTCTTTACCCTGCTCCTCTCAATTAATTTTAAACCCCTTTGATAATTTGTCTGTATAGTTAGGGGGTAGAAAATGGATAGAAATGGAATTTAGCCTTTGCTTTTCTATACTTTATACCTTATTTATTAACTGCCATTAATTGTAGGACGTAGCCATTTTCCTGTATTTCATGTATTTATTCACAGTATTCTTCACTGTCTAGTTTAAAATGCTAAAAATAAAAAAGCCACCTGGACCTAAATAAGCAAAAGCTCTGGGTTTGCTTCAGTTTTCAGGTCTAAGTTCAACGACTTTATGAGGCCAGAAAATGAGGTCAGCTGACTGCCTGAGTACGACCACTGACCTGCTTTTCGCTCTTTTTCTTCCGCTAATGGGCAGATTCGACAATGACTGCTATGATTCATTGAGCTCAGACTATAACAGACTGGTTCGGGGGGCATAGACTTCATTTTCACACATGAACTGGTCACCACAGAGTTGAGCCCTTAACTCCATCAGAAGAAGACTTCACTTAAGTCTGCCAGACCTTTGAACATACAATGTCGCTGTTTAAATAAAGACTAGATAAATGAATGCAATACTTCTGGACATTTTCTTCCCTTCTCCACTAAGTTCCATCAGGCTTGTTTCCATCTTCTTATTTGCTATCACAGTTGGTCTAAACCTTGGAAAAAGAAAAAAAAAAACATTGGAAATAAACAGTTTTACCATTTTTCAGGAAAGAAAATGGGCAGTCGCAAAATGCTGAACAGTCTTCACTGTTTGTGCTGCCAAATGTGAGATAATCGTGGGGACACCTGTTTATTTCCAAGGAAAATTCAGTTATCCGCTTCATGGAGGAACTGATTTTCTATTTGTCATATTTGGCCTGAAATTTCAACAGGATTTTCATGTACACTTGGAACAGATTAGAACACATTGTAATCTCTTATGTGTCGTATTAAGAGACGGAGTTCTAGATTTCAGATGAAGTGACTCAAAAGAAAGAAACAATCAATCAATCAAAACTTTATTGATAGAGCATGTTCACATACCACAAGGTAACCAAAGTGCTGTACAGGTAAATAAAATAAATCAACACTAATACCATAAAACAACAGTTAAATAGACAATATAAGACAAAAAAACAAAGAGGATGATGAATTCTATTACCTATTAATTTGAAGGTTTTTTTTTTAAAAATAAATTTGGTAAATTACATTTCGATTTTTAACAACATTTTATTACTCTTGTTATGTTCATTCTCAAAAACGTTTAAAATAAAAGTGCCTTTACAACTAAAGTTGGATTGGAATGAACAGTTGGCTCTCCCTGAAGCAAAATGTGTCAAAAACCATTTCTTATGAAAGCAAAAAAAATCTTCTCAGTGTGTTTGTGTGTGTATGTGCGTTAGATGAAATGTTGCTCTAAAGGGCAGTTAACCACCACTGTGAGTGGGACCTTTGCTAGATATTTGAAGCAATATTAAACCTTCATGTCAGTGTCAGGAAAAAATTCAACTGGTGTCATTTAGTTCTGTTCTGGTACTTTTTTGATATTTTTATTTTCCTCTCTGGTGAACTGTTTGAGCGAGAGCATGTCTGTTCTTCCTCTAATTCAATTTCACTTTATTTATCCGTTCGGAGCTTCGTTTGCAAAGGAGTCTGTGCTACAGATACAATATAAACATTAAAACATGTACACATAAATAATCACAATGAAAGCATTTATTAAATTAAGTCAAATTAAGAGCCACAGCATCCAAATTTGCTATTTAACAAGCAGCTTGAGGTTGGGGTGAAACTAGAGGATCCCCTCTTCGTCCTCGGTGAAAAGAACCTGGACCTGCGTCCTGAACAGGAGAATTCAGTGATGTGTCTGTAGAGATCTGTGCATCTTTCCTCAGGACTCTGGTATCATAAAGGTCTTTAAACGACTGCTGTTGCTGGCCTGTCATTTTACTGCTCGGTTTGATGATTTTAGAGTATTTCTAAGGCTACGTTCACACTGCAATATCTGATGTTTTTGTGAAATCTGAATTTTTAGAAAGTCCGTCCACATTTCCGATCAAATGTGACTTGTATGTGATCTCCTGTATGAACCTCATGCGCAGCAGAAGCGTCCCGCATGCGTAGAGGTGACGTACAGTGAGTGTGCGTGTGACGTCTTTGTGTTTGCAGAAGTAAATATGGATGGCAGCAGAGCGTTTGCTATTTTAAAAGTTTTGTCCAACCGTAAAAGTTTAATAAAAGTTCAAAGTTTTGTCCAACAGTTGCCACAACATTGTGAATGGGTTCGTTTTAAGGAGACGTTTACAGAAGAGGGAAGTAAAAGTTTTGGTCAAGGCCTTTTGTGGAACTGTGGCAGCAACAACTGTAGAGAGAAACGTTTGGGTACGGAGTCGCAGTCAGGATTGGTGGGAGAGTGATGTGAGCGTATTTACTGATAAAGAGTTCATAAACAACAAACGCAGAATAATGACGTTTGTCGCGTGTCAGTGACGCGTCGGTCGGATTAATGCGACCTGCCCGTTCAGACTGAAGTCACATGGCAAAAGCTCAGATACATATCGGATTTAGGACCACATATCCAAGCAGCCTGGGTCGCATTTGAACATATGAGATCTGTGTCGTTCAGACTGTTAAGAAAAGATCACTTACAGGTCGCATAGGGGCAAAAACACCGGATTTAAGTCCCTTCAGCCTGTAGTGTAAACGTAGCCTAAGAGATCCAAACCAAACAGTTCTGTTAAATGTTAAATTCCTCCTTCTTCTTTCCTCCAACATTGTTTTACAGAAGAAGCCTAGACTTGCAAAAGATTATCACATGCACACACTGATAGTTCCTGATCAAACATGAGGTCAGATGATGAACATCTGTAAAACTGTCTCTAATATTTATATCCTAAAGAAACTAGAAACATTAAATATGGAATTTTCGGAT
The DNA here is from genome assembly GCF_933228915.1 of Telmatherina bonti. Classification (NCBI taxonomy): domain Eukaryota; kingdom Metazoa; phylum Chordata; class Actinopteri; order Atheriniformes; family Telmatherinidae; genus Telmatherina; species Telmatherina bonti. The sequence continues at coordinate 36,561,669 of NC_136620.1, read as the reverse complement.
GTTAATCCCTCTTCTTGCTGTGAATAATTGATTCCCTCCAGCTGTGTGGGATAGAAACTGGGTTACTAGTCAGAAATGTTGAAAAAAAGGGTTAATTTTTCAACCTAAAGTTATGCAGTTTTAAGCAATTATTAATAGTTTGTGGGTCTCTAAGCTCCCCTTCTGGGAGCTTAGAGACCCATTACCAGGTCTTCTTCTCAGAAGTCATTTCGACATGTCACACCAGGCAAAGCCCTGGTGTTGTGGGTGTGTATAAACAGTGTACTGCTCTACGATGTTACTACACTTCTTTTTTGTCACCATGTCAGTTGGGTGAGAGTAAACCTTTTGCAACTTATAAATAGCCTGGATTTTTTTTTTTTTTTTTCCCCGCTCCTTCACTTTGACTGTGACAGCTGCCCTTGAAGACACTCACCCTGAAATAATGGCTCAAGTCTTGGGTGGCCCGCTGAGCTGCTCCCTGCTGCTGCTCAGCGTGACGTTACGTGGTGTCCTTGTTTGTCATTCTCCGGTTTGTGCGCTTCGGTGGGGATGGTGTGTGCCACTGTATCAGTGCATCAACAAGGATCTGAACCACTTGCATACAATGTAGATAAAGTGGAAAACAACCAGTTGCAGCTTGTCTTGAGTTGTCGCTGCACTTATGAAACACCATAAAGTGTCGAGTGTGCGCGGGTGTGCTTGTTGTGGACACATGCAGGCCTGAGGAGGGTGTTCATATTTGTATTCTTAAACCGAGGATCGGAAAATAACCTGTCTCCTATGATTACGTCTCAGGTAACTAGAAGTGACGAGGTAATTGTGAAATCTATTTGAAAGAATTGTGGCTCATCTCCTCTTCCTCGCTCCCTCGCTGTGTTTTGTCAGTGCTGCTGTGTTCTGAAATCATCTGTTTTTATCTTCTTTTACGCCTCTACGTCTTCCTTTCTTTGCTTCACTTGTTTACTTCCTTCCTAACACTTCACAGCTTTACGTTTCCTCTCCTCTGTCCATGTTCCATTCTGTTTCCTTCACTCGCTCGGGATAAGTGTGTTTATACAAAAAAAAAAACCAGCACCAGATCGATCCTGTGATGTTGCTCAGATCAATAAGACAGAGAATGTCACAGTTTAGCTGGCGAACGGTGATGAATGATTCCTGCTCGCCATTTTACTTTCCACGTGCTGGCATTTAGTTTTCTCTTCTCACTCAGTTTTTGTTTTATCACCTTGTGCTCCCCCACAGTGGCGCCCATTCCTCCCCGGTCTGAAGTACGAAGTGATAGACTCGGCCTACATCTCCCTCTACACAGGTAAGCCGCTCATTCCTGCTGATAAATTTCCCGATAAGCTTTTCCGTCTTCTTGTTGGGGTAATAAACAGATTTAATCACTAGTTTTTGAACTGGCTTTAGAGGGTTTATGTTTGTGTCTAAGTCACGCATGCAACAGCGGGAGAAAGAAAAATCTTTTTAATATGTTGAAACCTTCCTGAAACAGCGCCATAAAAAGCAACTTTGCTTGTCTGAGCTGGTGCTGATCGATACATTAATTTCTCCAAATCAATTCTTTCTTTTTCCTGTCTTATCTTCCAGTCGGGGTGAACAATTACAGTTGCATCTCCACTGTTTCATTCATGTTCTTGTAGGATAGTTTCAGATTTTACTCCCAAAACACACCACATCTCCTGAAAGCAGCACAAAGGAGACAGAATGTAATCGCTGCTCTTTTTTTCCCACTATATAGAAGTCATCCGAGCAAAGATGCAAAACACTTGCTTTTTGAGTAGATGCTTAACCTCCGCGCCTCCAAGAATAGTAACGTGTCGCAGGGAGTCGGTATCAGTAACAGGGGAGGAAATGCCAGCTGCTCAGAAAATGATGTGTGGAGTCGCCGTCTTGGGTGAGGCTGCAGAGACACATGGATGTATGCCAAATCCTGCCATCTTGTTTATGACAAGCTATGACAGAGAAGAATGAGGCCTCACACAGTAAATGAGGTCAACTGCTGGATTCAGGCATTACCATCTCATCATCTGTCTCCTTCCACCCATCCATCCCTCCTCCCTTCTCATGTCATACCCTCTAGCTCACCAGTTTTCTCCATGCACTCACTGTGGAAAAGACTTGCCATTGATTCACTTTTGCAGAAAAACAGCTATTGGTTTTGCTCAGGGTCACTTGTTCACAGATTAACTCGGTTCCTAATTTGTTTTTGGTTCAGATAATTGTGTTTTTAGGCCACTGTGGCTTGAAAGAAGCACATCCGCTCTTGGTTGGAGTGAGTTAAATCATCCCCTGTGCTGCATGCAGCTTGATGTAGCATCAGGATAAAATAATGAACAAATTTTGGATTAAACCCACCCGAGAAGTGGCTCATTATTATGCAGAAAAATTAAGACCCAATTTGTGTTTGCGTAATTGTCTTCATTTTAAAGGACAGCTCATTAAAGTTCCAAAATGATTCCTCTTGGGGACAATCCAAATGACTGCTTTGAATATTTCAATGAGGATGAACACTAAACAGCAGCCCACAAAGTAACAACATATCATCATAAACGCTATCGTTGAGTTTTGTTTTAGAAACCAGGAAGAATTGAAATGAGCAAACACACAATAAAATGTGTGTTATTAACCTGCACTACAACTGCGCTACATATAAACCCGCCTTATTCTTTAGTGTTTCAGTGGAAACATGACGCAGATCTATTAAAAGGAAAGAGATTATATTCCTGTTGTTTTGTGTGTTTGTTTATTATGAGCAACCTGGATAATTAGCCCCGGCGATGCTTGTGTGTCGCAGGAATCAGGACTGTGATCAACAGATGTCTTATCGTTACATAAAAGGAACTTTAAAACGACGTACTTAATGCACAACAAGTCACACAGCGAACATGCACACTCCACCCTCTGGAGGATGAAAATGATGCTGACCACCCTGTTAATTACAAAGCATTTCTCCCATCAGGCTTTGCTCCTGACACGCCATTAATCACACATGCTCTCTCCTCCTTCTCTGCTATCGATTGGTGTAATTATGACTCGACTCTGTGCTGTTTTTGTTTACTTGCAGCTTTTTTTTTTTTTAAATGACTCTCCTCTGCTTTTGTAACTGCTCTCCTCTGTGTCATGCGACAAATTGCTTTCTTTTCCAAACTCTCTTTTTTTTAATGTTAAAGATTCCTGATTATTGAGACAAATAACATTTTGTTTTTACAGCAGTAAACATGCCAGAAGGAATCTTCCTCTTGTTCTCTCACACCTTCTCCTTCTTTCCCAGATGAGTCCAGTCTGAAGATGAACAGCGTGGACCATATCCCTCAGACCTTGGCCAGTCACATCCGTCTCCCAGAGGACTCCCAGCCTCAGGGGCTGGGGGGCGGCATCAAGCTGCATGCAGCCGATATGCTGAAGCCAGATCCCAGGGACACTTTCTACAGCAGTAAGTCTGCCAACCAGAAATTTGCACTGTTCCTTGCTTCATTTCTTTCATGCACAACTTGTCATTTTCTCCAACCGTCAGACTCACAGTCTGTTAATCAAGCCACCCGTACATAATTTTATCTGATTTTTCTGATATTTTTCTTATCAACTCTAATTTTTGTCTCATTTTTTTCTCTCCTCAGCTCCAATGATCGACGCTTCTCGCCTGGAAAATGTCCTCCCCGCCTGCCTCTACTCTCCAACCTACGTAGTCAAAGATTTCCCCATCGCTAGATACCAGGGGCTGCAGTTTGTAAGTATAACAGTGTAATAAACTTATGTGTCTCAGTTTTAGCGTTAACTAGCAGTCCTGGCTTAGATCAGAGCTGTGGGATCATCTAAAAACTTAACTTAATATTTAGATCTAAATGGTCAGAATTTAGACTCTGCTGGTTTGGAAATCACTCCAGCATCTGTGTGTGTGTCTGAACATGAAGGAGGAAGATGGCAGACGTTGAGCTCTGCTCCCCCCTGTAGGAAAACACGTGTTACAGCAGCAGAGTAGATTATGGCTTAGTACGACGTCTCTGTTTAGGATGAAATTAAAACGCTTACACAGAGCGGGAGATTTTAATTAAACACCAGTTTTAATCTAAACATCATACAGTGCTGACAACGGGGAATTACTTTCTGCCTCCGCAAACATTTCTTTAATGTCAAGTGTGAGCTTTAGTGGTATATTTTCACTGAGATGTAACCATTCTTTAGGTCTACCTATCTTTTGTCTACCCTAACGACTTCACACGTCTCACCCACATGGAGCGAGAGAACAAATGTTTCTACAGAGAGTCACCGATCTACCTGGAGAAGTAAGGACATTTGCTTTTACGTCAGCTAACGGAGCATCTGTCTCTGCCTTGCATATATGATGAAGTACACTGATTATGTAGAAAAAGTGCTCAGTGAATTTAATGATTATGATTCATGTGACCTCTTATGAAGAGTTTATGCTTGTTATGCTGGAAGGCACGTAGAAACTTCAACCTTCTGATTATACATGCACGTGTTTGTGTTTCCTCTTGCTTTGTCTGCCAGGTTTGGTTTCTACAAATATATGAAGATGGATGAGGAAGAGGATGACAGACTGTTCTTTTTCCCAAACCCAGATGGTAACTAATAATGAACAAATAGACATTTATCACACTCACCCACCCTCTGACAAACTTATTGCATATACATGTACACACACATGTGTACACACTTTAACAACTTTGAGTCTCCTTCGTTTCACACCAGATTTCCTTGAGGAAGAGGAGCTGGTCGACACAGAGGATGAAGCTGAGATTGTTGGCACCCAGTCTCCCAAACGGCCTTCTCATCCAAATCAGACCAGCCATACCTCCAACCCCTCCCATCAGTACCAGAAGACCGCGTCCACACTAGCTGGCAGAGAAGTGAAGGAAGAAGAGGACGAGCCTAATGATGAAGATGAGGACACAGTCAACAGTGTCATACACCGCCGAGAAAGGAGACGGTTCCCAGAAAGAGACAGACCGATGGGAAGGGTTCTGGAGAGAGACTGGGGAAGAGATCGTACCCGGGGAAGCATAAGACAGGATGCTCAGAGGGGACATGAAGAACCCATGGCTCTTCAGCCTGATATGGACAGTGTGGTGAGAGGTCGCTCTTTGTCCTGGATCCACACCGATGCTGCCTACCTGGACCGTGTCAAGACAGATGGAGGAGCAGGTGGTGGAGAGAGAGATGCTGAAACGCCCCATAAAATTAGCAAGTCTTCTCTCCTTTTCCCCCAAAAGTCCTCCCTGTCTGCCCTTGCCAGCCGAGCCAGGCAGATCCTCAGCAACTCCGCCCATAGCAACCAGCCTCATAACAACAACAACAAGCCACCGGGGCACAAGAAGGAGAAGAGGGAGGAGAACAAGATTTACATCACCAGACCTCGGCCTGCGAAGGAGAGGGAAAGAGAGAGGGAGCAGCGGCGGGAGAGGCGGGAGGAGAGGGCATTTCGCCACCCCCGAGAGGTTTTCCCAGGGGTCTTTTTGTACCAAACTGGGAAGACCACTAGACTGGTAAACCTTGGTGCCAAAAGACATGGTGTAGGAGATGTAACAGAGGTCAGGCGTCTTATTAACGCCCCTCAGCTTTGGCCCAACCCCCCCTTGAAAGAAGGTAAAGCTTCACTTCATAATGGAAGCATTAGCATACACACAGAAACTGCACAGAAGTCTGCGAGCAAAGCCGCAGTGGAGAAAGACAAGAGGAAAGGGGACTTAAGAACTACTGTCATGGCTGATCTGCCCAGCAAAGGAGACCTCTTGATCCCACCTTCCTATCTCCAAGATCCTCCTCCTCCAGTCACGACGGCAAGGTTAAACTACACAGAAAACGCGATCCACAGTCAATTACAGGTCACTTCTTACCTCAAGACATCTGAGATTACAGAGTCCCAGCAGCAGCCAGACCCAGACCCCAACCCCGCAGACCTCCAGCAAGATACAAACCGCTCTAATCCTGACCCCGACCCTGATCCAGAGCCAGAACCAGAGGAGGGCGAAATGTCAGACTACAGCTACGAGGAGGTTGAGGTTCGACCAGGTTGGGCGGAGGAGAGCATCAACTGGCAGAGGACGTTCTCCGTTAATCCGATGGACTTTGAGCTGCTGCGCTCTGACTGGAATGACCTGCGCTGCAACGTGTCTGGCAACCTGCAGCTGGCAGAGAGCGAAGTGGTGGATGTGCTGGCGCAGTACATGGAGAAACTCAACGAACGCAACGGAGGGTAAGCATAGAGGGGTGAGGAAAAGGAGACAGGGAGGGAGTAAGCTTTTTTCTGCAGCCTCAAATATGTTTTTTTTATTTATCACTTATGTAGAAAGCAAAGCTCTTTTCTATATCCGTCATGCCATGCTGGAAAGGAGTTAACAGACCTCAGTGTGCTGATTACTGCAGGTCTGCAGTGATGCTGACAAGCCTTGATGTTATTTGCATGAAACATCCTTTTTGTTTTCATTTTCCTCCATCAGGTGTGCTAATCTGACAACACAGGAGAGAATGAATGAGCAGCAGCACATTTAAAGTGGTCAGAAATAAATGCAGTAGTGAGAATACTGTAACTTTTCTGCCTCCTGCTTTTTGTTTCTGGTTGTTTTTCAGAGCTGATACGACCTTTTCTTAAGGATTTCTGTGTGTGTGTGTGTGTGCTCCAGAATCTACACCCTACTGCGAATCATCAACGTAGAGAAGCGGCGGGACTCAGCTAGAGGTAACCGTTACCTGGTGGAGCTGGAGCTCATGGAGAGAGGCCGGAGTGTGGTGCGTCTTTCAGAATACATTTACTTGCTCCTCCACCGCGGCAAACAAGGAGAGGAGAGCGTGGAGAACACAGACTCTGCCCCGGCGTCTGCACCGGCCTCGCCTCCCTCTGCAGCACCAACCACCTTCACCACCCCGGCGCCGCCTCCTTCTACCAGGTCCTCCACCCGGCCCGGAGCGACACCATGGAGCACTGCCTACGCGAAGCCTCTTCTCTGCCAGCCGGTCATGCTGCAGTGGAGAAGAGACGTTATGGTGCACTTTGTGGTGCCAGGTCAGTCAAAGGGAAGATTCCTCCTTGAATTTTCATGGTGGATGAAAATGTGAGTGCATGCTTTCCGTTCGGCCTTGCAGTGAAAAACCAGGCGAGGTGGGTCCAGCAGTTCATCTCAGACATGGAAAATCTTCATCGGCAGACAAAAGACGACAACTTCAGCATCATCATTGTCGACTTTGAGAGTGAGGACATGGATGTGGAGCAGGCGCTGCGAGAGAGCAGCGTGCCGAGGTTCGTGCATACCGACGGTGACCTTATTGCAGTGGTTTCCAAACTTTTTCTGCAGGGCCCCCTTGTCATTGATGACGATAATGTGGAGCCCTCCCCCCCTACATACTAAGAAATGTGTCTTTAGTTTAAGTGGCTGTATTGTAGGTAACTATAATTAAAACCGTGTCAGTATAATTATCCATTCTTCTGCTTTAGAGTAAAACACTACTACTACTTTAAGTGAGAGGAGTTTTCTATGAGACGATGCTGCTTTAGTAAAACAACTTTGCTATTTATGATAGTTGGATAGTTTATTTCTAAAGTAACCTGCAGGCTTTTCTTTGTTTTCAGGATGAAAAGTCTACAAGTGGTGGTGTAACTTGTTTGGCTTCGTACTTCATCTTAAATGATACAATTTTGATCCATGCAAAAGACTATGGTCTCATTATTAGTCACCATCATTTGTGATTATTATTACTGGTCAAGCTGGGACAGATATATTCCATGATAGTTTGCTTTTTTTTTTTTTTTATTACTTGAAGTCTCTTTTGTTGATTTATCATCATTTCCAATGATACTTTTACAAATTTATCCAGTGTAAAAACTCCCAAGTTTTATTTAGCCTTGCCGCGCCCCCCCTGTGATTACTCTGGGCCCTCCTGGGGGTCCCGCCCCCCAGTTTGGAAACCACTGCCTTACTGAATGATTTGGGAAACAAAAGAAAAAGTCTACTCATGGTATTTTTATGTATATGTTTATCTTAACAGGTATGAGTACCTCAGGAGAGACGGGAACTTTGAGCGCTCGGCCGGTTTGCAGATCGGAGTGGACACTATTGAGGTAGGAGGAAAAAAACAAAACAAAGTGAAGCGAGCGATACAAAAGCTGGCAGGGAAAAGCCCCTTCCAGAAGGTCAGATACTCAGCCTGACCACATGACCTTTACTGACAGATAGACAGACAGAAAGAACACTCATGCATAATGAATCCATCGCTGCCAGGTTCGTCACAGGCAGTGGACTGGCCTTATCTTTGAGTCTTCTGCCGCGCTCCTCTCCCACAGAGCTCCGCTTAGGATGATGAGGCATTGCTTAGACAGATAGCTGCACATCCTCTGCTGTTAGTACGCCACAGCTGCCACATCCACTCCCTCTAACAGGTTATTTGTGTGCAACTGCTCCTACGCCACTCTCTGATGGTCACCGCACACGCACGCATGCACGCACACACGTTAGACTTGATGGAGGGGGGAGGGGGACTGGAAATCTGGACAGACGTTGATCTGTCATTTGAGTGTCAGAGCTGTCAGTGTGAGATGACAGAGCTGTCACTCATGTCTAAATGATCCCCAGGCTCTTAAAGCGAAGACGAGTCAGTGATACTGAGCACAGACAAACCCCCTCCACTTAATCCTAAAATCCCATATTAGGCACATGTGGACATCAGTTCATATTCCCACATTAAGACAAATATTCAATATCACAGCACATCCTTTTTTTTCCCCCTCCTTCCCACAGGATAGTCACAGTATAGTGTTTCTGTGTGATCTGCACATCCACTTCCCTCTGAACATCCTGGAAAGCATCAGGAAGCACTGCGTGGAGGGACGCCTCGCTTTTGCTCCCATCGTCATGAGACTCGGCTGCGGCAGCTCGCCACTGGAACCTGACGGTAAGACGGCAGCAAGTGCACGAGTTGGATGCTTTTTTTGGTTTTCCTCATGTTTGTAAGTCTCATCTTACAGAATTAAAATATTCTGTTTCTTTCCCAGGGTACTGGGAGGTAAATGGTTTTGGCCTGTTTGGAATCTACAAGTCTGATTTTGACAAGATTGGAGGAATGAACACGGAAGAATTCAAAGACCGTTGGGGCGGCGAAGACTGGGAGCTGTTAGATAGGTAACACAGCGCAGACATAAACCTAAAAAGTCATCACAGTTGGTCTTTTTTATGCTTTATATGTACCTCAAAAGCATTTGTTTAAGCATAAAAAAAAATCCAGAAACAATTGAACTTTATGAACTCGCTACTTCACCCTGCAAAGCCCCCGAGCCTGAAGTATTGCAGACAATGTTTGTGATGTTTACCTTTTTTCACATTTATATCAAACATAGCTCAGCCTGGAGTTGAAATAGTCTCCTCATCTTAATCTCTGGAATAATCTGCATCTGTTGGTGGGCTTTTAAAAGTGTACATTTTTCTTCTTTTTCTCCAACTTTAGGAATCTCATTAGAAACTGCTGACTTGCTGAAAGCACTGCTGTAATTTATGCAAGGTCTAAACCCACTAGTGGCCAAGCTGTGCTTATTAACAATGCAAAATCTTCTACATGTGAAGCGTTTGAAGCCCTCATTGTGGTTTGCAAACAGCAGTAGGAACTGGATTTCTTCAGTGCATTGCTTTGATTGTAAATATGTGGTTTTAATGTTCGTCTCGTGCAAGTGCAGGACATAATTAGCACACAAACAGAGGATGAAGATTCATTTCATTAAAAAATAACCAATGTTGATGAGAGTGAATAAAAATAATCTACAAAAATCATATTATCATATTATCAAATCATAATCATCTAGATTTTTAAAATAATCAACTATGAAACAGTGTTCCGAATGCTACTGTATGATAAATTCAACATATTCATTAGGCTGTAAGGAATTTAAAGCGTCCAACATTTGTATTATTTTTATATTTCATACAAGATCATTTTCCTAAAAAAATTAACATGTGGAAGTTGTAACGTAGGAGTCCTCTTATATTAACTTAAAAAATCGCTCATCCATCGAACTTGTAAGTCGGTGGAGAGTTTCTGTCTGGATCACGTATGAGAAAACCAGAATTTCCTTCTAAACATTCATATTTTTGCAGCATGGGATGGTGTGTTGTCTTGCATGGAAATGGTTTTACTGCTGGAGGAAAGTTCTTCCTTTTATATTGTGGAAGAAAATGGTCTATTAGAAACTGCACAGAGGTCATTTTGACACCCGCAGGCGCCCAAATAATGTGGAACAGTCTCCTTTAGTACTTTCCCTTTAATTAAACTAATCTGGGAAACATTATCAGATCTGTCTGAGATTGTTATCAGTGATCTAAACTGAGGTCGGTCACTCCTGCAAGTGTTAGGAGTTTCCCTGCTGCAACACACCTGACACACATCAGACTTAATCAGCAGACATGCAGAGTTTGACATTAAACTGCTCAAGTCTGCTAAGTACTCACTGATTTATGTCAGATGTGTTGCAGCAGGGAAACTTCCAGCAGTTGCGGGACTGTAGCATTTAAGGGCCACACCTCATCTAAACAAATGAGCGGAACATCATGAGCAAAATCTTCCACAGAAAAACTAAAACTCAAATGTTAATTAACCATAATTCTACATGCAAAACATGCAAATAATCTTTTCAAACAAAATTCAACAGACAGCGTGATCCAGGAGCACGTGCGGCCCGAGAGCACGATCCAAGAGTTGGGTCCCTTGTGTTGGGTTTCAACTGGGTGGCCATGAATTTCACCTGCTGCTGTCATTTGTCATTCGTTGTGTGTCCCCATAAGTCCCATGATGGGCTGGAAGCTGTACCGCCTCGGCTCTGTAACTGCAGTACAGACTTCCATACATGCAGCTATAAGATGAAACAGCTATAACAAATAAATGGTTGGATTATCTTTTTAATTACTTCCGCCTTCAAGGAGGTTATGTTTTAACTGCCGTTTATCTATTTGTTTCTCTGTTTGTTTGTGTTCAAGATAACTCAAAATGTTATGAACTTATTTATATGAGATTTTTAGAAGTTGTTTAAAATGTGAAAAGGAAGAATTGATTTAATTTTGGTGGTTATCTGGATCATCGTTTGGATCCAGGAACCTTTGAAAGGATTCTTTAACATTGTGCTTGGTGGAGGTTTGCGCTCTCCGAGTGCTTTTCTAATTTAATTTTAATTCAATGTTTATTAAAATGTCAGAAGTTGAACATGTATGCGAATAAAAGAAGATCATTTTAGATAGAACTCAGTGTCTCTCTGTCGTCTCTTCAGGGTGCTGCAGAATGGTTTGGAAGTTGAGAGACTACGCTTGAGGAACTTCTTCCACTACTACCACTCCAAAAGAGGCATGTGGAACGCTCAAAACAAGAAAACGCCAAAGGGATAGCGGCCGTTTGTGACTGAAGGATCTTAAACCTACCTGCACATCCACTGTGTGTGTCAGAGGAGGACCTATAGGAGCTCACTCACTGCCTGAACTCCGCCTTCTTTTTCTTTTAGCCAGGCTCCTATCAGGGACTCCTCTGGTTGACCATCAGGCTCCGTTGTGTGTTTGTCTGTGTGAGGAAATGTAGTCAAACTGAAAGTCGGGGATGCACTCTTTCCGCAGACAGACCTGAGTCAACACTTTGCCTCGCTGACGGAACTACTGCACAGAGAGAAGCGACGTACTTTTGTTCTGCTTCTCTCTGACCTTTTTTGGTGCAATTTTTTCAGACAGACTGGAAAGCAGCTGTTTGTTTGTGTGAGTATGTGTGAGTGTGTGTGTGTACATTTGTATGCGTGGGCCTGTATATAACAATGTGTGAGCGTGATTCTGCTGGTGTGTGCTTATAAAAGAAAGCACCTTTTTTTCTAACAAGGAGATGTGAAGACAACCTAAGATGTTTTTTTTTTCTAACAAGTTCCTACATGGAGCCTAATAGAATGTGTCTCAAAATGTTATTCCGATAGATTCAGACATGGTGGCGTAGCTAAAGTAGAAAGACTTTTGTGTTTGACAAAGCAGTATTTCTAAATACTTTGGCCTGTTGGGTATCATTAACCAGAATGAAAGAGGTGCTGAACTTCTCCTTACAGCTGATAATATAACCAACAAAGCCCTTTTCCAAACAAATAATGGCAGATACGTCATCTTGAAGTCTCTTTCTGTCCCTTTCTCACCGTTCGTCTCATTATTTCTTCTCTTCTTTCCAGTGTCATCGTAACTCTGGTTTTATTTACTGAAACATTGCTTATCATGTTAATTTATTACATTATGTTCACTTTAGAGCTCAACTATAATCATGACTTGATTTGTTTTATGAACTTTATTTTGCTATTATTTAAAGACGGTTTAAATTGATCCTAATTGAGTGACGATGCAGTAACGTTTGGGGTGCTAATTTTTTTTTCCATTTTTCATATTTGTAAACAGCTTATATCTTCACATTGTACCGAGTGTCCTTGATTCCCTTCAGATCCTTTTGCTCACCGTCCACTGGAGCACGAGGCTCTAAAATACAGGAAGCAAAATGAAGAGGTTTCTACCATGTCATCACAGAAACGGATTTCCCATTGCAAATGTGAGATTTGAAAAGTTTAAACTTCTATTTCTCTATTTCAAAGGACAGGAAATTATCTAATATTGACAACATTAATTCTGTTTTAAGCTAGTTTAAAGGTCATCCAGAAAGCAGGGCGGTTGGTATGTCAGACCCAGTGTGGTGAGGCTTGGCTGTTTCGCACATGTGTGCCTTTTTCAGGGTTTAGCTGAAGGCAGTTTTTAAACGGGGACAGAAAGAAATACAATGTTATTTATTAGCAGGCTGTAATTTCACTGTAAATTCAGATACACTGTAAAATGAACAAAATATTGTTCTCCGTTACAGATTATAGACATACCAGTGTATGTATTGTATTGTGCAAAAAGAAAGGAGAGCAGAAATTGGTAAGGGTAGCTATTCAGAAAGACTACTGAGAAGGAACAGAGGGCACAGTGGAGATTTGGTAGCAGCTGCAGTCAAGCAGGACCACACCTGCTCCCATTATTTTGACTGCAGGGTGTGTTGGTAATGCCTCTGTTTATGCAACATGTTTCTTTTACTGCTGGGTGGTTGCTGGAGGGCTCATGGTGAAATTATACTTACACACACACACACACACACACACACACACACACACGTTGTATGTATATACATATACATATATATATACATATATATATACATATACACACATATATATATATACATATATATATATGTATATATACATATACACATATATATATACATATATATATATATATGTATATATACATATACATATATATATATACATATATATATATATATATATACATATATATATATATATACATATATATATATATATATATATATATATATATATATATACATATATATATATATATATACATATATATATATATATATACATATATATATATATATATATACACACACACATATATATATATATATATATATATATATATATATATATATATATATATATATATATACATATATATATATATATATATATATATATATATATATATACATATATATATATATATATATACATATATATATATATATATATACATATATATATATATATATACATATACATATATATATATATATATACATATATATATATATATATATATACATATATATATATATATATATATATATATATATATATATATATATATATATATACACACACACACACATATATATATATATATATATATATATATATATATATATATATATATATATATATATATATATATATATATATATATACATATAAAAAACTGGAGAAATAATGATAATGACTATTTGATTGTCAAAATGCCCTCCAAGAACCTTTTGTTGCCTCTATAGGAGGAAGGCAGTACATCATTTAACACTGACATGAGACTATTTAATAAGAAAAACACATTGAATATTGATGTGTGTATATATATATATATATATATATATATATATATATATATATATATATATATATATATATATATATATATATATATATATATATATATTAGAAACTTAAATGAAAAAAAGGAATATACATTCCAAGGTAATTTCTGTGAAATTGTTTTGTAGAAAAAAGGTTTAAAGAATGTATTGTACTTTTATTTTGATCTGTCATTTTTGCAAATAAAATTTTATGCTCATCTGGATGATATTTTAGGTGTGTTGATTTTTTGTCAGGTTTGTGGTGGCTGGTCTTAAACTTCCTTTATAGTACAACATATCTTTAGGTAAATGAGGAAAAAAAGACAATTGAGTTGAATGTAAATAGAATAAAAGAAAATATTTAAAGATGGAAAAGTTAGTTCTCTATGTGACCACACGGTGGTGCTCTGCTACAAGCACATAAGATTATGTGCACAAAAAGGTTCAGTGATGAAGTAGTTTTGAATGCATGAAATGAAGACAGTCTTGGCTCAGGAAACAGAAGTATACATTTCAAGGTTTCCCTGGAAAGATGAGCTGATTCTGCCACAAAAGGAAATAAAACTATAAGTGTTGTAAAAGTAAAAATTCTTCTCGTATATGAGAGTATTTCCTATTTCTGCTTTGTTTCACTTCTCCTATAAAATCACTTGAACTGTTCAAGAGTAAAGACAAGTGGCCTCTTCATTTCAGTTGGCTCCCATTATGAACTTCAAACAAAGCATGTAATCAAAGTAAATAAGGTTATTTAAAACCTGTAAAGTTCACTATACAGTCAGATTATGTTAGTCCAACTTTTATCAGACTCATTTGCATTTTTATTTTTGTCTAAAACACTTAACTGCATATGACATTGTATGTAATCCTCACTGTTTACTCTGGGGATGACAGCAGTAACAGTTTATCATGTTTAAGTTCAACTCCTCGAACATGACATTCATTGTTTTTTTTATGATAATGCAGAGAGAAAAGCAAACATAAAACTAATATGTCAAATTCCCCTTTCTGAGCTAATGTTTTGTTGCTCCACGTTAATCATTTGCAGAGCTGCTGACCCCCTGCATTGCTTTGTTTTGGATGGTGGAGCACATAACCCCTAACTCTGAGGTAAGGGTTGTCCACAACACAGTTTCATGAGTTCTGGATGAGGCAAGTACTAACCTGTGATATCCCCTCTAGAGAAACCGACTAACAGTACAAACTGGTGAGGACTAAAAGGTTCACTCCCCATTTCTCCTCTGAGTGAAAGATTCATAGTCTATGGTGTGTGCACGCATCGAGTCTTTCCATTTTAATGCATGTGGAGTGTGCCCTGTAATATCTAAGTTCATGTGTAAAAGTAAGCATCCATTACAGCCATTGATTCAGTTTCACAGACATGCAGGGTGAGTTCTCTGCCTTGAATCCATTAAGTCATAATGTTGGACCTTGTCCCAGTGGAGACACACCCTGCTTGTCTTTTGAGAGTGTGGTGTGATGAAAAACAGGTAATCACTTGTCTCCTCAGCATGTTTGCCTTATTTCCCCTCAAGCGTGTTTCTACACTTACCCAGGGATCACAAACAGATTCATGGGATGATGTCAACCGTATGTTGCAAAAAAAAAGCAAAAACCAAAAAAAAAAAAAACAACAAAAAAACAAAAAAAACCAAAAACATGTTTCACTACTATATAGCCTAACAACTACAGAACTAGAGATGAAGAACACACAAGAAAATAAAGAGAAAAAAATCTGTAATCCTTGAACTATGACATCAATTTTTGAAATACTCACTGTGAGAAACTTCAGCCCTATATAAATAGCCCACCTCTTACCATCATCGCTCTCTCACAAGCTGAGTTTTTGACCGGATTAAAGTTTAACTGGTGTGTATTTTAGCTCCAGATGACTAAACCTCTTCCCCAAACCTGTAATATAATGACTAATTGCGAACTCAAAACTAGATTTCATAATAACAACCCAGAAGGTTAAGTTGTTTTGCTGTTAAATTGATTATTATAAACATCCTCATATGCGAGACTTGTGATAAAATAATTAAAAGGAACATAAAACATTTTGGTCTCAACATGTCTATAATAACGCCTCGGCGTAGCCTACTTTTGGCTACAAACTGCCTAACTAGAAAGTGGTGAATGTGGAAGCGAAGGTAAATTTTATTCACTCCAACCCAGGGCCGCTTTTCAGCACAATCTCATTGGTTGACGCGGAAATCAGCAAACGTCTGATTGGCTTTTGCGTCGCTTCCGTGTTGTCATTCAGACGTAGCCCCGCCCCTCACACATCTGTAGTTGAGTGTCTTCGGAGGGCTGTGGGAGACAGGGCACTTTGGAAAGGGAAGAGAAGCAGTCAAATCGGACTTTTCAATGGTGCTTTACCAATTCTGCGCTCATTTCCAGCTTTCTGTGCGGCCACGCGGGATTTTTTTCCACCCACGTGTTTCATTTGGGCTGGGTTAAGAGAGCGGAGAGACGCTTCGTCATGTTTTAAAAGTCCGGTTACTTTGGGGAAAGTTTAAACCCCTGCTTCGGGAAAGGGGGGCAAGGTGGGACGCTTCAGCTTCAGTTTACTTTGAGTGGCTTTGTTAGTGGTTTTGATTTAAACGAGACTATCTTGTCAGTTTTATCTGATTGTGCGGCTGCTGTAATCTGTTATCCTGCGGTTAAATCCACCAATCAGAATGTCGGAGGAGTGTTGCTCCGCGTAACCAGTTCATCCACCTCAACTCGGAGTTTCGACGGCTTGAAACACTTCCAGGTAAACCGCCGACGGGGTTTTCAGCTCCTGTAAAGTGTCTCTCCTTACAGCCATTTGGGGAACAATGGCTGGTTTGAGCAATGTCCACATGAAAACCCTGGAGGACCTGACGCTGGATTCGGGCTACGGAGCGGGGGACTCGTGCAAATCCCTCAGCCTGTCCTCCTCAAAGTCAAACTCCCAGGCCTTTATCACGACCCCTCACAGGGGAAACTGGTGGTACTATTCCGGCTCCATGAACAGCAGGAACAACAGCTGGGACACTGTCAACACTGTCCTCCCCGAAGACCCAGAGGACATCTTCTCCAAGTGCCACCGCTTACCTGAGCTGGAAGAGTTCCCTTGGACTGAGGAAGAGGTGGCCAAGATACTCCGCAAAGTGGCAGAGAGTGGTGTCTGTAAGGGTCCTACACCAGTCTTCTCCCCGGAGGCAGTGAAGCGGCTGTCCTCTCTCCTCCGCAGGGCTCTCATCCGCATCTCCAGAGAGGCGCAGCGGCTCAGCGTCATGCACTGCCGCTGCACGCGCTTCGAGGTCCAAAGCGCCATGAGACTGGTGCTCAGCTGGGCCCTGGCTGACCACTGCGTCTCTGCTACAGTCAAAGCCATCTCCATGTACTGTATGAGCGCAGGTGAGCTGCTGCGCAAAGGCAAGTCCTCCCGCTGCGGCCTCTCCTTCTCCGTGGGACGCTTCTTCCGCTGGATGGTGGACACCCGCATCTCCGTGCGCATCCACGAATACGCAGCAATCTGTCTCACTGCGTGCATGGAGTCTCTGGTGGACGAGATGGGAGTCAGGGTGCTTATGGCTGAGAGGGGTCACTCAGGGCCGGATTGGGGCTCAGGATGCGCCCCGGTGAGCGCAGAGGCCCTGGAGGGGGTTGTGAACAATGACGCCGAATTGTGGGGAGTCCTGCAACACTATGAGCACCTGATTTGCGGGAAGAACGCAAACGGTAAGCCAACTTTTGTCCTAATATGCTCGAGTAAACTGATCCCTGACAGTTTCAGTGTGTGTACTTTCTTGTGTTCATTCATGAGTTCAGCAGGAACGTTTGACTCGCCTCCTGTGTGCTGGTCACAACTTTCCACTCAGTCCTTGTGTGGAAAAGGTGAACTGCGGCCTGCTGCTGGATACAATAGCACCTCTTTGTGAATGAGGGTTTGATGGATTTGTTCCTAATTTGACTTGTCAGTACAGAAAAACAACGGTGCAAACACATGTGATGAACAAAGAAAGTATTTTGTCTCTGACCAGTCCTACCAGGACCACTCAGTCCTGGGTTCTGTGTCAGACAGCAGAATTAGTTTTTTTTATTCTTTTACTTCATTCATTCTAATCATTTGCAGCAATGACTGTCACTTCTGGTAAAGCCTAAGCAGGAGGCTGACACAGCTTTCTGCTGACACCTCTCTGCCTGTTGCCTTGTTGGCTGTTCTCCTTTCCCTCACCCCGTTCTCCTCTCCTCCTATTGGATTGATTCCCTTTCACCCCATCCTGACATATCTTCCATCTCTCTACCGCCTCGCTTACAGCTCCAGCTGTGCGTCCCGCTCCCGGTCCATTTGTTTCCTCCACCCTCGCATCTCTCCACAATCAACTCTTTTTTTTTTTCTCAGCCTTCTCTGTCAAACCCCAGTATACTCACAGCGTTTTGGCAGTCCAGTGTTGAGTTGATTCATGAGCTTGTGTTGGGACAATGTAACCAACTTTTGTTTGTGGCCTACTACCAGCTCCCTGGAGCTGAACTTTTTTTTTTTTTTTTTTTACTGTAGCACAATGGCCTTTTGTTGTGTGATCATGCAGCTTAGCCCAATACAGAGGGAGGGAAAACAAATGCTACATTTCAGAGAGGAAAATGAGTGGAGATGGCCAATATTTCTGGGCTGGACTTCCAAGGCTGACCACTGATCTGAGGCGAGATGTTATCTTAAGCATTTTGCTGTGCGGACGTGTGAATAGGCAACTGCTGTGACACTGCCAACTGTGTAGATATCTGGGACAAATCAGGGTTTAACAAACAGAATTTACATGCATGCACAAGTCATTTCCTTACATTTCCGATCTGTTCAGCTTCCAGTGGTTTTGATCTACTCCATTAAGTGAAGTGTACTGGACTTGCTGTTGAGTTGGAGCTGTTTCATTGCAAAATAAGTACAAGAGCAGCTTTTCTTCCAGTATTTAACCAGATGTCTTTTGGTTGGGTCAACTGGCCTATTTTGGTGAGTTCAGTCACTGGTGTTGAGAAAGAAATGTGTGTCTGTATGTGTGTGTGAGCGTGTTATAACAACAGAGTATTCTTCTGACCACCCGAGCTTTTTTTAGGCCAGTACTGGGCTGTGGAAACCACACACCCCTCTACCACCTTACCACCTGACACTCCACACCCTGAAAGTGGCTTTCGGGAGCCCCATCTGTTGTTGCAGCCCCCTTTTCTCAACAAAAAATAAAGTTTAATGTTCTCCTTTCAGAGCAGAATTTAGATCTACGATCAAATCAGATAACCATCTGATGACACCCCCCCCACACCTCACTTGATTTCTCTTCATCGTTCTGTGTCTTTCTCAGGGGCTGACCCACATCTGGAACTCTTTAAGCCAGAAATGACTTCTACGGCTCCAATAACAAAACTGAAAACTCACTCACTCACTCACTCCTCCTTCCCCTCCTTCCCTCCCTCCTCTCTCCATGCCCTCTTTCTTATGCACTCCTACCCCCCCTGCAAATCTCTTTCTTAACTTTGCCATTACGTTCACGTCCACTTCGTCTTTATCTGTTTATTTCTCCTGGTCTGCTGGGAGTGCATTAGAGGAGCCCAGTTGTGATGTGCCAGGATCTTCTTCATTACTCATGCACACACTTGAGCACTTTCCCTGCATCGCATGTGCCCAAATAGCTCCAAAGCATGGCTTGAACTCAATGCACAATACCACTTCACAGACTAATCTATTTATCATTCACGTCTCCTCTCAACAAGACATAAGTGAGCTCTTCCTGGTATAATTTGTACTGATTGTCCTGTTGGGCCAGTTAAAATGCAGAATAGTAGCTTTGCTAATGGACACTGGAAGTAGCTATGAAGTTGTTGATCACGATGACTGGTGAATACATTTCTTTTAAATTCTACTTTGGATGATGGGACAACTTTCAATGTGCAGCTTCATTTAAGTGTTCATGGGAAGTTTTAAAAGTGCCTTTAGGACTTTCCTGTAGTTGATTTCGAAGGTTGTTGAAGCAATCGTGCAGCAGTTAGATATGCAAACTCTTGTCTGGAGGCTCATTAGCTCTGTGGCATGACTCTTACCTATCACATTCATATGTCTTGCAGTCATAGAATACTGTTGTTGCAAATAAGTCTTCAGTGCCTTTAATGGGAATACCTGACAGCGTCTGAAGTGGTGAGTTACTGAAGGGCAGCGTTCTTTCTCAAAATAAAGTACCTGGAAAGTTAAATGTAAACGTGTTCCAGGACTAACACAAAGAAAGATGCTTTTTTTTCTGTTCCAGCTCTTTAGAGGTTGTAAAAGGGCTGCTTGTAATGGGCTTCTGGTGCAAGAGAACATATGATTTGCTGCTCAGTATTTCCCTAAATATGTATTTAGCCCAGAAAGAGGCGTGGGAACAGTGGGCAGAGAGATGCAGGGAGAGCAGGCCAGCACTGTGGTCACACAGATGGGGAAAGCAGCACTCTGGAAATACACTCCCTGTTCCACAAACATGGAGCAGGATCAAATGCAGTTTTGGAAAATGTATGAGGACATTAATATAACAGTGAAATCTTAAGTGCAAGGTGCCTCAAACATGAACTGCAAAGCTGTATTCTCCTAAATACCCATGCAGATTAATTTAGCTTCGCTGAGCAAAAACACCCTTTGCAGGTCTGTGTGTAGAGTTCACACAATAACGCACATAGTCTTAGTGGATAATAAGGGTTAATCCTTCTCTAGACAGTACAATTTATGTTAGCGGTCAAGTGTGTGACAGTGTTATGTGCGGGTGCATGGATCACCCCAGGCTACACACACGTGCAGTGATGGTCCATGTCTTTGTTTGCACTGGCTTCTTCTCTGGTCCCAGCTGTAAAAACACCGACCCGTTAGAGCGCTGGTGCGCACATGTGCTTGAATGTGCTCATCTGTGGGAGCTTACGTTTGATTTTAACGGGTAGCGGCCGTTCGCAGATAACCACAAGTAATGGCTTCCCAGATATGATACATGTGATTTGTTGAGTTATCAAAAAGGCTACAATATAGCAACCGCTGATTTTCCATTCTTTGATGCAGGTTGTGTTTTCTGTACAGACTTCAGTCATGCTGATGACTTCCACCAATGCTCCTCCTGTTGCGCTACAGCAGCATGACTCAGGCCTCTTTAGAGTAATGGACTGATAAAGAGGAGAGGAATTGAGATGAGTATGATAGATATTCAAAGAGAAAAGTCCAGAGACATAAATGGAGTCTTATAAATAGTGACTATAAACTTTTAAACACGCTTCCTTCTGCATCTTTAGTTGTTCTAATTGCCGTTGACTGTAGAGCCATAGTTGTCGTTCCTTAGGGAATCTGCCCTGCAGCCCTAATGCGGGAAACAGAAGGATTGGCTGGAAGATGGTTGGAATCTGGGACCAGATCAGCACATTGCCTGATGATAGCAGCACTTTAAAGAGGCTTCTGTGCATCACATGGTCTGGGTCTTGCTGCAGATTTGGTTTAGAAACCCAGCTGGCTTTGTGGTCAGTGGGAGCTCTGCAAGAAGCAAGGACATGTACAGGCACTTTGTTAGCAATGATACAGTAATTATCAATGTCCATTATCATTTAATGTATTCTACACGTAATTGTATAGGAATTTATTTACCTTTTTAACAGTAAAAGATCAATCTTTACACAAGTTTAGGACATAAACACCTTGTAAAGTATCCACCATGATAAAATATGGCTGAATAGAAGATGATTTTACCAACCAGAACTGAGATGATTATTCATTCAGAAAGAAACTTACCAATGACCCAAGTTTAACCTTAGCGTCTAAATGTGTGTTAAAAGTCTGAGATCAGCAGATTAGTAGGAAAAGTCTCAAAGAGCAGATTAGCACTCATGTGGCTTGATTATTAAAAGTCAATATGGTTAAAGGGAAAAAAAGTTCCAATAATAATGTCTTATGCCTTCTACTGAATGTACACAAAAACATTTGGATTGGTGTGGCACAATCACACTTCATTCATCTGTCAGGACTTTTAACTTTCGGACTAAATCAAGATATTTGTGTTAAAGTTACCAGTTTTCTTGTGAGCATGCGTTACTATTGATCTCAAATTTATAGAAGGATTTCAACACCTAAATTTAATGAAGCTGTAAATCTTGTCTCACGTGTAAAGGAAAGCAGTTTTGTAGCATACTTTATTTATGGCTCAAAGCCAAGAGTAATTTCTGCTTCTGAGGTTTTAACTCTGTTGCTTTGAGGAATTCTGCTCCTTTGATCAATGCAGATATCAGTAAATGAAAATGTTTCTTAAAGCAAAATACAATAATTTAGTGTTATAGGATTTCTCAGATGGAATTTTAATAAGCACATTTCTTATTTTTAAGCTCAAATGACTAACTCCTACAGTATCGTATAAATATATGTTATTAGCATATCTGATAATTAGTATTCTTTTGATTAGACTGACCTTGCATTTTAGCAGCATCTTTCGTTCATCAAGTCCATGCAGTTTGTACGTGTGGCAACGTAAGACGAAAAGGATGGATTGGGTGGGATGATGACACCGTTACATTAACTGCATATTATTTAGTCTAATGAGAGACTGAGGCAAAGGTGAAAGAAGTGTCATCCAACTTTTTATGACCTTAGGAGGGTAAGAAGTTGCAGAAGTTTCCTAATATCAGTTTATCACTTCAAAATATGACATATTCACTGTTTTTACTATTCAAAATGTCAATATTTGGTGCTAGAAAGGTCACAAAAAAGTTTTAGTGAAAATCAAGTTTCAAGTTTATTTATTTATTTATATACAGTAGCATATAGAGTTATACCATGTAGAAAATGTCCTGAGATGCAGATATAAAAATTGAAGTAAAATGCATTTAATGTGTAGAATTATTATGTAGTTGGAGAGAATCTTAGTAAACAGTAAAAAGACCGTGACTGTGATATGAAATACTTCAAAGATTGGATGCATATCAAGAAAGTCTGATATAGTGAAAAAGAGAAAATGTCCTCTGAACATCTTACAGCACAAAATAAATGACTCTGAGATGGTTTGCTTCAGTGTTGCAGGTTATAATATAAAAAAAAAAAAAACACAAAGTGACAAACAATGGTTCATTTAGTCTTTACTTTTAAACAGCTCATATAATCCCCGAGCCTGAAATAATGATTTTCCTTACTCCTTACCATGACAAATCCATGCCAAGCATCACAGTTCTAATTTCTAATCACCATCCGCTCAATCAGTTTCCCAGCATCCGCGCTCCAGCCAAACTAAAAACGGTCCTCTAGTCGATTCACAACCATTCGGTTGTGATTTGGTTGTAATATTTAATTACACACTAACAAATCAGAAGGGAGGACTGGGGAGCATGGGGGTGGGTAGTTTAAGTGGAAACAGATTAGTCTAACCAGGGATAGGATTTAATTGACTCTTGTTCTGCTCTTTGGTGAAATCTGCTTGAGTTGGGCTGACCTAGCCAGATCAGTCTGAGCCAAATTTCTGCAGCAGAGGAAGAGTTTGTGTCTGTGCAGGATTGCTCCAGTGAATGCAAGTGTGTGTGTGCCAAAGGAAGGGCTGTGATCACTTCAGCCAACACTGAAGGGAGAAAAAAAAAACAAAAAACGCAGCTTCTTTTGGATGCTTCTCAACCAAGCTAGGAAAGTTAGTTTTTCTTTTACTTCCTTTTAAGTCTAAACTTGGTTTATGAGCGGCCTGAAATAAGGAGCTTTTTGTGATGCTTTGTGACCTCTTTATCCACTAAAGTCAGAGAGCAGTGTGAAAAGACCAAATAGCTAAGTTCAGATGTAATGTGATGGAAAAACAAACACTCTCTGCTGTAAATATGTTTTTTCTCCTTGATTATTTTGCAGTTTTAGGTTTACAGCTTCATCATAAATCACCTTCATATGACATTATCCAAATGCTAGAAAAATATTCTTTGTCTTTCTTTCTCTGGTTAGTAGTACAAACCAAAACAAAGCAGAAAAAATTAAACTTAAATTTTGTAACTAGTGAATAGACAAAGAAAAGACAAGAAAATGTTTTTATATTCTAACCTTGAAGAGGGTTAACTAAACGCATCCTTCATCACATCCTGTTAGTTCATTCCTGCCTCTTTACTCTAAAGAGCCTCTAAAGCCAAGAGATTTATGAATGAAATCATATCAGTAGGAATAAGTCATTGCTGTGATTCCAGACTCACATCTCACTTTATTTTTTACCCTGCATGATGTTTGGATGAAGTTTCACAAACTTGCCGAACAGCCAAATTTTCCAGTGTTTGAGTCTGGATAGAAATGTCAATTTAAACGGTGTGGGAGAAAAAAACAACACAAAAAGGCCAAATGAACAGAATCATGTATGGCATGCTTTCTGTTGGAAGGTGTGCCGGGTTCAGTGGGTCCACCATGACGGCTGAGCTGACTGGTGTGTCTGTCACAAGTTCCAGCCTTTGACGTTTTTTTCCGGAATATTTCTGCTTTGATGTTGTCTTGTCTCTTTTTGCTGTGATTGTGATGCTATCAGTGCTTTGTGTGAGTGTCCTGCGTGCACGCTTTTCTTGTCTGACATTATGGTTGTTTGACGGGCAGAATGTGTAACCATTAACACAAGCATACAATCAGCGTGACGAGTGGAGACTGGGACTGTCTGGTCCTGTTTGACTCCACACAAGCAAACCCAGTTCTCTGCAAGAAAAGTACAAAAAAAGAGGCTGTTGTGTTCTTTCTGTTTTAGTTTCTTTAAAAGTCTTTTGAGCCATGGCAGAAAAAAACATGATTACTTTTCAGAACTACCACAAAACAGGGGAGATGACTCAGTGTCTTGTTTACCCCCCCCCCCCCCCCCCCCCCCCCCAATCAGCTGTCCCGTTTCTGTTCATCAGACAGTGGAATGTGTTTGTTTGTGCATCGAGCCTGCAGCTTCATCAACAACAACATATATGTAAACACTGGGGCTCAGCAGCTTGTTTAAACCACGTTCTGCCCACATCACAGGGCATACCCCCCCCCCCCCCCCCCCCCCAAAAAAAAAAAAAATCGTTGCCAGTTAAAGCAAATTAAAATAATTATGATGCAAGTTTTTCTCTTGTTTGATTCTGTCCAACCAGGTCGTCCTTGACAACCCCCTCAACCTCATTTTGACTCCCATCTTTTTAGTTTTTATCAGCTTCTCCGTGTTTGTAGAATCTTTCTTTTTACCCAAACTGATTGCGATCTCTCTCTGGTCCACACCCTTAGAACTTTGTCTGCTCATCTGTCTTTTTTTTCCCCTCTTCTGTATACTTTTCTCCCCCATTTCTTCCCTTTTACTACTTGCCAACACACACATACACACACACCTTTTGTGTATATTGCAACTGTATTCCTCAGAAGTGTACTTTTCCATCTGCAAGCAGTGCCATCTCCTAAAACCATCACCTGTCGGGTCAGGGTCATCCATAAAAGGATGTGGTGATTAAACGCACCACAGCGGCTCACACAGCATATTTAGAGCAAAACCATGTAGAGTAAGGCTTCCTGGAATTCCCTTGTGGTTAGTGGAGGGAAGGAGCACATTTAGACGGCCATTTGGAGAACACATGTGGGCACAGGAAAACAGACTCAGTCAAGACAGGACACACTCTGCCAATCTTTCGTTGCTTTCTGTCCATGGTATCTGCACTGCATGTCCACCACATGTGGACTCCTTCCTGGAGCTAAAATAAACATTTGAGCTGCCAGAGGGAACCAAAAACAAACAAGAAACACAGTACTTTTAGAAAGGCTTGATAACAAAATGCGTTTAACAAAATGGAGGCACTTTAGGAGTCCCTGATGCAAACCTGACAGTGAAGTGTACTTAACATGAATGTTTGGGACAGGAGTTGGAACAGCCATCATCGGGTTGGACTGTCCCGTCTTTCCATCGTACTTTAGAGACTTTTTATTCCATGTAATCATCATGCAGATGTGCATGCCTGTGTGTATGACCCCGTCGATAAGAAGGATCTGACCCAAAGCTTTTTTTTTTGAGCATTTCTGTCTGCATGTGCATATGTCTCTTTGGTTCTGATCCAGCTAATTTGGGTTATGTCTGTCCTGCGTCCAAGTTAGTTTGTGTTGGAATGTGTTCTGTGAATTAGTGGCTTCTGTCTATTCAGTCACATCTGTTCTGTCTCTCTCTGTGTCAGCTGTGCTCTCTCTGGCTATCTGTGCTGCGTTGGCCATCTGTGTGTCACTAGGGGGTCACAGACAGTGCTGGACATAATACACCCCAGCAGCAGTCGCCAAGTTTCCTCTCCAGGACTGATATAATCTGTCTATTGAGCTTTAAATGGTTTGAGGGAGAGGATAGAGGAGGGAATAGTGTGGTGTGTGGTGGAATTTCACACCAGTGAAAGGATGCTTTGTGCAGTGATGCTCAGAGAGATGGAACCTTTTCTTCATTTTAATTTTACTCATATAAGGGAAGAGGATGCTGATACCCAGGAGATGCGTGACTTTAGTTTTTCCCCTACTTGAGCTGATGAGTGTGCTCTGTATGTTGATCTGGTCTGCAGCAGGGCTGGGTGATATGATGATATAGATCGTGTGGACGATAGAAAATGTCTATCATTTCATATGAGGCTCTATCGTTTACGCCACAATAAGGTGCTTTACTGCAGTATTTTATGTCAAGATGCGCTTCACGGCACGCTGCAGTATATAAATAAACATGGAGGAAGACGTGTTTCAGAGCAGGATAATTCACTAAAAGATGACCAGCCAACCCAAACTGATGAGCTTGTTCATAAAAGAGGAGAAATTTCTGTCGCATGGATGCGGTTTGGTTATAAAAAGACCAACAACAGACGAGCTCACTGTCCCAACAATGGATTCTGACACAACTAACTAATTTTATCACCTGCGCAGGAATCAGGATAAAGAATACAGAATAAAAGCCACAAAATCAGCATCAGACTGTGGTGAAAGCACTCATGATAAACACCAGACCTAAATGCTGCAACAGACATTTATCCGTTAAACGCCATACAGCTGTAGTTCCCCCAGATGGAAGGTGTGAGGTAGTGTGTCCAAGGTTGAAGAAGATTAGACATAGACAGAATCAGCAGTGCTGGTATTTCCTTGAAGATGAACATTTTATTTTCCACAAGTTGTCCATCGTACCGTTTCAAAGATTGGGGGGGAAATCAGTCACCAGTTTCGCTCCCTTTTCCTCACTCTCTCTCCTCGCGAGCTCCCAAAACTGATTACTTATATACCCCATTAGACACACACCTGATTTAGCTTAAACCATTTCCCCATTTCACCATCCCCAGCAACCTTATTCTACACCAACATTAATAAACAAACAAATTCCTAAACAAAAATACACAAAAGGAATACCAGTTCTAATACATTATTTCAAATAAGCCCACACTTAAAGAAACTACAGAAGAGGAAATCCTCCTCTTGGTTTCTCCCAATCAACTAATCTAAGAAGTCCCTCACACCTGCAATGAGGAAGTGCTGGGTTGGCCATTCCCCAGCACCTATCCTGCAAGGTGGAGTTAAACAAAGAATAATGTTAAATGGTAACACAATGAAAAATGCAACACAATGCAAACACTAACAACCTGGGATAGTAAGTGCAGCATGGTTACCTGGCAACAGAAATAACAGAATAAAGTTAAAGGGACAAATATGAGAAAGGTAAATGTTAGGGACAAGTGGTGAACAATTACAGTCTCACCCACTTTGTCACAGAAGGAGATAACTGCTGCCGTTGCCA
Source organism: Telmatherina bonti (assembly GCF_933228915.1). Taxonomy (NCBI): domain Eukaryota; kingdom Metazoa; phylum Chordata; class Actinopteri; order Atheriniformes; family Telmatherinidae; genus Telmatherina; species Telmatherina bonti. The sequence continues at coordinate 36,533,998 of NC_136620.1, read as the reverse complement.
AGCACATCTGATAAATAACGGATGATTGACACAAAATTACACAAGAAATTTTTATATTGTTATGTATATATATGGTTATGGGGATAAAAAGGAGCTATATTGGGATATGATTATTTGTCCACATTGCCCAGCCCTGGTCTGCAGCTATATTCACATGCTAGTCTGCCCCACCAGGCGTTTAGTCTACCTATTGGCTGCTCACTGTAGGGTAACTCTATCTCTCTTATTGTTTCTAAAATCTCCTTCACTTTTTCAGATGATATCTGGATTTTTGCCACAAAGCACCCTTGAATGTTCTCACCTCTTCGCCTCTTTAGAAGTCTAAAACAGAGCCACTGTGCCATCATGTTCATCAGTTTACTAAACCAGACTTAGCGTAACCCTACAGGTTTATTGTATTTGGTAGACATACATTTCTTCACCCTACACGTGCTTTTGGGAACAAACATTCCTCCTTTTTGGTTCTGTTTAACAAGCATTTGCATTATTTCCATGTGCTTCACATTATGTTTGAGTCCATATACTGTACAGTCATGTGTCTACGTGTCAGTACCCTGGCCTAGTGGTGCTTCTGTTTTAAAAGCTGTTGTAAAAGAACGCTCAAAGGCAGCTTGACGGTAGTTAAAAATATAATGGAAGAGCCAGCCGGGACAGAGGTCAAGAAGTAGGAAGTTGTTGAGGTGGAGAAAATGCACAAACAATAAAATGCTTTGTCAGTAACTAGTTGCCAGCTTTTGGTTGGAAATCTCTTCAGCAGTGAAGTGTCCTGTTGTAAGAATCCTTTGAGCATTCCAGTTAAGTGCAAAGAAAGAGGCAGATGTGTTAAACGTCCAGTTTTCAACAGGGAGGGGGGTCAATCTGAGCAGTGCATCATAAAGCATGCAGCACACAAGCAGCCAGTCAGTTTACACTCAGTCAAAGTGTGGAACAGCTTGTACTCATCCATGTGGTTTTATACAAACATTTCAACAAAACTCTTATTTCCTTGTACTTCACAGTTTTGTTTTGAGATGAGCTTTGCAGACAGAATCCAAAGTACAGGCAATAATCTGATGTGTGGGAAGCATCGGATCATCGGCAGCTGACTGAGAAGCATGCTGACCCAGGGAGGAGATGTTTCAGTGTTACTCTGATAACATTGTGGCTCTATCCTGCTGCCTGAGTAGACAAAGATAACAAAAAGACACATAAAATGAAATGAAACACTTCAGAAAGAGACACACACAGATAAGTGGCAATCAGCTTGCAGTTATTTTTCCTGGTACTTGCTAACTTTGTGGATTTCTGAGAGAAAATGGAGAAAAGCAGAAAGGAAACAGATATTATGTGCATCCATCATGTCGAATGAATCGCTAACATTTCCAGCTGTATGCTGGGAAAAACAAAGTTTAGCCGAGTCAGGTCTTGACTTTGTGGAAACCTCCTTAGAAGCCTATCTCTCTCCTTTTCCTCCCTCTCCATTCCTACTTTGCTCGTTGCTACACATACATCAGCTGCTCCCTGTCTTACGCACAGGACTCTTGAAATGTCATTATCGCATCCTGCAGGGGCACTACAAAGAAAGCAGTCATACAATACTCTGTTAATGTGTTTGTGAGTAAATGACTGATAGACCTGTATGAGGCCTTACTTTAAACACATTTATACTGTTTTATAATGTGGTTTAGCTAATAATTTTCCAAGGAAAAAAGAGATGTTTCACATTTAAAATGCAAAAAGTCTGTTTTTGTTGTTCTTTTAGGACTAATGTGTTCAGTGCAGCAGAAAGAGGAAGCATGGGAAAGGCATGAGAGAAGCACAGAGGGAAAAAAAGTCAGAGGAAGAGATGAACCTGCTTTGTGATTCTTGGCTCTTGGGTACTGCTGCTCTGAAGACCATAATTTCCCTTTGACCAACTTGTATTTGCAGCTAGAAAGCGGTGAGATCAGCAGTTAGCAGACTCGCATGGTGAGGTCAAGGACATGCCTTGACTGGTGCATTTCTGCAAACAACTGTCCAACACTTTATTTCTCTTCTTTTGCATTGTTTTGTTGCAGATCAGTAATGTGACTTTAGTGCCTCTTAGTTATAAAAATAAAACAGGAACAAACACAGACTCCTCTCCCTTCTACCTCAGAATATTATTCCTTATTTTCCTGCTACTTTGTGACTGTTTCAACAGTCTCTCTCCATCTGCCTTGCCTGGTCCCAGCTGGACAAAGATCAGCCAGAGACTTCCTGTGCAGACCTGCTGTTGCAGCCAGGCTCCTGGGAACCGTTCGCTCAGAGACGACGGCTGGGAAAGGCAATGTTATTTCCAGGCTTGATTTTAAATATGTGCCCTAATCTCTGGCTAGGTATCAAGTTGTCAGGATTAGAGTTAGTGGCTTCACGCTGGCTTTCAGCAGGGAAGCAAATGATTTCTTCAAATTCTATTTCCCTCTTGACACACCATCACTGTCTTATTGCAGAATTACTTTTCTTCCCATTATATCCCCAGCTTGTTCCCATCATCGCTCGTGTGTATTTTCTTCCCATGTTTCTCTCTAAAGGTAAAACGAAGCTAATTATCACCCTGTTGTTTGTTAAAGCCCTTCGGAGACTTCAGGGGCTGAAATTGGAGAGTAGTTGTCAAGAGTAGGGAAACTGTGTATGTGTATATCCTCTTACTTTGGGTAGTCCAAACCCCAACCCTGAACACTTGGCAAGCAGTTGAATGAAACGTCTCTTGAGCCTCTCCTCATGTCTGTCTCTTCAGTTGTGGTTATGGGGCTTCCCGAGCGGGCAAACCAGGGTTGTTGTTTGGTTTGGAACGAGACAGGAAGTAAAAGAAGAGCTGGAGTGAAAATTTAAAAAAAAAAAAAAAAAAAGTGATACAGAATAGAGATTTTACTGATTTTAAGACTTGCCAGACAAGATAAAGCAGGAGGTAGTAGCTGATGAAGACGGGCCAGGCACGCACACACGCTTGGCTGTCATCATCACACCCAGACAGGCTCTGCAGTGGGAGAAGAAAAATGAAAACAGATTTGTCGCTGTTTGTTTGTGTAGGAACTGTGTCAGTGTGTGCACAAGAATAGCCCTCACTCCCAATAGTGTTACACAAACATTCCTGTAAAACGCTCACACACCTACACACACTCCCCCTCTTCTGAAGCGTCTCTGGCTGCTGGGTAGTCTGGTCTCTCTGGTAAGGGTAGAGGGGTTTTGTGTGTTTTAGTGTGTGTGGTCAGGATGTGGCTAGCACCTCTCACTAGTCATGATTTACTAACAATGCCACGGTGGTTGGAGTCTGGCACTCAGCACGTACAACAACTCTGAGTGGGTTTACTGTACGACAAAGTCTTTCCATCACCATTTTGTTGGCGTAGCAACAGTCGGTTCCTGTGTGTCATTCATAATGATTTATCATTTGTTTCCTGTCGTACAAGGTTTTATTAATTTCTGAAAAGGACTTGATAATTTACAGTGCAGCCAGTCCTAAATGTGTGTGTGTGTGTGTGTGTGTGTGTGTGTGGCGGAGTGTGAGTTTCAGTGTTTGTGTATTAGAAATGGTTAAATGTTATTTCACCATTGCGGCTTTGGTTAGAGGGAATGTGAAAGTTGAAGTGAACGGGTTTTCTGCTCTGTTCCGGAAGAAATGCATTAAGAGCGTCTGCTAAATGAATAGAATAGAATAGAACTCACACATACACACACATACACATATACACACACCATGCACTCAAAGGTAAAATTGGTATTTACTTTGTTTGCTCTTTTTAAAATGCTCTGTCTTGTTTAAAGTTTTCTGGTTTTCATGTGAAGTGAAAGCGATGGAATGAAAGTAGGCAGAGTTTGAGAAATGCTTCAGTTTCTCTCTGGTGAGGTGATATCTCACATGCCTGCGGTCCTGTTCCTTCTTTTTTTTTCCATCTGTTGTTCTCTTAGAAGAGAGCTTCAGTGGGTGGTCCGCGGAGACCTGTGGAACAGAAGCCTCTTATGGCCTTTATAATGCACCAACATGCACACACAGTGGAGCAATCCTGGACAGACGCATTAAAATCGTCATCAGAAATTGTACCCGTCAGGTGCTGCTGAAATTAGCTTATAAAGTATTTAAATGACACACACTGAGTCAAGCTTGTCTCAGACACAGCACCTGCAAAGGCAGCAGCTGGGAACACACAACCAGCAGCAACAAACACTGGCCCTTGTGTACATGTACACACATTCTCACCTCCTGTAACTTTATTTGTGTTGCTGCTGCGCTTGTCGCTGTGGAATGTGTGAGGAGGTGCCCCTTGTGGAGAGAAAGCAGCATACAGTCCCGACACCAAGGATGCATACTGTTTATACGAGAGCTACGACGCACTTCGGTTTGTGTTAATTAAACCGGTGATGACGTCTGCGTTCAGGTGTGAGAAAAGTCCTGGACTTATTAATGGGAGGATCGGGATAAGATGTGCAGTTTTTGAGAAAAATTTGGAGGAAATCTGAAATCAGTTAGTTTAACAGGAATAAGCAAAGACCCACTTCATCGCATTTCTAGAATCTAGGACTGATGTGGCATGCAAGAAAACACAATCTGACTCATAGATGTGCGATTTGGAGAAAATGACAGAATGATGAGTATGTGTTGAGTATTTGTGCGTTACGTGGTGCAACACTCATTATTTGTGTTAATTTTTGAGCAGATTTACACAAAAAGTACTTTTGAGACAATGAAAATAAAAAGTGAAAAAAAATATTAAACAAAAAAACAACAAAAACTAAACTTGTTTTTATCTTAGTAAATTCTACTCCCTTCATTTTATCTGCAGCTGTTTAAACCAAATCCAAACATCCACCCCCTGCATTTAGCACTTTTGTCATTGAGGTAGCAACAATGTAGACACAATAAGACTCAGTTTAATGTTTTATGTGCTGACCCCCACATGAGAACTTGTCAGCTCATAGCTGCAGAGGAGGGTTGCCTGAATGTGCGGCTTTGTGTGCTTAAGTGCTGCTTTGGGGTCAAGAGATGCCATAATTGCATAAGAGGATGGTCCTTTTTAGCAGAATTCTTTTGAGATATGGTACTCCATCTGTGTTCAGTGTTTGTGGGGGGGGCGTAAGGGTCAGGGGTGAGCTGTAAACCCTTGTGGGTGTCAGATGGGCCCTACAGCCACTTGAATAAGGTGACTGGTGTAGTTAAAGGTATTTTACAGCCTCCTGCTAAAGAGGTGGACCTCTTGACACACCCTTCAGGTCTCTAACACACCCAGGTCACGCATGCTGTTGGAGTATTTAGAGCGATGATGTGTTGTCCTGCTGTCGTGTTTAAGAATGACACACGGCCACATGATTTGTGCTTCTGATGACACGTCAGGGCTCAGCGATTAGCATTAAAGCAGTGTTTTCTGACACGTGTGGCCAGGCGGCACCCACAGAACTGATCAGAATGACATTCTGTGTCTGAGGCTGGGTGGTCCATTGATTTATTTCTAGTGTGTGGCTTTTGCTCATGTTCCATCAGTGACATTGATTTCTTGACTAATTGCATGAAGTGCTCTGTCTGCTTTTAACATTCAGTTTTATGTCCATTATGCTTATCGAACTTTTCTTTAGTCTTCCGCAGAGAAGACAGTCGTTGTCAACAATGGCTTCCGCAGCCGTAAAGTCAGACAGATGTAAGTGGAACAGCCCATCTTATTCAGCTCACAAAGTACTGCACACCTTTTAAAAAAGAGAATAAAAAAAAAAGCTCTGCTACATTCATTGCTGCTGCGAAGTGATACTGAGTTGCAATAATGCATGCTGATCCTTTCTATTTGTCTTACTCTCTGGTGGTTATAATGGGACTGAATAATTGTTCAGGTTATTCCTTCTTAATGCAGGTTTAATTGGAATGTGATGGAAGCAGGAAGGTTAATGCAACACTGCTCTACAAATAGTTTTCTGTCTCTTAGAGACAACATAGTTTCCATTTTGGATGGAGCTGACTGTGCAGGTTTTCATCACTTACAGGCTGTAGACAGAAATGGAAAGGAAATAAATTCATTTAAGCAGCTGGACTTTGTTTGGGAAGTTTCTTTTTGTGCTGCTCCATACATTCTCAGCCATCAGCTTCAGTTGCTCTTCACTGCAAACCTCTACGGTACCGATGCACACGTCAAATCATTTACTGAATAATGATGCAACTGACGCATACTAACATTTATTCTGTGTATTTTCTGTAAAACTGAATCAAGAGGTTAATTTTAACAAGCAAAGGTTCATAAAAAGTCAAAGGAGATTGGTAGAAAGTGTGAGTTGATCATTAATCCTAATCATAATCCATCCAGCGCCACCCTTATTTTTCTCCCTCCACTTTGACTCACTGTTCTCCTTAATTTTGCGCTCTATCCGGCCCAACCCGGAATGTTAATCAGCAGAAAGCTGCTTTAGATTTACAAGGGGGGAAGTTGGATCCAGTCCTTTGAAACATCAGACTTTTTAGTCCTTCTGTCAAACCACCAGTTGGACTGTGAGAACCATGCAAAAACAGATTGTCTCTCTTTCTTTTCCTTTTCTTCCTACCATGAGCAGAAAAGCTTGGATTTGTGACTGTGAGTTCATGTCTCTGAGCTTTCAGAGAAAATATCTCTCTTCCTCCTCATCTAACTGATGTCATCAATATTGTCATCAGACAAACACACATAAAACACGTGCATACATACACACATACAAAAAAAAAAAAAAACAGAAGTGAAGTGTTTTATAAAAGGGAATTTTGGCACGCTGTCCGTACATAGATAATAACTCATTAACTTACTTTTTTCTTGTATTTTTCTTTCATTCTTCATTTTTTCTTTGTAACTTGATTTTGTCTGTCTCATCTGGTCTCACCATTTGTTCACATCTATATACATATACACCAACTAAACAGAATAACTCATTATTATTATTATTGTTTGTTTATTTTTAAAAAATGCTTTAACATAAAATAAAAATCTAGTTGGAAATAACTGGCTGTAGGACACTGCTCTAATGGGAAGAGCATTGCATAACACTGTGTCATTAAGACTAAAGTGTGTGAAAGAACAACTGAGGCAGAAGAAGCAGGATGGATTAGAAAGTTGTTCCAGGAAGTAATCTGTGAATCCCAGTAATCTGTGAAGAGCTTTTTATAGATGTTAGCTTGTCAGCGGTTGGAGCGATAATTAAACAATCTGACATCAGACCGAGGTGTTTAATGCTGACGTTATTTCAGTTTTAATGTTTATTTAAGGAGGCTGATCAGCGCCAAGTTATTGTGTTGCTATTAAAAACTGTGAGATGTTATTGATGTGGAAGTCTTTCAGAAAACGGATAAAAACAGAGGAGAGATGTTGGGAAAGTCCATGATGTGAACTTCTGTAATGAATGAAGAGGAATTTGTCACTCAGAGCCAGCCTGTATGCTTTCTAACGTCCATCATGGCACATATTAAAACTTCAGATTCACTGTTTGCTTGGTTGTTTTGTCCTGAGGAAAAGGACGAGCACCCTGCTGTGGTTTACCTTTCTCGTTGTGTGTTTGTGTCAGTGTGTGTCGCTGTGAACGGAGTCATTTTAGAGTTCAGCCTCAAACTTTTGCTCAATGGTCATGTTGTCTGCCATCTTGGCTGACTGGCTCTCTGTTCTCGCTCCTGCGTTCCAGCCGAGGGAATACGAGCTGATCACACAGACAGCAAGAGAGCAATTAATGTGAACAAACACACACATATAAATACACATCCGCACCTTCCTCCCTCCGCCCAGCCTGCTGCCCTGTGCTGTTATTTGTTACGAGCTAAACAGAGGCTAGTTTGTTCTTTAAGGGAGGTTAGTAGGTTTGTTGTTGCAACCAAAGCAGCCAACTCCCAATCTGTTCCTGTCCTTAACGTGGATCGGTACTTATCAGAGCTCCAGTCATGAGAATTGCTCTCTAAAATCACGTGAGTCCGTTTTGTGTTTGCCATACTTTCTTCTGCTGGCAGTGTTTGGGATGGTGACATCATCGCTAGTAAAAGTGGAGTTCATTATGAGAGGGCAGATCTGAGGTTGCATGTTTATGTGGATATGTTATTGCAGTGTGTGTGTGTGTGTGTGTGTGTGTGTGTGTGTGTAATAACCATCATCCTGTGTCATTAGAACAAAACCAGCCTCCACTTACATTATAGAGCATTTCCAGCCACAGAACTACAATAAGCCATTGAACTATAAAGCTCAGTGACAGAGCTATATTGTCTCTCTGCTCCGCACGACGTGAAGTGGCAGCACATATGGAAACAGGGATTCTTGAATGAGACTAGATAGCCACAGGCACCGTAGTTAGCCTGGAATGTAAAACACAAAACATGATTAGAGAGAGAAAGAGAGCGGATAAGCAGAGAAAGCTGAAGTCATGTTTGGGATTAGGGCTAGATGTGGAGAGCTTATGGTGATATTTTTCTGGGCTGTGGGAAACCCAAATCTGGCCCCCTGAATCTTACAGCTCCTAATCTGAGTGTGTTTGTCTGAGGGTAGTGGGTAGGTATGTTATTGCAGACCACATTTATAGCCCTACAGTCATATCCTTGCTCTGTTGGAGCTACTTAAAATTGTCTGTGTTCTCCACATCGAGCACCTCATACGTACTCAGGACAGGTTTACATGGTACATTTTTCACTCATGTTGCTGGATTTTCTATAAACAGGGAATATTTGTGACATTATATTTGTAGTAAAGGCTCAGTGTATCTTAATGCATGTACAGAACAAACAATGCAGTCATAACAAATTGTTATGCCAGCACGCGCTTCTGTGACATTTACTGTTGGTAGACACAATGACAGTGGAGCTACGCAAAGTTTTACTTTAAGGTCACATATTCATGTTTTAGATTTAGATCTTTGCTCTCAGCTGTACCATCCAGTAAACGTATCGATACTGTCTCTTATAAACAGTCAGATCCAGATAAAATCACTTGCAACCAACACGTGATAGATGGAGTTTCACCCCGTGTGAAAACTTTTTCTTTGCATCTCAGCTGTATTGTCCTCAGTGATGAATGATGTGTGTGGGTGTTCTGATTCAGTGACTTGGGGATGCCCCATTTCACCCAGCTGATAAGGTTACTTCCTCTTTTAGCCCCAGCTGAGCGCCACCTCTGACTCCTCGCAGCCGGGGTCACCAGAGGTGTCATGATGACGCTGACCAGACCCCACTTTGCTTGTCTATCACGGCCTGTGATTTATCAGCTTCTGACAGGCGTGTGTGCAAGAGTGGAGTCTGTGATTGTGCTTAAAGGGGATCAGTAACTTTTGATGCCTTTTAAATCAGGAACACACTGATCTGAACACAAATATTCCTGTGAATGGACACTTAAGTCAAACATGAGATTTAAAGTATGAGCAGCTTTTACTTATGAATGCCTCTCTGTCTGCACTCCTTGGAGGTAGTTTGTATTTTGAAAGACACACTTTTATGCTAACAAGTCTCAAATGAATGAGTATTTTTAACCTAAGTACTAATACTTCATCATAAGTCTCTAAATGTCCCTTTGTCCTACTAAAAAAATCTGTTTAGATAAAGATCATGAGGAGGGTGAGCTAGAGCATGCAGATATTTTTAACCTTGCACTGAAACCCTGTGGCCTTGGGCTCTCCAGAGACATGCACAATACGTTCGTGCTCCATCATCAGCTTTACTAGTAGTCTCCTGCTCTAACAAAAGATGTGTGTGTGGCACATAATGTAAAATCAGAGAGAAGAATGTGGGGATGTGTGAAAAACAGGTGTTTTGGAGGCTGTACATGTGGAAAACAAGAGGTCAGGCCTCTGAGTGAAGGATCACATCTGGTGCATGAATTCCACTGAAGAAAAATGAAGCGTGTGTGTGTGTGTGTGTGTGTGTGTGTGTGTGTGTGTGTGTGTGTTTGTTTCTTTTGTTGTGTGAAAGTCTCACTAGTAGAAAGAAAGGGATAGGGAGGCTGTGGGTGCGATACACACCCAATGACAGTCCCCTAAAACACTGTACTATTGTGTGCAGAGAGACATGCCTGCAGTCTTCTGGAGCAGAATCAGAGCTCTTTTTGGGCAGGGGAAGTCACTTTGAAGCCCCCTTTCCTCAACTCTGTTCCATCCACCCCATAATGAATGAAGAGACTGTTAAAGGAGGAAAGACAGGTGTTCACTTGTATGTGAGTTTGTGTGCACACACACCCAAACTCCTGTCTTAACTGAGAGCATCCGGCAAGAGCTACGCTCACTGTGCCACTTTGTTTTCCAACCACTGTCTGCAGTAGACAAAACAAACTGGCAAACACAGACAAAGTATGGCCCAAGAATGCAGCTGGAACGGTGGGAATAAAAAGGCGAACTGAAAACTTTGGACATAACTGGCAAATCAGAAAAAGAAGAAGTTTAAATGGTAATAATTTATGGCAAATGAACACACCAAACACTGCTGGGAATCTGTTAAACTGAGAATTTAAAGCTGTGATTTGCTGGTCTGTTATTGGAGATACAACCCGAATACCTAAAGAAACATTGTCCTCCAAAGTCTGCACATCTTATCTAACAATACACACTGTCTTAAAAATGCAAACATGAATCCAGTTATGCAAACGGTGCCATTGGAAGATAACTGGAGATAACACAAAAACAGAAAAGAAGGAAAGCTGGAGCATGTGGGAGACAGTAGCTGTGACTCTTAGAGCACATTCACATCAGCCTTTTGATCAGAATCCAAGTCCGTTTGCTCGGAAAGTCCGCTTCGTTTAGGGAAATGTAAACGTGCCAAACGAATTCTGATTCGGATCAAAGAAGCGGACTCGGTCCGCTAACAAATGCAGGTCTCAGTCAGTTTCTAGTGGACCAAATATAGGAAGTGGACGACTAAAAAATTACTTCCTGCATTTAGTGTAGCTTTGCATCTTGGGTAAATACATAGTATATCTTCTGTTTCATCTGTTGTTCATACTGGGTCAATAGTTACAGTTTATTCCTGCAGTATACTTACATAAGACAAAATAAAAAACTCAAAACAGCCATAGTTTCGTCTCCATGATTAAGTCACAACGGAGTTTTCTTCTTCATGTGGGTCTTATCTTCTCTTTTGCTAAATACTAGACAAGCACCACTGTTGTTGAGAATGTGGATTGTGATCTCAGTCTGCATGGATACACCCCCTTACAACTGAGCCGAGCCCCCAACCGAACTGAGTCTAGCGGACTACCCTGATGGGAATGCACTCTTATAGTCTGAAGGGTATTTTGCTTTGGCTTGATTTAAAGGCTGATTGCTGTTCACATTTAGATTACTTACTCAAAGAACACTAGCTAACAGCAGCATTGTTCATATTAAATGGCTCATGAAGAAGGACTGCCCACCTAGGGACTTTTGAAAACTTTAAATATAATAAAAGAGAAGAGACAGAATGTCAAACATCACTGAGTGATAGTTTGGCTGAGTTTGGAGGAGCTCTAATAGGATGGGAGATGGTTTGGATGGGCTGGGAACTGCCACAGGCTCCGCGGTAAGTTTCAGCTGTGATTTGTAGCTGAGATTCCCACATGACATGTGCAGGGTCAGCCTCAGAAATGGAACCATAATAGCCACAAAAGAATGAATCCCTCATGTCACTTGTCTTCCACCCCGCCTTTTACTCTCCAGCCTCAAATATTCCCCCTCTTCTGCCTCCGTTGTATCTGCTTTTTGCATGACTCATTTGTACTCCTATTAAGTTTTACGCCCCTCACTCCCTCACCTCCTCCTCTTCGTCTTACTCCCAGCCTCTCCGAGCGCCAGAGGAGAAAACATGCACTCTCACTGCCGGTGCTCATGATATTAGTGGTGGTAGGGACAAGCCCTGGTTGGCTTGCGGGCCAACTTTGGGCCCAAATGACGCAGGCTGGGGTTCAGCGGTAAGGCAAGCAAAGGGGTGGGACTGTGGGAAATACTGAGAGCTGTGTGAACATTTGCCACATTTGAAAGAATTAAAGAGAATTGATTGAAACTGCGTTAATACCAGCAAAGTCTGTTTTCAGTATTCTACAAATAGGCGAATTTTTACTGCCTTTTTCTTCATAAACAATTTTTATTTGGTTTGTGTTCAATGCATGAAGCAAAAGGAAAGTTTCTCTTCAGCAGCTGAATGCAGTCTGTTTCACACCAGTGCATTACATCAGATTAATTAGTCCTTTGGGAGCTTCAAAGTTTCTAATTTGGGCAGTTTAATATATTTCATGCACCATGGTAGAGTTTGAAGACTAGCGTTATGCCGTAGTTGCTTTCTTTGCATATCACACATGGTTTACTTCATCAAAGGCTGCATTTATTTCTTAACAATCACAATGATGAGACAAGAGGCAGGATTAGGAGCTGGAATCAAGCTGTTTCTCTTCGGCTTGCAGATCACATCGTCTGACAAGGAATGGCCACTATGGTGGTCATAAAAAGTAGTGGTGGCTATACACTGAAGGATTGTGGGACATTTGTTCAGCATAAAGTCATGTTTATAAAATCATTCATGTTATCTATGAAGGGCTGGGAAAGGGTTCGCAAGGGTTCATGTTAAATGATTGACACCCTGTAAAAAGAAAGACCCGCGTAATTACAAAAATAGCTGAAGAGACACATCAGAGCGCATACTTCATCAACACATTGCTTCAGCTTGTGAGTGAACAGGATAGGTTGAAGCTGGTGTGTGCTTTGTTTTTGCTATGTGCAAGTTCTTTGTGGCAGCAGTGCTCTGCTAGAGGCAGCCATTTCCATTGTGTCGGAACAGGGAGTCAGCACATATCATACAAGTCTGATGGTGCAGAGAAAGTACGAGAGAGAGAGAGAGGGAGAAAAAGAGATGAAATGTCACTTTTTGTATGACACTGCACTCTATTTAGCAACCACGCTCTGCCAGAGTAAACACATTTTTAACTATCAATATGGTTTTCATTTTCAAAAAATGACTCAAGAATGAAGTGACTTTGTTTATCTTTGTTAGGAAATCAACATGTTCTTTCCCTTCGTTCCACTCAGTTGAGTTATTCAGTCCTCATAGAATTTATATCACAGACAATTCAACCCGTCATGACTTTCAGCAAATGCAATAAATGATCATATCACGAGATTACTTCAAGTTTCTTTCTATCATTTATGTTTTTGTTCATATACGAGTTCTAAATTAGGCTGTGAAAACTTCCACTGCATGCATGATACAAAGGCTTTGGACATTAACCCAACATGGCTGAACTTTGGCAGATTTTTGCTGCCCTCTAACAAAAGCTGATCCTGCATCCTCCGTGTTCTCTGAGCTCTCACCAGCCAGTAAAAGTCAGTCTGATGATGACTCCTCTTATCTCTTGCCCTGCCACTTTCTTTCCCTCACTTCCTACTTTATTTCTTTGGCTAATCACACATGGTTTGTGTTGAAAATGGACGGCGTGAGTTACAGGTATATGATGGTATATGATGCAAAGCTGTAACGCAAAACTCAGCTGTAACATGGCTGGAAGAAAAGAAAAAAGAAATGGGGCAGGTTTGGGATGATGCAGGACAAATATGGCACCAGAAAAGTGCTTAATGGATGCAAGTGTGTCATCAAAACAGATCAGAAGCTTTAGGTTTGGTTGGTTTTAAGGACTAAAAGTTATGTACTTTTCCTTAAAATGAAAAACACAATCTTCCTACTTTTTGCCTCCATTTATCCTTTTAGCATCATCTGTGTGTTTTTCTTCTTTGATGAACTGCACATTGTTAGTTGTTTCCTTGGAAATATATTTGTTAACCTCCTTTTTTCCACTTCTGTTGATCAGCTTCAAACCTGCAAAAGTTGCATGAGCAGGCACAAGACATCGGATATAAATTGTGTCTAAAGTTGTCCACTATTTATACCCCAGATCCATCTGGAAAAAATGGTCAAGGCGTGATGATTTTCGTTTCATGCTCTGGTGCTGTATGAAATAGTTTACTTTATGTACATTAAGCACTTAGATGTATCTTAAATGAAAAACTAAATGAATTACAGAATGTAAAGGCAACACCATAACTCAGGAAAAGATTTATTAGTTATCTTATGGGTCTAACCATTTTCAATTTAGTCAGCTATATTTACTTTTTTTGTTTTACATGCAGCACCTTTTCTTCTCTAATGTCTGCCACCGGTGCCGCTACTTGCCAGAGGCACATGGGAATGTCATGCCCCTCCCTGCTTTGTAAGATGCTACTCTCCTCCTGAGGCGGTTCAAATAAATCACAAACTGGCACTGATCATCTTTCTTCTTTCCATTTCCCCCCACTCATTTCCCGTTCCCTGGCAGAAGACACAGCTCTGACTTTAAAGACCTGGTAGTTCTCTGTTCACTTTCAGAGCAGTTTGATGAGCGATATCTTAAAAACACCCAGGTTCTTACACACATGTACCAGACAAAGATGATAAGGAAGGTCTGAGCCAACCGCCAGAAAGAGATACTAAAATGCAGAAATAAAAGTACGCTGTGTTCTTGCAACAACATGCTACTTTTATCTATTTTAGTGGGAAAACAGCAATTACAGCATTGAAAGGACAGGATGTCATCTTTGGTTATGTAAGAAACTGCTGCGTTTGCCTGCAAATGTCAAAAAGGCATATCGTCCTTTCTCTGAAAAATTAGAGGTATGTTCTTAAATTACAACACATATGTTCAACAGTGTTTGTTTTTTAAGGTGTAATTTCTTAAAAATGTTTCTGAAATCTAAGAACATGACATGTTTGTCAGATAACTGAGCAGGACCGCCGGGTCTCCAGAGGTTCATTTCAAAGCGGAAATACCACAGTTGTCCTCGATTGGGTCTCGTTATGCTAGTTTGTTTGTTTCCTTGACATCTTGAATATTATACCCATACCAAACCTTCATCTTCATCTCTTCCCTCTGACAACCTTCCACTAATAATTCCTCAGATTCCTGTTATCTGCGCTTATCTTAGAGAGCAGACATAAAGCACCTGTGTTATGTGATGTATTTGTGCTACTCTCCTAATATTAAGTATTTCCAGTAACACTGAAGTGTTTTCCAACTGACTGCAGTGTGTGTGTGTGTGTGTGTGTGTGTGTGTGTGTGTGTGTGACACAGTTTGCATTTGTTTTGTCTGTGTTAGCCTCATGTCACTGCATGCTCTGTTTATTTTCCTGAATATGTTGAACGAAGCCGGCATTCCTTTGTGTGTTTAATGTCCTCGGCAGTGGTTTACATGTTCATAAGGATTACAAAAACACTGAGTAAATGCCATCAGCTAATGTTTGTCATTTCTTGGTGGTGTTTGGCTGGATGGTTGAAAAAGAAATTGAGATTTTTTTTTTTTCTTCTTCTCAGAAGGCTCAAAGATGTACTGAATTCAAACTAAAATGTCTTTTTTTTTGTTTGTTTGTTTTGTCCATAGGTGTGTTGTCTCTACCGCCCCATTTCAGTCCTTACACAGAAAACCAGCAGACGTCTGTGGACAGCAGGGAGGATGCATATGCCCAGCTGGAGCTGAGGACGCTGGAACAGTCCCTGCTCGCTACCTGTGTAGGCAGCATCTCAGAGCTCAGTAAGTGCACATAGTCCACAATTTATGTTATTACCCTCATCAGTCATGTATATATGTCAATTTAAATCAGTGGAACAGATTAATTCAAGTTGTTGGAAAAGTCACAACAGAGTATCTGATGTAGTATTCTTGTGAAGACAAGCACAGACTTGTTTAAATGTGATCCAAGTTGTCACAGTTTTCAAATTTGTCATCATAGATTTAAAAAGGAAGTGTTTGATTGACAAACAAGGGGAACTAATAGATGTGCAAACATATCAGCATGTTTCAATTTATTTCATTGAGTTGAAAAGGTATGGATGGTGTTGAATACAAGTTAGAGAGAGAGAGAAAATGTATTAGAGAGAGAAAGAGAGGGAGAGAAAGTGTATGAGAGAGAGAGAGAGCGAGACCAATGATAAATTGAAAGAAATGGCCGTTTGTTGTTTAGTTAATTAAGGTTAAATGGTTGGTTAAACAAAAATGTTTGAGGCAGAGTAGGGAGTCTGAGGAATATAGGAGGCAACATAATGCTGTGTGTGTGTGTGTGAGAGAGAGTGTGTCAGACTAAGATGAGACAGCTGAAGACTGAAGCAGCATGGCTGTAAATGACACTAAAAGGCACTGGAGACTCAGAGTTTATAACGGGGCTATTTTGGTACCTGCCAGAGCCGTGGATTCCCTGCTGAGATTTACTCACCAAAGACAAAATCAAGCTGCATTTGGCGCTTGGTTGGAGCTAATTTTGGAGCCTACTTCAACATATGCCACATTCTGCTGCTTTCAACTAAAAATAACTGTTTTACCTTTTTCTTTAAGACAGAAAGACATTTATTTCACTGGAGGGGAAAAGGTAATAAAGACAGCTTCCTGGCAAACTGAGATGACTGATAATTACATCTTTATCACATTCTGTCCGATGATAAGTCTCATCTTGTATTTTGTGAGGCATTTATTGCACAGTCTACTAAAAATAAGCATTGAAAAAGGTTATCTACACATGGAGCTCTGGAGAATGGAGTGATTATGCCCGTGCTTGTGTAATGACTGTCCTCTGTTTTGCAATTCAGCATGGAATCTATTTTCTTTGACTGTTCAGCCAACTGGGGAAAACAATAGAACTAATTCAGTTTGCCATCAATGAGATTCTAGCCATATGTATCCTTTCGGATTAACATTGGCCATGTTTACACAGGAATTTTAATTCTGAATAAAAGTTCATTCCGTTAACTTTAAATGTGAACCATCTAATTCCGAATGAAGGAGCCAATTCAGGATTAAACTTTATGCCGAAGTAGGTGTCTGGTTTATTCGCATTTCAAATCCGAACTGAGTAATTCCTCTATCATGTGAACCTTTATTCCGCTCTAAGTTTATTCTGATTGTTCTGTACATGCTCCTTACCTTCCTTACCTTGTTCTGTTCAATAATCCATCTTCCTTCTCCTTTTCAGCTGCTGAAAAGAAGTGAAGTAGTACGCTCGTGTCGAGATGGTGCTTCAAAATTATAATCAAAGTAACACTAAAACTGGAACTTATTATGTAGTTTTCCATGTTATGATTGAGAGAAAGAGAGAAAATGTATGAAAGAGAGAGAATGTTACGATTGAAAAGACCACATGCAGGAAGTGAACATTGTTTATTTCTGGTAGACGTAAGCACATCATGCCCACCCCCTTTCCAATCCGAACCCTTCCCAAACCGTCGATCTAAAGCAGAATTAAGTAAGGACGTGTTTCCATGTAAATCCGTAGGAGAATACTGTTAATTTGGAATTATTTAATTCCGATTTAATAATTCCACATTTTTTAACATCATGTAACCGTACCCATTAATGTTCTTTAATCCAGTCATACAAAACATAAAACTAAAACCAGTTGGGGACCATTCAGGGACCACACATCAGTTTAAATGGCTTGACAGGAACAATGGTAGATGTAGACATTGTGGCTGAAACTAGTACTCATGTTGGTTGGTAAGTATGCTCACAGTCACCCTGCTTGCTTCTGTAGATGTAGCCTGGTATAACTGCAGCCTTGGATAGACTTTGCGTAAATAGAGTGGGATCAGGATGTTAATAAGCGAGAGCAAAACAGGAAAGAGGGAGGTTTAAGGATGAAGCTGGAGAAACAAGGGACTGAGTTTAGAGAGGGAGTCTGTTCAAATGCATGGAGGGTCAGAGGGAAATGATGGAAAGGTAGAGAGGTGAAGAGAGAAGTTGTTGGGCAGGTAGGGGGGAGGAGACATGGAGATTAGTGTTGGTAAGGCAGGGATTGGTTTCCTACTCCAAATGAGCAAACACTCTATCATTTGTTCCTGTAGCACAAGGCCACGTTCATGCAGCGCCGCCGTTAGTGAGGCATTAAGAAAGTACAGACACACTCTTTCTCTCACTCTCGCTCAGTGGTCTCTTTGTGCCACATCTCGGTGGTGGGGTGAAGCCAGGCTAATCTGGGCAAGCATGGGATCCAGACTCATTCACGCCTAAAAACACACACAGGCGTGTGTCCACTGATTCATGTACACACAACAAAAACACATGTGGTTTGGCACTTTGATCCCAGCCCAAGAGACTGGGCAGATACAGGAGGGTCTGTACTGACCTTCTCAGTCAGCTTGGATCTCTAGATTTGACAAGGAGAGCCATGCAAACAAATGGCACACATAGATATGATGGATGATGGATACTGGAGATTTAACCGAAAGTTCACGACTGATGAAAATACACCATAAAAAATGCACTTTTTCCTGAAATTTTTCATTCCAATATTCAATTTTTTTTATGCCTTATAAGCCAGTTAGAGTGAGAGGCCTCACAGAATCCACAGAAACTAACAGAAAACAGGCTTTAAAATTATTCTATATCATTAAGTACCACAAGAATTCTTTAATATGATCTACAATCTAAGAAGGAAGCACTTCATATCCCTCTGACCCCTGAAGCTCAGTTTATCCTCAGGGAAATATATGATCATGAAATCATAAAGAGATCCTCCACCTTGGGCAAGAATTCTTGGGAGACCTCCTGGTGGGACATTTGGTCATGGTTAACACAGAGGAGGCCCCTTTAAATTCAAGTGGGTCTGTTTTGGGAGGGCTACCCCAATTTCACCTCCCTCAAAGTCCCCCAAAGAGCCCCTCTATGTTGTCACATACACAATTGTCCCACTGAACTTGTCTGCTTCAGCTGCTGCGCAGCGTCCTTCTCACAGTGATCTGCTTGGATATTAACCCAGGGGTAATTATGCTTAATGACCCCAACTTCAGCCTAGCCTCTGTAGTTCACACCACCCCTCCCTGCTTGTCCTTTTCCTGAGTAACTCTGTGATGACTGAAAGTCTCCATACTACAACTCAGCCAGATTTCTAAGCTTTACTCCTTGCAGATCTACGTTGTCTTCTGTGTGTTTTGTTTCTGTTCATGTTAATGAATTTACTTCTTGCACAGTAATCTAAACAAGCGTTTCCCAAATGGCTTGTGGTTTTCTACTAAGTGCACATTACGGATCGATGACTCCTCTGATAAGCTGCATATTTAGTACTTTTACACATAAATGTTTTCATGTAAGTGGTAGAGGAGATAAGACCAAAGCTTAAAACAATAAAGCTTTCATTAAAAACAGAGTTTGATGCAATCTTGACTCAAACAATTTTCCAGGCAGAGTGCAGAGACTGAATCGTGCTGGTACATAGACAGTTAAACAGTTCATTACAACCTGTGATCAACTGTCTGGGAGCCCATTAACTTCTTCAATATTTAAGATGAATGGCTGTTTTAGACGCGCGTCTGGCTTTGCTTACTGATAATGCAGCTGTTAATGACAGATTCCACTGGACTAAAACACAAAAGTTAAATGGTTTGGGAAAAAAGGAAATCCGGTTTAACTGAAGTCCACAGGGTTTATTCTGACTGCAATTACAGTTGTTTTTTTTCTACTTTTTTTCCCTGCATCTCAACATTTAGTTCATGTAACCTAATAAAGATATATTTAGCATTCATTCAGCATTACAGAATTTGGAAAATGTAATGAATTAAAGCAGCCATCAACCATCTTATGTCTGTCTTTCCCATACTTTCTTTGTTCCAGGTGACTTGGTGTCGCGTGCCATGCACCACATGCAGCGTCTGAGCTCAGTGCGCCCGGGGCAGAGCCCGGCCCGTCACGCCCGTCCCCAGCAGCCCGTGTCCTGGTCACCCGACGCCCTCCACACCCTTTACTACTTCCTGCGCTGCCCACAAATGGAGTCCATGGAGAATCCCAACTTAGATCCCCCACGCATGGCTCTTAGCAGAGAGAGGTAGGAGTCATGGATGACTGGACACAAACGGGTTTCATGCTCTAAATCAGTAACAGGAAGTGAAAGAACTTATTTAAATTTAGCTTTTGTTATTTAGGTTTTAGATCCACCCACAGGAAATGTATTTTACGGTATTTGTGCTTGTAGTTCTATTATACTTTGTTTTGGCTTTCTGATTTTAGAGTAAGAGTAGATTTGATGGAGAAGTTAACAGAGCTGGAAATAAGGATTTAAGTGTAAATAAAACAAAGCAAAACAAAAACAACCCCTCCCAGAAATGAACAGAAAAGTTCCCCACCAGATTTCCCGAGGAGGCCTTTATACTAATTACATTGCCCTCTGGTCATTCAAGTGTTAATGCTTTGCAGGTTAATCACAAGCGAACAAAAGCTCCCAGGTGTTAAAGTCAGTCTGATTGAAGGGTTAATAGCACCTGAGGGTGTGCATTAGGGAGAATATTGGTGGTTTCAGAGATCTGAAGTGGTACAAATGGTCTGTAATTCTCTTCAGGTCTTCTCAAATGTCCTTTAAGCTGGTTTTACAGATCAGTTGTGGTAGTTTTGTGCCCTGAGAAAAGATTTACTCGAATATTCTGGCTTATTATGCAGAGCTTCTCATTCCAGCAAACTATTATTCACAATGATGGAAAACAATGAGTTATACAGTAAATGAGTCATGCATCTATTTGTGAAAAATAAACAGATGAAACCTGTTATATCACTGGTTAGCATAAGTACTCACAGGGTTTTACAGTTTACTATTCAGCTAAATGTGAAGATTATGTGCTTATGGTTGAGATGATTACCAGTAATTGTGTGTTTGTTAAAGCACAGTACTCGCAGCCTGCCAACACGTCTGTTTTCTGGTGTCAGGAGAAACACTCAGACCTTAATCTGTGTCATTGTGCAGCTATATTTCATTAACAATGGGAAAGTGCTCTCATATGTCTAAAGGTTAAATTGAATTTTAAATTGGTATGTAACCACATGTCAAAAAATTTGCATGATTTTAAACGGGATGCAGCATAACTTTCATGTGCAAGTTATTTAATTGAGTGTTTCTTCCTATCAATATTGTTTCAGCCACTGGAAAGTCATATTTTTTGTCATTGTTTGGTTCGGACAGCTAGATGGTCATCCTTACATGAACGTTTTCTGCAGGGAACTCCAATCTTCTATTTTATTGCAGTGTGTGTGTGTGTGTGCGCGTGTGCATACAAGACCAGCTGGCTCTGATACGTTTAATAATAAACAGGCACAGTGTGAGTGAGCAAAGGTAGGTTCCTCATTAGCATCAAAGAGAAAAAAAAACAGCAAATACTCAACTCTCCTTTTCCTATAGAGGCTTTTTCTTCGAAGTCCTCAGATGTTTTTAATGCTGCAAGTATATCAGTCTGGTTTATGTATGCAGGATGAAATGGTTATCCTCCTGTTAAACTTCCTGTTTTAGAAGTTATTTCCCCTTTTTTCTACAACATCTGCTGCAGACTAGTTTAGTTCTCTCTAAATTTATATCCCTCTATGTAGCATCTACAAACGTTGGCACTCTGATCCAACTCAGGTGGTGGAGTGGAGCAGTCCAAACCTGTTAGTGATTACAATGCATATGCCTGGTAATAATATGGACTTCTCTCCTTCAGTGGGCCCCTCCATCTCTACAACCCACTCTCTATTGAAAGCTTTATAAAATCTTTGGTTGAAACCCAAAACCACCAAATTTGTGTGGCCCACATCATCAAACATTAGAGGAAGCCTTTTTGCAGGGTCCTTTTACTGCC
Organism: Telmatherina bonti; assembly: GCF_933228915.1. Lineage (NCBI taxonomy): Eukaryota > Metazoa > Chordata > Actinopteri > Atheriniformes > Telmatherinidae > Telmatherina > Telmatherina bonti. The sequence goes on along the minus strand of NC_136620.1, from coordinate 36,512,459 downwards.
AGAAATGACCCGTTTTTATCCTTTAAAGCTAAAACGTGGCTGTAAGTGATGATTGTGTATTAGAATGTATAAAGAAGGGAGGGCAGACACTTACCTTTGCAATATGTAGGAACATGCTGAAAATGATCAAACGGCCTGAGAACAAGCACTTCCCATCACCCCTCCCCCAAATCCACAGCTTCCTTTGGAGACTGGAAGGGAGCACTAATGGATTGATGTGTCGCTGATAAGACACAACCAGTGGGGCTTACCTCCACCCACAGATACATCAGATCAGATTAGATCTTCTGTTCTGTATCATGTATATGTGTAACCTGACTCCAGACCAGGGGTTAACCTTGACCCTTTGCAAAGCCTTTTACTCTGTTTTTAAGACCTGATTGAAGTTTCTTAGCATGTAAACTCAAACATACTGTCTACAGGTTATAGGGCACACAGGATATATGGGACCGGTCTGGTGTGGGAGGTTTGGCCTCTTTGGGAAAGAAGCTTTTCTTTTTCATGTTGGACAGGTCAGAGTTCAAACACACCTGACCATGATGTGATCTGACTGTCATTTTATGACCTGCCAGGTGGTGGCATGCAGAGCGCCATGAATCAAACGTTTATATGTGCATGTGTGGGAGAGTTTGTGCACGTAGGTCTGTGTGAATCCATAACCTGCTGTTCCCAGTGTGTAGCCACTAGCATGTCAGGTCAGGAGGCTAGCCAAAGGCACTATCTAGTTTCCATGTTAACAGGCATCAAGGCTTTGATGCTGCAGCGACTCTGACAAAGCTGGAGGTTGTGTTTCAGGCTGAGGGGCATAACCCAGACACAGGGGTCATACTGGAAGTGTATGGGAGGGGGGGGTCACCTAATGAGAGAATGAGCTTATGAGAAGAGGGAGGACTGGTGAGACAGAAGAGTCTGCATCTGTCTGCTGTTCTCAGCTACTGATGTGTGTACACACACACACACACACACACACACACACACACAGATACATAAGAAGCGGATTAAAGAAAGTATTTTATCGGCTTCTGCCAGGTTGGTCCTTGAATCAAAACATGATCATTTTTCTGGATTTTTTTAATCTTGCTTTCAAAAGGTTGATTAATTAAAGGGAAGGTTTGAGAACTTTCTGGGATGTGTTCAGAACTACCAGATTGTAATGCTAACTGGAGCTGCTGGTTCTGGATTAATGCCATTTCCTAGAAACAAGCATGCAGTGAGGAAGCAGGGTGCACGCCTTTTGGTGCTCAGAACGACAAAGACATGTGAATTAACTCACAAATGAATGAATAAACGCAGCCAAGAAAAGCCCAATTTGTGTTGAGTAGAGGTCATTAAGAGAGGAATAAACATTGATTCTAAAGCTTGCTGAGCTTCCTCTCCTCAGAAACATGACTTTCTTATCACTCTACGCCCACAGCACTGTCCACAAACTGCCAGGCTGCCACCCAACCCCCCTCCTGTCTATGTACCATCCCGACATACCCCACCTGCCTCCTAGTCGTTTCTCAAACACTTAAACCTTCATTATATGCACCCATCAGCCACACTTAACCATCCCCTCCTCCTGAGCTCATCAGTCCCTTGTCTGCTTGTTAACTATCACGCCTGGCTGACAGCAGGACCCCTCCTCCTGACTGATCAGCCACCGATAAAAGACCAAGCAACATCTGACTATTCTGTCAGATGTTGCTTGGTCTTTTGAGAGGGAAATGACACTTGAAAGAGTTGCCAGAGTATCTGCAGGTAGCTAACATTTCAAGGCTTTAAATATTTATAATTTTATAAAGACAAAAACGTCTTTTTTGTCATCATTTTTTTAAAATAGTGTTATAATAAAAAGAATGCATTTAAATATTGCATCATATTTGCTGTATAGAAAAAATAGAAAAAAGACACTTTTTAATCACTGATTAAAAACTTTTTAATAATAAAACATTGATTGTTGTGCAGATGCAGTAAAATGCAGAGCTCTAGAGTGGCATCGTTTCTCATTAACAACCTCAATCCCACCCTGCAATCTTAGCTTTTTTTTATTCTGCACATGCTTCTTGACCTCCATCTGTATGTGAGTAAGAGACAAAGGCAGCAGTAAGAATAGCATCACAGCATGAGAAAGTTTGCTTAATAACTTGATGAGACTGAGGCAGTGTTCAAACAATCATTAACTCACTCTAACTGAGGCTTCACTTGATCAAAAGCAAACAACAGTCACATTCCCAGTAATGTGTCATTGTTCACAGGGACATTCTATGCACATATGGTGGAAGAAAGGTGGAGACGAGAAAGGATTAATAGCAGATAACCGGCTAGACGTGGCGTTGCTGAGATCCACGTCACCAGTGCTTTAAAAGGATTTAGGTGAAAGAGGAAGACAATGAAGACATGAAGTGAAAGCGTGCTTTCAAGTCACCCAGATTACTTTGTGAATGATCACAGAACTGTTTCTTCTGATGGTTTTTCTGGATTAATGACATTTTACCTTGAAGCATGTTTTGTTTGTGTTTTGTGTGTGTGTGTGTGTGTGTGTGTGTGTGTGTGTGTGTGTGTGTGTGTGTGTGTGTGTGTGTGTATAATATATATATAATTAAATGTTAACTATTTTAGAGTGTGTTTAACTGTCAGTCTTTTACTTTTTCTTTCTTTTTTTTTTTTTTTTTTAAGTGATTGCTGGTTTAAAAATAGACTGATCATCAGGAACTTTTGCAGCATCTCTCTGATCAAACTAAAGCACTTTAGACACCTCATAGAAACCAAACAACACCTAAATAGAAACCAGTCATAGCCGTACATCTGCTATTTGACTCTTTGCACTTGATGACATCAAACGAGAGCGGCAACTGTTTCTGCAGCTGCATGTAAACAGCGCTGCGTGGATGTACTTCAGTTTCATTCTCTGCACTGCAGAAACAAATATCTTCTTGAGAGAGACTGAACGACAAATCCTGAAGCAAACAGTTTTCATTTTAGTTGTGTGAAGATTATAAGCAGAAGCTGAATGATTCCTTGTTTCTTCTCAGACCATTTCTGTTGCTGCCACCTTTGATGGAGTGGATGAGGGTCGCCATAGTTCATGCTGAGCATCGCAAGAGTCTGTTGGTGGACAGTGATGATGTCAGACAGACCGCCAGGCTTCTTCTTCCAGGACTGGACTGTGAGCCAAGGCAGCTGAAGTAAATGAAACACACACACACACACACACACACACACACACACACACACTTACAGTCATCATCTTGCTTGAACTTGACTGTAGACAGTAGGACTGTAACGATATGCTTTTGTCCCAATTTGATTCGGTTCTGATTTTTTTTTGGTGCCGATTGGATTTAAATTGGGATTCTCAAAATTCTTCAATATTGCTGATTTTTGTAGATTAAAAACCAAATAAAATTTATAAAACTTTTTTTGACTGCAATTTTTCTTAATTTCAGTTAGGAGAAAACATCACAGTAGCCAGATCATCATTCTGCTGCCATAATGCCCAAGAAGACAAGTAAAGAGATCAGTAAAACCAATTAAAAAAAAAAAAAGACAAAAATTTTATAGTGGATTTGAAAAAAAAAAATCTATTTTTTTTAACAAAAAAATAGATTTTAAAATTGTGAAAGAAAAAATATCCGGATTTTTCAATTGGATTTTTCCACCCCTAGTAAACAGTAGCTAATGGTCATTTTCCTGGCTTAACGGTTCTGTCACATCTGTTAAATAGTTCAGCTGCTGATAATCTGATCAGTAAAGCTGTGATAACATTCTGTAAAGCAGGTCTCCATTGAGCCAAACTACGACCTAGAAATTAATTGCTTCCCTTTTACAAATAATTACATTGTACAGAATAGATGAATGGTTCTTCATTGAGTGCAAAGTGGCTCATTAACCTCCTCGTGTGTACATTTTCAGTGTAATATAGTGTGCGTGAGCCATGAGGTTGTTGAATTAAGCTCTTCTCAAAGTGTGGTAAATTATGTTGAGCAGATTAAAAATGAGTAATCCAGATGACCCTCAGAAATAAAGAGTGTTTGATGTTTATTCTGTTTCAGACCTGAGTGCTGCTTTAGCTCTTTCAAGCGTCTGGACTCCAAAGCTGCTACAGATAAATTCCACCTAGATTTGGGCTTTAGGATGCTGAACTGTGGTCGCACGGACCTCATCGGGCAAGCCATCGAGCTGCTGGGGCCGGACGGGGTCAACAGCAAGGACGACCAGGTAAAACATTTAATGTGCACGTTGTGTGAAATACTGTGAGCTCAGGATGGCGTTATGGGAACAGTCGCTCTTTTCTGACAAAGCAGCTGCCTACAAAAACAAATACCATCACAGATAAATTTAAGAATTTAAGTTAACTTGAGCTTATATGTTATACTTTTTGCCTATCGTTAAGTTTAGAACGAGTCTTTAGATAATTAGGCAGCTGAGGCTCAACGTTCGAGCCAGTTTCCCACCAACTGACCCCGAGTTCCTGTCGAGGGCAGGCAGGTATTTCCTTAGTCGCTCCACTGAAGTTGGTGTGTGTTTATGAATAAAGCTCATTGTTAAAAGCTTTAGCTAAAGTTAAAATGTTCTGTTATGTGTGCAGAGTAATTACCATTACATCCAGTGTCATTACCTTTCAGGTGCTGAGAACATGACTGTTCATCTGCTTGTTTCTGCCCCGGCTTGTATCCTCTGCAGTTATTTCTGTCCATTTTCCAGGGTATGACCCCTCTGATGTACGCCTGTGCAGCTGGAGATGAGGCTCTTGTCCAGATGCTGATCGATGCTGGGGCCAACCTGGACGTGGCGGTAAGAGGGCCAGTTACTGCAACATTACATATACTTTCACATCTGTAAACAGTGTCTATTATTCATTCTTTCATCCTGAAACTATAATCAGAGCAGCTGTTGTGAATAAAATTATTTCTCGGGTTGCCTTTAGAGTAGTTTTTGTGTTCTCTGCTGATTTGTCCCGTCTTCCCAGGTTCCCCCGTGCTCCCCAAAGCACCCCTCTGTGCATCCTGATAGCCGGCACTGGGCAGCACTCACCTTTGCTGTGCTGCATGGACACATCTCCGTAGTGCAGGTTGGAAACACTTGCACAGACATAATACTTACTGCTGAATAAGGTCTTTATTTGCCATGACTTTGCAGCTACAGAGTTCTTTTTTCCACAATGGAAAGCACCCTGCTGTAGATGGAAAACAGAATAAATAGTCCTGTGGAACAGTCCTAACTGTGGATGTGATGTTATAAAAATTGCGTTGACAAATGCGAGGTTGGAGGTCAAGCTATAAAGGAGTTACATGATGTCAGCAATGCTCAGTATAACAGATGTGGTGTGCTTCTGCAGCTCCTGCTGGATGCGGGGGCCAATGTGGAGGGGGCAGCAGTCCGTAACGGGCAGGAGAGTACAGCAGACACTCCGCTGCAGCTGGCCTCAGCAGCAGGTGGGTAAACACACACATTGCAGCACGAGGCACAGCTGATGTTAGAGAGCACTCCAGCTTAGTTTGTGTGTGCAGATTTAATTTATTGTTGGTAAATTACTACTCTCTACTAAATTATAGAGGCAGAACGTTTGTAGGATGGTTAAGCAAAGGAAATGAGTTGATGAGAACCACGGCTCTCTGCAAAACAGCAGACAACTCTCACAGCGACATGCAACCAATACCATCTTGTTCTAGTTTGCCCATAGACCACCAAGTCGTGAATGAGCAGGAGCAATGAGAAAATGAGAGGATAAATGAAGGTGTGGTGACAAAAGACAAGAGTTGCCTGCAGTTGCTCAGTAGCCTCTGGGACACATTCCTCTGTGGGATCTTCTGAGAGCCCAGCTCAAGTTAAAGAGACTCCTGCTCCATAGATCTGGATATATGTGATGCTTTTCAAAATGTTAAACATAGTTATATATTTTTTCTTTGCTTTGTGTGTTAAAATAAAAAGAAATAATCAAAAGCAATCAAATAGGAAACTGTGATGTCAACACTTGCATGGTGATGAATCACAAATGGGTGTTTTTATGGCTGATATTAGTTAAAAATGTGATTTCTATGGCTGTATCTATTTAAGGCAACTATGAGATGGTGAGTTTGCTCCTTGCAAGAGGTGCTGACCCCTTTTCAAGAACCCATGATGGAAATGCCCTCACATCTTCCCTTTATGAAGACATGAACTGCTTCAGCCATGCTGCTGCACATGGACACAGGTTGGTTTCTCTATAAGTAATTTTGGAGAAAAAAAGAGCAAGTTTTTCCACTTCCTCAAAGCTTTCAGGAAAAAAATAAGAGAAAAACTTCCCGGAGTTTAAATTTGAGGAGAAATTCATCCTTTTTTATCAAGATGAAACAAAAAAAACCTTGAAAATATCTTTGCATGAAAAATAAGACCAGCGTCTGATTGTATTCAGAGTCCATTTGTTTCAGATGGCCAACTGGTCCAGTAAGCTTCCACACCTGTTTGCTATGTGTATGTGTGAATACATCGTAGACTCGACGCTTTACATTCCATACTGGGGGTGATGGATTATGTAATCAGAGAGGAGAGTACAGGGTCACAGAAACTGAAGTGTGTGTTGCTGTTTGGGTATATATCAGGGATTCCATGCTCTCTGTTTCCTTCTTTACCTGACCTTCTTCTTCCCCACTTCTTCCTCCTATTTATCTTGTCAGGAACGTGCTGAGAAAGCTGTTGACTCAGCCGCAGCAAATCAAAGAGGATGTCCTGTCTCTGGAGGAGATCTTAGCAGAGGGGGTAGAAGATGAGGTTGAAGGGATCTGTCCTTTCCTCTCTCTGTCCCCTCTGCCAACCCCTTCCAACGGCACTGCAGCCCTGCCAGAGGTGGGCATACCAAAGCTCTGCAAGGCCAGGATGAAGGCTCTGCAAGAGGCCAGCTACTACAGCGCTGAGCACGGCTACCTCGATGTCACCATGGAGCTTCGTGCTTTGGGTATCTGTCAGAAACGTTTGGACATTCGATCCATCTGACTGTAAAAGCTAATAACTAATCTTTACACTCTGACAGGTGTACCATGGAAACTTCACGTGTGGCTGGAATCTCTTCGCTGTGCCCAGCAGCAGTCCAGGGCCGGGGTCACCCTCTCCCTCCTCAGAGAGTTCACCACAATCCGAGAAGAGGACTACTGTGAGGAACTGGTCACCACAGGCCTGCCACTTATGTTCAATATCTTACGGACCACCAAGGTATCAGCAGGGACAAGCTGGAAGGACATATTCTCTCGTATTGATCTCTGAATTGAACTTAGTGATATAACGCTCTCTCTTTTTTCTTTCCTCCAGAATGATGCCATTCTTCAGCAGCTGGCAGCTATTTTTAGTCACTGTTTTGGCTCAGCACCTCTTCCTGTCGTCCCTGAGCTGAAGGCATCTCTTTCAGCACAGTTGGGTAAGGAACCCGATTCTTCTGTGAGTGAATAGACATACTGTAGCTCACTGCTCCAAGCAGACAACTCCACTATCAGATTTTCACATGAATTCCATCACTGATTTTGTTATGAAACACTTTGTGGATGACTTAAAACTTTAAACAGTTACAATAATAAGTTTCCTGTAACTGTAAATGATCATGTTCCTCCTGGCCGTCTGATCAGTCTTTGTGTTTGTCTATGTTTTTTCTCCAGACCCTCACTTTCTGAATAACCCGGAGATGTCAGATGTGACATTTGTAGTGGAGGGGAAGCCGTTCTATGGACACAAGGTCCTTTTGATCACTGCTTCTGATAGGTAAGTGCAGACGTTCGCTCTGTACAGATGAGGTACATTAGATGCTTTACTCTTTGGTCTCCCACAGAGAACTTGCATCACAGATTATGGAGACCCTGCATCAGCTTCAGAATGGCTTTTAAGGTTTTGTTATAGGTTTGTAACACTCCTAATGGTGTCAGTCCTGCCAGTAAATCAGATCTGCTTTTGCCCTGTGAACCCTCCAGACTTCTGAATGGAGCCATTCATACTCTGGCTGTGATTAAACATCCTGTTGTTCTTTTCATAAGACCTGAGAGCAGCAGAGTGTTGATGATTCTGGAACCCAGTTAATGTTTCCCAACAAAAATTAACAGGATTTTTTTTTTTTTTTTAGTAGTAGATGAAGCTTCTGAAGCTCTCAACTTTATTTATAACACACTTTAAAACACAGTTCTGTACATAATCAGCTAAAGCAACACGAGAGAATAAAGCAATTAATAGGGAGATAAATAATACAAAATAATTGTTTATTGTTTCTAAAACAGTAAGGGGGGGGGGGGAATGAGATGTGTTGTTTTTTATGTTTGCTTTTATCTTTGCTGGTTTTTGCTCTGTACTTTATGCTCCATCCAGTTATCTTTGAAAAGTACAAACATACGGATATAAAATCAGACTGATTTTTTTTTCTTAAATGTTGTGGAAACTAATCAGTCAACTGGAGACCTTTGTCCAATCTATATGTTTCCTACAGATTTAAAACTCTGCTGGCATCCTGTGGACCAGATGGAAACCCCAACAAGGAGATTGAAATCAGTGATGTCAAGTACAATATTTTCCAGGTAATCATCTTTTTTTTTCAGTGAACGAAACACTTTCTTTTTGCAGACCAGCTGCTGTGTTGACCTGTAACTAAACAAGACCTTTGACTTCTCTGCAGATGATGATGTCATATTTGTACTGTGGGGGGACTGAGTCGCTAAAAACCAATGTGTCTGACTTGCTAGAGGTGAGAATTACTCTGTAATATTCTACTGTATTCCACTTTTGCAGCTGTGCGCGTTGCTTAGTTGGAGAACATTCATAAAAACTGGAGAATCCGCAAAGCAAAATGCAGCCATTATTAATAAACCTCTTCATCCAACGTCTCAACAAAAGCCTTGCTTCCACCAACAAGTGTGGGACAGAGAGGGATGGTTAACTGTAATGTTATGTTCTTACAGCCAACAGTAATTTTTCCTGATAGACGGCGTATGATCCAGATTGCAGTAGAAGCCTCATAAGTAAATAGCACGACGACTTCACAGCGTGACGCCTTCCTGAAAGAGTTCTTCTTTAACTGATTGAGCCACAATTCCCAAGTTAACATAAACTGGTGACTATCGACTGTCACCACAGCAACCACCCCACGTCGTTCCAAATCCAATCCTAACTCGTGATTTTTTTTTTCTAAGATTGTATTTTATTCTTTGTTCCATATTTATTCAACAAATAAGGATATAAAATGAAGGATCTATAGTTTTTTCTGAACCCACTTTGACTTCGACGTCTCACTTGAGCTCCCATCTGCAATGCATTGTGATCCATATGAAGCACTATACAGGGCATTATGTAGGGAAAAGGCTGGACAGTCGGACACAGCCATCTTTCAATTTGTACCCCAACAGGTAGGACGGGTTGGGTTGAAGATTAGGGTACCTTTCCCAGTATTCGTACATAGAAACACAAAAACAAACGTCTCATCCTAACTCGCACCTGAAGATGGAAACGATGAGGCTTTAGTATCTCCAACCAGAGGGATGAGGGAAGCGCAGACATGTGGAGGGCATAGCAAGGTCACTTTTAAACTACTGCATCATTTCAGCCAGACTTCTAATTCTGAACCATTTGTTGAGGGGATTCATTTCAACTAATCCAGTGTACAGAAGAAAGGGAAACATCTACAACCTGCTGGATTGGAGTTTGGCTTCCCTGATCTAAACATTCCTTAATTATAAGTTAATAAATCATTTCTGCCACATGAGCATTAAATCTTGTGATAAAATACATATTTACTTTAAATTCTATTTGAAATCTTGGATGGACTTAGCATACCGTCATGCAGATTGCAAAATAACATCTGCCAATAACGTACGGGTGTATCCTCACTTATGGCTTCTAAAAACAAGCCTCTGCTCCTTCCTAGTGCACTTTAAGATTTAGCTGGGTCACAAGTAGAAGCATGATGGAGATGTGAAGAAATGAGGGAATTTAGACCAATGAGATGAGCCTAAAAGGCAGGCTGTGAAAACCACGTACTGGAGTATTGTGATGTTGACATGAGTGTAAATATTTATTACATTGTGCAGCCACTTCATACACGTTTGTATCGTTTTCCTCACTACCTGGTGATGGAAGGTATTATCCAAAGGTCTGCTACCTATAACTCACTATGTTTGCAACTGTGGAGGCATATTTACCTTGGGCTTTATTTGGGGACGTACTGAATCACGGATCACTTTTATGACTTTTTTCAGCAGCGGTAAATGAAAGAAACCAAAACTTAATGATACATAATGGCTTTTCTCTGACTTTCCTTCCAGCTGTTGACAGCTGCCAGTCTGTTCCAGCTGCAAGCACTGCAAAGACACTGTGAACGTATTTGTTCGCAGCACATAAACCTGGAAAATGCCGTCGGTATCTACAGGACAGCCAAGGTAACAGAAACGCAGGATCACCTTGTACTTTGTGACGAGAAGAGAATGATCCATTTGTCTGCATAGTTCAGACATGACCATGTAATTGTTTTGTTTTTAACAGGCACATGGTTCAGCAGAGCTGTGCTCTTTCTGTGAAGGCTACTTCTTGCAGCAGATGCCTTGCCTGATAGAGAGAGAGAGTTTCAAGAGCCTGTTGTTGGGCCCGGCCGGGGCCCGGCAGGGTAACAACTCCTCTTCTTCACTGACTCACTGCCGTGTTGACTCACCTCTGGAAGAGCTGGAGGCCAACCTGGCACAGCGTCTTCGCTCCCTCTATATATCATCCCGAGTCTGAAGACTGACAGATGCTGCAGAGAAGAGAAAGGAGAAGCATGATAAATGGAACAGAAGTTGAATCTACGAAGTGACACAGAATCAGATCTTTAGCAGTTGTCTGAGTGCTCTAAACACACATCTAGTAACTCGGATTCTCAAACTTGTGTTAAGGCACGGCGTCCGCAGTACTTTGACGCTGGTTGCAGATCAGTGAGTGGCTTTAGCAGCAGATTACTCTGGACATTTCAGTGTTTCATATTTTGGGCTGATTGTGATAGTTGTTGTAATGAAAAGTGTGTTTACAAAGAAGTTGGACAATGTGACGTTTTTCTCTGAAGCTCAGGAAGCTTGACTGGAGGAGCTTCAAAAGAGAGCAACAAGTGGTCACTTTGAATGTTGAAACTCTGCTGCCCTCTACTGGACAAAACTGGCACCGACTATTGCCTCGGAGACTTGGGATCAGAAGCTCCCTCCTGGTTTGAACTGATGCTCCAGAAACAGACTGAAGGATATGATAGAGACTGAAGTGATGTCCTATTCAGACTAATAATGCTGAATGGGAGGCTGATCGTAGCCTTGGTGCCTCTTGCAGTGGTGTAAACGTTGAGTAAACTAATGTACTTTTTTCATGTTACCATTGTGTGTGTGTGTGTTTGTTTTTGTTGTTTTATTTTTGGAAGTGTATGACCAGAATGATACACATACTGCAGAGTGGGATGGACATTTTCTATTTAATAAGGAAAAAAAAGATGTGATAGTATTTAATGGGGTGTTCCCTTTTTTATTTTGTTTTTAATACAAGCTAATTAATAATATTGGTTAAAAAAAATGCTTTTGTTGTTTGTCCAGGTACACTAACAGCTTATTAAGCTTATATATCTTAAGATTTGATGTAACTAGATTCCAGCATCGGATTTGTTTGAGTCAGTTTTAAAGCTGAATACTAAAATAAACCTGGTAAACAAACATAGTCATTTTTCCTTCTACTGACAATCCCAAACATGAATTAGCACTATGCAATAAATACGTTGAAATTTGATCACATTGTTACACACAAAATGTTCTTCACTGCTAAAATACTGCTGAAACCTGAAAAAAAAATTTGGATAATGCTTGGAATACGAAACAGCTTTTAGCAGCAACTTTCTCTTCACACAGTAAGTTAACATTTCTGGTAAATCTCACCTTAGATATTAATGCAAAAGAATGAAGGATGAATAAAAAGCTGCATAAAGCGACTTCCTTCTAAACACAGAACAAATTCCCCTGACGTCTGAAATTCAGACTGAAAGCAGGGTTAGAATCTACGATTTTCTAGATTAGGACGTGAAATCTTTACAAAATGCAGAATAACTTCCATCCATGCACCTTTTAGTGGGGCATTATCCAGATGCCCATAAATTCTCAAACTTTGCATTCTTAGGTTGACCTAGCAGCAGCTTACAGCTTTAATATTTTGATAACTTGATCATTTGTAATAATTAAGATCAGCAAAAAACCTTTGTGTTTAGCGACACTCTTACATGAACAATTCAACAGGTTATCAAACATCCTTACTAAGGTTAATCGTAAGCTTCAAGTTAAAAATATTAATAACTTCCCATCTTCTCTATTACCTTCAGCGTTTAGCTAACACCAAAACAGGATAATATAAACTTTATCATTCAAAAGCCTCCTTTCTAATAACTAAACCTTAAAGTGATGCTGATGTCAGCAGGGTGAATCAGAGATCCTTAAGTGGGTGTGCTTGTGGCCCCTCTTCCACATCCACTGTCAGAGCAGTTGCATGCTGGCTGCTATAGTTAATAAATGATGCTCTTGCCTGGAGAATGATGACTTCTATCATGTCTGTATTCACTAACGTAACTGTTTATATCAGTTATTACCTGATAGTCTGTAGGAAACAACAAACCACTGTGCAAAGAAACACTTTGCACTGGGCTTCAACCAATGCATCAAAGCAGTGGTGTTCTACCATCACACCCAGGTGATGTTATTGCTCCAAGTGTAGGAATGGTTATTCCTGCTTCTACCAGGTCGGAAATGAGTGCTATTGCATATTTAAACTCCTCAACAACAGATTGTTCACTTTGCTAGTGGTGGCTACTGACTGAACAATGACAGTCCCAAACTGCTGATGAGCTACGATGATTCACCAGTAGCAGATGCCAAAGAGCCACTCGCTGCCTACAGCAGTCTTTTTGTGACATCTCAGATTTTCTTCTTTCATCAACATTTTTAATCAGTCCTTGCTTTCTCTTATTATCATGGCAAAGATGCAGCTCCAGTACCTGGCTATTAAGGATTGCTGTAAATGGCCTGCAGCTGTCCTCTCTTGCCTTGTCCAACACATCCTGCAGAAAGAGCCAGAAACTGGAATCCTCTCAGCAGCTTCATCAGATTTTCTTTTGTTCCTCCATTCCTTTTAAATCTGTGCCATAATATTGGGAGAAAATAGTAAATAATTTAAAATGTTCATTTTTAAATTTGTTAGTAGCAAACCTCAAGTTATCCGCCAGTGAACAGATGTTTAGTGGATTCTGTTTATATGCAAGTGTCCCGAAGGCAACATATGGAGGCCTTCAGCGCCCTGTGCTCTGCTGTCACTCATGATGCCACATCTGTAGCCACACCCACCACGCCACATCAGAGCCTAAAGTTTAAAACTGAAAAACAGGAATCTGAAAGAGTAAAATAAAAGTCTGAAGATGGAAAAAAAAAGAAAAATAAAATAAGAATCAAGAAATACAAGGGGATCATTACATCTACAAAAGTTCCCCTTGGCAAAATAAATTTGCTCAGCAGAACACAGCATCCAGAACATCAGTCTGCTTGCTTAAATGCTGGACAAGACAAAAAAAAAAAAAAAAAAAAAAAAAAAAAAAAAGGAAAAAAAAAGAAAAAAAAAAAGATCTGAATCTGAAAATATGTCCAACTTTTAATCTTTTAACAGTTTAATACTGAAAATGTATAATTTAAATGTATTTATAAAAAAGAAAAAAAAATTAATACTCCTGATAATATTCAAATGGCTTAACATTAGATGCATTTTTTTTTTCAGCTGAAACAAACATTTTGGCCCTGATTTACCTCCGTAGAAGACCCAAACACGTCACTGTTTCACTGCTGGTAAGTGGTGTCTCTGTGATTTAAACACCAGTGAACAACAAACTTTGAATATAAAAAATTAAAAAAAAAAAAACCATGTCAGATAAAAAAAATGAATGTCCAGCCATAATATTAATAGCTATTTGTTGATGGAAAGTGGTCTGTACTTACCTGCAACTGGGCAAATACACTTGCTATTGCACAAACCCATAAGATGAAAGCTGGTGAGGTAGTGCAATGAGAGGCTATAAACAGGTAAATAACATACACTGTGATAAAAAAAAAAAAAAGAACATTAAAAAAGGTACAATATACACTATAATCATAAACTGATCTTTAAATATTAACACTACATAAGCAGTTTCTTACGGGGCTGCACCTCTCCATGTGTGTGCCAGTTTAAACAAGGAAAACACAGACACCATAACTGAATGAGTTTATTTGTTTCAGCACTGAAGATGCTCACAGTTATGTTATATGGGGATTACATCAGTAAGATTTGTTCCTGCTCTGTCACGAGACCCCTTTGGGCTGAAAATTCATTGGATGTCCTTAGTGCTTCTAGCTTCCTATTGTAGAAAACAGAAAGGAGGATAAACATCAGGTATTGCTTTACGTTTGTAGTATTGGTCTTCCCTCCTTGTGCCTCTTCTACCAAGAGGTAGAGAGAGCCCAGACCTCTGAGCCTTCCAGAGAGGTACAGAGTAAAGGAAGCATTCTTTGAAAACTTTGTGCACAAAAGGAGGAGGAGGAGAGGGGGGGGGGGGGGGGGGGGGGGGGGGATCTGCAGGACCAAGGGGCCAGAAAAAAAGGACAAGAAAAAAAATGCAGGGAGTGAGAAAAGTAAGAGGGCAGAGAAGGGCGTATAAACTTTAAAAGGTAGTTCTGTGGAGAGAGAACCATGAAGGCTGAGAGAAGGACTGAGTTTGGCATGGAACATTAACACTAAAGCCATGCAAAGAAAAGCTCATGTTTGACATGCACACAGCAATACAAGCTAAAAGCATAGAGCAGGAATCCCCAGCATGGTTGAGAAGACAATCAACCCCCACAGCTCGTCTATTTACAAAGAGAAGAGGCAGACCTGGATCTGCAGAGTGTTTCTCCTCAGGCCTGGCCTACACGCACAATATGAAACTGACAAATATCAATAGAAGAGCATATTTCCTCTCCAAAAAGAGGCTAAGTCTACATTCTTAAATTACTGGTAAATCTTTTTTTCTTTTTTCAACTTCTCTTTCCCCTCTTCAGCAAGGTCTGGGAATAGAGCTGTCAAAGTTTAGACAAAAAGCAAAAGAAATGTCTTCTTTTCTTCAAATGCTGTCCCATTTAAGAACACACAAGAGGGTAATAAATAACATTCAACTGACCTAACAGCTTTTTTTTTTCATATAAATAGCCAAGTTATAATAAATTAGGAAATCAAACAGTGAGATGAATAAACATGAATAAATAAGGACAATACAAAAATATCCACAACTGCATTTATCACATCTTTTTTTTTTCCTTTCTTTTTTTTTTTTGTCATTCCTGTACTCCGACTGCTGGTATGTGAGACTGAGAGAGAGGTACAGATGGTAAATTAAAGACAAAGTGCTGCAGATAACAGGAAACAGGAATGTTTGGATCAGACTTAAATGATCATGTAACAAAAATACACAAAAGAATTTAAAACAGAATGTGGCAGGCGCAGGTTCACCAACCTGTTCCTGTGGTATCTAAACGTAGTGTCACAACTAAACATTTCATTTTTCTTTTTTTCTTTTACATTAGAAATGATATCAGTCTGTACAACAGAATAGATCATTCATTTTTAAATACCCACATACCCACCCGCATCCCTCCCCCCAACCCTATACTATCATTTAGTCTCCCCCACTGCCCCCCCAGCCTACTCCTGCTCATACCCGGCGCTTCACTGAAATTACAATTCCAGTCCATTTTGCAGCAATAGTATTAAGTCTAATAAAATCAGTTAGTAGTTCAAACCCAGTTCATCACAAAGAATGTACATTAAAAAGCAAACAGATACAATCCGGCGAGCATCCGCGTCAGCTGTTCCCGCAAAACTCCTCTCCTGTCCCTCCTCCTTGGGTCTTCCGTATTTTGGATGTTGTTCGTCGTCATGAGTACATCCCAGAGTTTTCTGTGCATATTGGACCTGTGCGTGTGGATGTTTGTTTGTTTGTTGTGTCTTCAGTGTTTTGGATTATTGATGCTTATTTCTCAACAAATGCTTCTCTAAGTCAGAAAGGAAAACGGACCTGGTTGGCGATAGCTTGTTGTGTGTGTGTGTGTGTGTGTGTGTGTGTGTGTGTGTGTGTGTGTGTGTGTGTGTGGGCTTGAGTGTTTTTTTAAAAAAAAAAAAAAAAAGAGGGGGGTTTTACTGAAGGATTTTCATCTACTTCTACTGATGGCTGCTAGAGGTTGAGTAGGGATGTGGAGGAAGATGAAGGCAGAAGTCTGCATGAAAGGGCTGTTTCCATGGTAACCCCCAAGCGCACCTTTAAAAGCAGTCCTCCGTCAACAAATGTCCATCTCTCTCTGGGTGCTCAAGGGGTTGGAGGGGCGGTCGAGGGAGGACGAATGGAGCAGGGAGCAGGAGGAGGGACTTTAATAGGTTTTCTGGATAATTCCTGGTGTCAGAAACAAGTCAGGTCATTACACAAGTCAGCAGCAAAGGAGCAAACAACAGTAAGGGCCACAGGTGAGGACATGGCTGGAGGGGTTAATGATGGTGGACATTGAGGGTTAATGGAAAAAGGAGTGGTAGATCATGGATTAGTGTTTGTTATGTAGGTGCAGTGAACCGTTTGTAAAATATCACTTTAATTCTCTCAATATATCTCTATCTATATAAAGTCATTTTTTATAAAAAAAAATGTCCATAAATCATAATGTACATCTCATAATGTACAAACAGAACGTTCTTTCTGTCCTGCTGCTTTATAGCCATACTGGGACAGGTTTTGCACTGGTTCAGTTACAGAGCATCTCAGTCTAAGACTCGTCCTGTGTCCCCACAGACGCCACCGACAACTTGGCTCTGTCACGGCCTGCAGCTGGGAATTTGGTGTCATTATACTGTGACTCCTGCCTCCGGACGTGCATGGGTGAGGGGCAGTGCTTGGATGGCGTGCCAGAGGGGTAGGGCACCTGTCCGTTCTTCTCGTCTGAAAAAAGTTGTTTAATTACGTCAAAGAAGTTACTCAATGGGCTGCCTAGGTGCACAGACAGGAAGAAAAGAGGACAAAAAAGGGGGGAAAGAGGAGAAAGAGAACAAACAAACTAATGAACAATTCACAGGATAGAGACGTGACTACATGTCATACGGAGCAAGCAGAAGCGAGGATGAGGAGCGACAGACGCAGCGAAGGGATGAGCTCGGCTGAAGCAGCTTCCATGAATCATGCATACGCCGTAGCACACTGAATGAAAACACACAGTATCTCCTGACTCTCAAACATGAAATCTATTATCTGAGATTATATCTTTATGAAGTAAAATGAATGTCTAATACAGTGTTTTTCAACCAATGTGCCGTGGGACACTAGTGTGCCGTGAGAGATGATCAGGTGTGCCCTGAAAAATGACCCAATTTCACCTAATTGGTCTAAAAAGCAGCTCTGTGTTGATTCAAACAAGTCCCAGTGAAAGATAATACAATGCCATCTTCTTGTGTTTATCTGATTTCTATTCAAGAGGCTTTTACTAGATGGACTTTATATTAATTATATGGACTTAAAAAATAAAAAATAAAATTTTGGTTTGTGGTGTGCCTTGGGATTTGTCAGTGAAAACAAATGTGCCTTGGCTCAAAAAAGCTTGAAAAACACTGGTCTAATAAACTGTCAACTTTAGAAAGTACAAAAAGTCATAATGAAAGTGTCCCAAAGCAGGTCTGACCTTCTGGATGCAGGACTAATGGCTGAAAGAGTGAGCTAAAGGGAGGTCTGCTTCCACCTATCTCAACTCAGTCATGCATCCAGTGTTGCCTTCTGAGGAAGACTGCTTCTGTCATTCCTACATAAACAGGTGAGATCTGTATCCAGGCTGTATTCTCTTTTAGGATTCCCCTGCAGTGGAACCCGAGCGGGGGGGGGGGGGGGGGGGGGGGGTGTCTTCTCTACCTGCAAGATTCTCTGTAATGAGAACAGTTCCCACTTATTTTCCCTGATGGTAAGACCAAAAAGTTGAGGATCTCCCACCTGCCCTTTATTGTATTGGTTTAATGCTGCCTTTATCTGCTTCTCATCATAAAATGACGCATCCCTGTTGACTTCAGTAAAACCAGGTAAGGGAGTGTAAACATATAGCTTTAACATTTTTTTCAAAATAAGGAGAAATCATCTGCAGTGTGGATTTCTCAGACAGGTCTCATCAATGAAATGGTGCAACGTTAATGTGCATGGGCTCCCAAAACACTATTCATGTCAATAACAAACCCAAACGATGAAAAACTTGTGCAAATACACTGCAACTTGTCTCTGTGTTGACATGAACTTAATTTAATTCAAACTGGCTCTGAAGGGCCAAAACCTTGTGGACCCTCTGTGCTCTCTGAGGGGTCCCCAGGTTGGACTACTGTTCTCGGAGATCATCTCCTTTCCAAAAACTTGTAACACTACAGCAGGTCTAATCTGCAACTACACCGTGCCCTTGCATCTCTGCTACTTGTTCTGTGTTTACATATTTGAAGACATTTAGTAATTCTTGCCAAATTTAATCAGCGATGACATGTTTAGCCGCATGTCATCCTTCAACCGCTGGTTGTCTAGGTGGTGTCCCGATAACAACGTGGGTTTTATAGATAATTGGAGCGCTTTTTGGGGAAAGCCTGGTCTTATTAGGAGAGATGGCATCCATCCCACGTTGGATGGAGCCGCTCTCTTATCTAGCAATATGGACTCTTTTATTAGTCAGCTAAATTGACAACTCAGGGTTGGGACCAGGAGGCAGAATTGTAGTCCTACACACTTTTCTGCAGCTTCCCACCTGCCGCCGCCCACCCAAAACCCCATTCCGACCTTATACAACTTCCCAGCAGTAAGAATTAAACAACACAAAAACACTTCTGGGGTTAATCGTGAAAACCTCATAAAAATAAAAACAATGGATCTAATAAAATCTGAAAATAAGACCATAAAGTGTGGCCTACTGAATATTAGATCCCTCCCAAATAAGTCTTTATTAGTCAATGACTTGATAGGTGATCACCACATTGATTTATTCTGTCTTACAGAAACCTGGTTACAGCAAGAGGATTATGTTAGTATTAATGAAGCTACGCCAGCTAACTATTTAAACTTTAACATTCCTAGAACTACAGGCAGAGGAGGAGGTGTTGCAGCTATTTTTAAGTCAGAATTTTTAATTAATCCTAAGCACAAAACTAACTATAAATCCTTTGAATTCCTGACATTAAATTTATCTCATCCAAAATGGAATTCAGAGAAACCGCTCCTTTTAGCATTAGTGTATCGCCCACCTGGACCTTACTCCGAGTTTCTGACCGAATTCTCTGATCTCTTGTCTGAGTTAGTGCTGACTACTGATAAGGTCATTGTACTAGGTGATTTTAATATTCATGTTGACGATGAAAATGATAGTTTAAACATTTCCTTTAGCTCTATTCTAAACTCAATTGGGTTTTCACAAAATGTCAATGGAGCCACTCACTCTTATTGATCTTGTTCTAACATATGGTATTGAGACTGATAAGCTCAAAGTATTTCCTCAAAACCCTGTCTTGTCCGATCACTTCTTATTAACCTTTGAATTCACTTTATTTGATTACTCACTGACCAAAAATAAATTCTACTATAGTAGATGTTTATCAGACAATAATATTACAAAATTTAAACAATCAATTGAATCAATTTTTTCACATCTACCATGTGTTAGCATGACTGAGAGCCCCCCTTTAAGCCTTACTCCTGCTCAGATTGATCAACATACTGATACTATAACAGCTTCAATGCGTACAACCTTGGATAATGTTGCTCCCCTAAAGAAGAAGAAATTAGGTAAGATTATGAAGCCTCCCTGGTTTAATTCCCAGCTTCGAGCTCTAAAACAGGCATCAAGGCGTTTGGAAAACAGATGGCGTTCATCAGGACTAGAGGAGTCTCACTTAACCTGGAAAGAAAGTTTAATCGTATACAAAAAAGCCTTACGTACAGCAAGAACAGCTTATTATTCATCATTGATAGAGGAAAACAAAAACAACCCTCGGTTTCTTTTCAGCACTGTAGCTAGGCTTACTAGGAGCCGGAGCGCTGTGGAGCCATGTATTCCTTTCTCACTTAGCTGTGATGATTTCATGTATTTTTTCAGGAATAAAATTGACACTATTAGAGATCAAATTCACAATACTCTTCCTTCCACCTATAATGTTGAGCCTGTTGTGGTCTCCGAAGCATCCTTAGAACCAGGATCTGACTTGTGTCTAAATAGTTTCTGTCCTGTCCAACCCTCTGAATTAACTAAAATAATAGCTTCATCTAAACCATCCACCTGTATCTTAGACCCTCTCCCAACGAGCCTCTTTAAGGACATTTTCCCTTTAATTAATACATCACTACTAAGTCTTATCAATATGTCTTTAGTGACAGGAAATGTACCACAATCATTTAAAACTGCTGTCATCAAGCCTTTACTTAAAAAGCAATCTCTGGATCCAGAGGTGATAGCAAATTATAGACCTATATCTAACCTCCCGTTTATGTCCAAAATTCTGGAGAAAATAGTTTCCGCTCAGCTACATGCCCACCTGAGCAGAAATAATTTATGCGAGGAGTTTCAGTCAGGATTTAGAGCTCATCATAGCACTGAGACAGCATTGGTGAAAGTTACTAATGACCTTCTTATGGCCTCAGACAAAGGACTTGTGTCCGTACTTATCTTGCTTGATCTTAGTGCTGCATTTGATACAGTCGATCATAACATTCTGTTACAAAGACTAGAACAGGTGATTGGAATTACAGGTACAGCGTTAAGCTGGTTTAAATCATATTTATCTGATAGACTTCAGTTCGTTCATGTAAATGACAAGTCTTCCTCCCAAACTACAGTAAGTCATGGAGTTCCTCAAGGTTCTGTACTTGGACCAACACTCTTCACGCTATATATGCTCCCTTTAGGCAAAATTATTAGACAGCATGGAATAAACTTTCATTGTTATGCAGATGATACTCAACTATACTTATCCTTTAAACCAGATGAAACAAATCAGCCCAATAGGCTACAAAATTGTCTCATAGACATAAAGACTTGGATGTCTAGAAATTTTCTCCTCTTAAACTCAGATAAGACTGAAGTAATTCTCGTTGGATCTGAAAAACTCAGAGCTAAATTTTCCGGTTTTGTAATGAACCTGGATGGTATTACTTTAGCTTCCAGTGCTACAGTGAGAAACCTTGGAGTAATATTTGACCCTGACCTGTCCTTTGGCCCACATATTAAGCAGGTTACTAAAACAGCCTTCTTTCATTTACGTAATATAGCCAAAATTAGGGACATTCTGTCTCAGAGTGATGCAGAAAAACTGGTTCACGCTTTTGTTACTTCGAGACTATATTACTGTAACTCTCTATTACTGGGCTGTCCTAAATATGCCCTGAAAAGCCTTCAGCTGATCCAGAATTCTGCAGCCAGAGTCCTGACCAGAACCAGCATGAGAGATCATATTTCTCCAGTTTTAGCCTCTCTTCATTGGCTGCCTGTTGAATCTAGAATAGAATTTAAAATCCTTCTCCTTACATATAAAGCCCTCCACAACCAGGCACCACTATATATCAAAGACCTCATTGTTCCTTATATACCAAGTAGAGTACTTCGTTCGCAGACTGCAGGCTTACTTGTGGTTCCTAGAGTCTCAAAGAGCCGAGCAGGAGGCAGAGCCTTTGGTTATCAGGCCCCTCTCTTATGGAATAAGCTCCCAGTTAGTGTTAGGGAAGCAGACACCCTCCCCACCTTTAAGACTAGGCTGAAGACTTATCTTTTTGATAAGTCCTATAGCTAGGGATGGTTAGCATCCCTTAGTTATGCTGCTATTGGTTTAGACTGCTGAGGGACATTTCCTGATACACTGAGCTTCTTTATTTTTCTCTTTATCTCTTTCTTTTACCCCCCCCCCCCCCCCCCCATAACAGTGTTGCATCATTAACATGTATGTCTCCTGTCTCAGCAGGTCTCCCTGGCCGGGAGTAGCAGTTCCTGTTGTCTGTTGTCTTTCTGTCCTCTTCCCCCCACACAGCAGAGGCAGATGGCTGCCTGTCCTGAGCCGGGTTCTGCCGGAGGTTTCCTTCCTGTTAAAAGGGAGTTTTTTCCTTCCCACTGTTGCCAGTGTGCTTGCTCAGGATGGGAGATTGAGTTGGACTCAACTCAATCTGTTGGTTTCCTTATATAGGCTGTTATGAATTGGCCTTCATTATGTTTTCCCCTCTGTCTGTAAAGCGTCTTGAGATGGCATTGCCGTGATTTGACGCTATATAAATAAAGTTGAATTGAATTGAATTGAATTGAATGTCCAGGTTGTCTTCTCTGACATCATCGAGACATTGCTGAGCTTTTAATTAACACGTCTTTTTAACTCATTTCAGAAGTTTTCCACATTTATTTAGAATTTGACCAGAAACGTCAACGTAATAAACAAGTTTTGAAGTATTTAATGGAGTCAAAATGATGATGTGTTACATTAAATAATGCATTAAAGTAAGAAATTATGTCTGAACTCAGGTTTTGCATATTTGCAGCTCTAGGCAAACATATGACTTCATAAATACATTGTGAAAAGTTTTGTCACAATATGAATGCAAATAATCTGCACCTAAATCCACATGCTGTTTCAGAAGAGCCTTCATGGTCCCACTGCAGTAAGGCGGTGCAGTGAAGGGACCGAAAACAGGAAATGGAGCAAATAAAAACTTATTTCCCTTTCTGTTAATGGTGCAGCTGCACGTCTCTGGGAACTATCAGTCAAAAGAACAATAACTTTTGGAGTACTTGGCAGAACAACCAAATACCCAGAAGTCAAAAGAGCTCTAGCTACATGCTGGGTCAAAAGAAATGACACATATGCTGGACAGCATCTTGTGTGTGCACATCACAATTTTTTAAATATAAGACGAGAAGAGGAATCTCCAGTGAGAACCGCCTCCAGTGGCCTGCAGATTGCAGAAAACTTCACAGGACTAAATGAAACTGTTTTTGCTTTGCTTTGACAGTTTCTTTCTGTGCAGAAGTGTGTGAATGTGCCACGTTCAGTTTTCTGCTTAGTTGTTCAGCTGGGAAGTGGTTCAGCATTCAATCACTTCCTTCCCCTTAATCAGCATGTTTTACAACGGCAAGAAACATTTTTAACAACATGGTGGTGCCTGATCAATAAAACACCACCTTCTAAGTAAAACCTCCGAGTGTGTCTGTAATCTTTTGTAGTCCTTGGTTGTCTACTATCTCCCTAAGCTGGTCTCCTGGGTAAGGTACTATTACCACTGATTATAGGGGACATAATGACTGTGACTTGATTAGACCTTTTGTTTGATACACATTGGTGTGCAAAGCCCTTTCTCCCTCTAATTACAGTCATTGGCTTTTATCTGTAAAACCCTCGCAATGAAGCAGCAGCGTAGGCCTGTTAGGGGGTCAAAGAGGTGAAGAGGGCAGGATTGTTTTCAGTTCAAGCTAAGGACACACTGATCTGTTTTAACGCTCGTTGTAAAGAGTTTGAGACTGACACGGGTCTAAAAGTAGGTGCATAGTTTATTGACTGTAGCAGAGGATGCTGCGCTTCTTTACTGTTGCTTGATAAGATCATCCGTATCTTCTACTGTGATTTAAGTGCTTCTCATTTTATACAAAGTGCTCTAAATTGTGCTCTTACAATGTCATCCCAGCTGCACAGGCAAGCCGCAGGAGTCATTAAAATCCATTCTAATGTCATCTAACATAACTTCGCCCTTCCAACACCTCAGTCTGATGGGTTTGACAATATGAAAGATCAGAGATAAGTGGTAAACTTAGTGAGGCAAAGCAGACTGTTAAATATCAAAACAGCTGTCATGGCTGCTGTTCATTTACAATAGCTCAGTCAGCGTGATGATACTTTAAAGACTCACTGTTAAAAAATACAGCACAATATTAACCTGCACCTGAGAAGAATCTGAGAACGAGTGGAAGAGGATATTAGATGCTTACACCGTGAGAAAATTAGAATATTATGAAAAAGTTCAATATTTTTCATCACTCATTTCAGAATGTGAAACCCATTTATTATAAAGATTCATTAAACATAGAGCGAAACATTTCAAACAGTTATTCTGTGAAATTTGGATAATTGTGGCTTATAGATGATGAAAACCCAAAATGTCTCAGAAAATTAGAATAACATGAAAAACTTCAATCTTGGAAAGTCATGGTGTCGCACCCTGATCAACTGATTAACTTAAAACACCTGCAAAGGTGTCCTGAGCCTTTAAATGGTCTCTCAGTTTGGCTCAGACTGGGGTCACGGGGAAGACTGCTGACCTGACCGATGTCTAGAAGACGATCATTGACCCTCCACAGGGAGTGAAAGCCACAAAATGTCATTGCTAAAGAAGCTGCTTGTATCCAAGCATATTAATGGAAAGCTGAGAGGAAGGAAAAGGTGCACCAGCAAAAGGCAGAACCGCAGCCTTGAGAACATCATCAAGCAACATCCATTTAAGAATTTGTGAGCTTCACAAGGAGTGGACTGAAGCAGGACTCATCAAGAGCCGCTACACACAGACAGATCCTAGACATGGGCTACAAATGTCCCATTCCTCGGGTCGAGCTACTCCTGAACCAGAGACAACGACAGAAGCATCAAGAGTGGAGAGGCACAGAATCCATGTTGCTGGACGTCCAGAGTGAAGTTTCCACAGTCAGTGATGATGTGGGGAGCCATGTCATCTGCTGGTGTTGGTTCACTGTGTTTTCTGAAGTGCACAGTCAACACAGCCATCTATCAGGACATTTTAGAGCTCTTCATGCTTCCTTCTGCTGACAAGCTTTACGGAGATGCAGATTTTATTTTTTATGATTTGGCACCTGCCTACACTGCCAAAGGTACCAAAAGCTGCTTCAATGACCATGGTATTACTGTGCTGGATTGGCCAACAAACCCACCTGATCTTAACCCCATAGAGAATCTGGGGGGTCTTGTCAATAGGAAGATGAGAGACATCAGACCCAACTATGTAGATGACCTGAAGGCTGTTATCAAAGCAACCTGGGCTTCTGTTACACCTGAGCAGCGCCACACTCTGATCGCTTCCATTGCCACGCCACATTGATGCAGTAATTCATGCAAAAGGAGCCCAACCAGGTACTGAGTGCATGGAAATGAGCATACTGTTCAGAAACCTGACTTTTCTGTTTAAAATATCCTTTTTTTCATTGATCTTATTTAATATTCTAATTTCTATAAGCCACAATCATCAAAATCTCAAGAAATAAATGTTTTACTCTATCTGTAATGAATCTATAAAGGTTTCACATGTTGAAATCAGTGATGAAAAATATTGACATTTTTCATAATACTCTAATTTTTTGTACATGTGGAGATGAAACTGATATCTGAGGAGAAATCAGCCTGACCAGCAGATGGCAGTGTTATGAAGAGGATGAAAACTGAGACGCACACACAGACAGAACAGTGGAAACATGCTAAAAGCAGTAGGAGAGGAGGAGGAGGGGGGGGAAGTAGTACCCCTATTTTTCTTCTCATAGTCTCTTCATCTTGCAGACTGTGCATTAAGAGAACATGATATTGACACCATGGGGAAAGCACAGGCTTATACCTGTTCAGGGGCTCAGTGTGAGTCCTGCAACTAATGAGAAGCTAAGTTGGTTTTATTAGCATCATCAAGCTGGCACATAAGAGTTTACGTGGTGATGGAGGCTAATAAAGGCTAAATATTTGTATTTCGCCTTTAAAGATGCCAAAACACAGACAAACAGTGACTTATTAAAATTATACAAACAGCAAAAGACCAAGGGAGAGAGGACACTTATCAGGTGTGGGGTCGTTTTGCGGTGCACTGCATTGTGGGAATGCGTTGAGGTGAAGTGGTGTTACCATGGTGACAGGCTCTGGCGATCAGTCTTGGAAGTAGGAGTAACAGAATGTGAATCAGCTTACTCTACCTCTACTCTAATCCTCAATACCGGGGCAACAAGACAACATTTGACCTGCGGTCGCCCCTCAAGAGTGACGCCCACCCTTTCAAGTCGGTGAGATGCCTACATGCAATGGAAGCCGCTCAGAAAGGAAGAGTGTGGCTCGCGGATTTCAAGCGCAGCAGAGGGAAGGGCGAGATCTAGCTTAGCATCAGCGGTGAAAAGTAGTTCATCAAGGGGTGGGATGGGAGGATGAGGCAAGAAGGGTATGGGTGAAGTGTATATTTATTTTTTTTGGGCGAAAGAAGCAGTTTTTACTTACCAGACAACTGTTGAACTCCAGGCTGGTCATGTGTGCTTAACAATTGGCTCTGAATTGTCTCAACCACTCGCTTAAAACGCCGACTCGGTCCTGTGCACACATGCATGACAGAAATTTTGTGATAAATATCCCTCTTTCAGGGGATACACTGAGCTGTCGCAGGGGGGGGGGATGCAGGTGGGATTAATGATGGCTTAGTTCCCTGGCCCTGGAAACCATGATAGTGTTCAAGAATGCGCAGAGGTGGTTCCTCCCTGAAGTGGCATGCAGCCATCATAAATACACCTGCATTTTAATAGCCCAGCATGTACAAAATATGCTAAATAAACTGGGAAAACATTAAAAACAAGTAAAAAAAAAAAAAAGACGGTTAGTACATGGTGATGTGCAGAGAGATGGAAAACTACAGAAAAACAGTTGTAAAACATCCTTAAAATGGCTTTAAGATTAGAACTAGATTGGGCTGAAGGTGAGGCATTCACAGAAGAAAGAATCCACAACTAGAAAAAGACTAAAATGTTTGTGTGTCTGTGTGTGCGCTATGCAGAGACCGAGGAGAGTGAAGGAAAGCAAGCATGTGTTTCTGCACAACTAAGCATTCACACATGATTGCTTAGTATGTAATCTCGCATAGGCAGACCTCATTCTGTTACGCTCTGGGAGGTTCAGGGAAAATCTTATCAAGCGCTAAGAACTGCAACTACTTCAAGTAAATTGTCAGGCAGTTGCTCTTTTTGGCAGCGAGTTTGGAAAACACCCACTTCCGAAAAAAAACCCAAAACGCTCCCGGTTTGTTTGTTTGTTGGGTATAAGCAAACTTAATTCTATTAGTCAGAAGTGTGACGGCATTCCACCTGACACATAAGTGATAGTTTGTTTTTTTTCCCCAAAGTGGGATATGGGATTCCAGCCTTCCCAAGGCCTCCGTAATCCCAATGAAACAGAAAAAGCAGAAGAATATCCTGATTAATTTGATTTTTACAGGATATTTCTGAATTTTTGAGGAGATAACGTGGACAACGCTCAGTCTATTTGAATCTATAAGATGCTCCAACTGGGGAAACACATGTAGCCTGGGCAAACTAGAAAACTGATGGGAATGTTAATGCAGGTGTAGGACTGGAGACTATGTGCTGGAATAAGCACACCCAGTGATGAGCAGGGTAAGCAGATTCCATGCATGTTGAAGCAGTCTCACCTGAGAGCAGGGTGAAGGTGACAGAGTAGATGCCATTCTCTTTCGTGGCAGCTGTGCTCTCTGTGTAGGTGATATCCACCTGAAATTTGACCGGCTTTTGGAAGACTGTGGGGCCGGCGGTGGACTTGTACTCTGCTCGGAAGCTGGTTTGAGAGATCACACTGTGGCTCAGGCTGGGAATCTAGGAAAGAAGGGAAGAGTCAGGGAAGGATAAACTGACAAAGAGGGAATGAAAGCAATAAAAAAATATGTAGTACAAAGATGCAGGTAATGGATGGGATTACACATAGGAAGCAATGATGTCAATTTTCTTCCCCCAGACTCTGCATATAATGGTGAATGAACCATCATTAAAATACCCTCCACACAGTATGAGCCACAGTTGAAACTCTAAGGAGATTAATGCCTCAGGGAGTAGCCATGCATGCCAGAGTCTTAAGCTAATGTAATCTTGAGTCATCCAACAACACTGCACTCTCCTGCCTGAAATGAATTTGTATGCTCAATGAACAGGTGAGCTCTGAAATTGTCACGTTTTTCTATAAGTGCTGAGGAGGGTTTGACATTCCATTAATGTAAGTGTGCAGAGAGGTATGATTCCTCTAATTCAGGTGCCAATCTACTGTCTGGAATACCAGTTTGGAAAGTTGCCTGGAGGGAAGCAGAAACAGATTTGACATTGACCTGCATGGCAAAGTTTGCATTTACTTAGACTCTGGTAAATCTAACTGGGGTGAAGCCAGGTTCTGTTTACTTATGTACACTGAATAACAACTACCACTGCTGAATATTTGTTGATACTGTTGCGCTCATTGATGTTGCCTGCATCTGCATGTATTTGTTCACACCATTATCAAGCCCAACACACACACACACACACACAGAGACACAGATACCATCTACACTATATCGCAGCTTCTCACATTGCACAGCTAAATATATTAAAACGCACACACACACACACACACACACACACTCAAATCATTGTATTGAGGGCAAAGCATCTATATGCTAATGATCTGTGCTCTGTGTTGATTTTTCTATTGACCTCAAGTGAGTCTACAGTCAAAGAGAAAATAGAGGCACCAAATACAAGCAGTTTACTGAATTGCTACACAAATCGGGCATACGTTTGGAAACACTCGGAGAGAGGCTGCCAAATAATGGCACATGCAATGAAACAGTTAGCGCTGTGGCAGAGGGGCTGCCGAGCAGATGGGATTCAGGTCAGAGTTAGAGGAAAAAGGGGAAAGGTACAAAATTAAGAACAAGTGTTTACAAGTACATACTGAGAGGAAGGCTTGCACGATGTCCGCCTTGATGGAACTGAGAGGCTTGTCTTTGATGACGATAAAAATCTGCTCCTCTTTTTCCAGGTTGATAAAGTTACCAAACCAGGATTTTTTGGCAAGTCTGAAAGAAAACAAGAAAATAGGTCTGTATTATTTAGCATTTACAAGTGAGCATTTGTCCCCATTAACCTTTGGGCTTTCCTGCCAACATACATGTACACACACAACTACCTTTTACATATAAACATCAATACAAGGAACCAACAAAACATCTTTTCCACAAATCTTCAAATTCTTACAGCCCAAACATTCCTCCCAGGTAATTGGAAATGACTGAACCATACAGCAGCTAACCAAACAGGCATATCTAGGCCAACCTCAAGTAATAAGGATGGAATTTGGCAACTTCACCCACACCCCATATAATCCAGCACCTCCTGTGACGATGCTACATCTCCAATCGAGACAGGACCTGAGGTCATTAAAGGTAACTCAGCAGGAAAAATCAAACATTTATGGATGGTGCACTTTCCAAAACATCCTGCCATCAAGAGAGAGCCTGTTTGACTTGGTGTCTGAAGGGCTGACAAGTCATGCATAGTTATGGCAGTAGTTGTGCCTTCAAAAGAAGCAGCATCTACTTACTCTGGGGAAGACTCTGGCGTGAGGCTGGACATCTCCTCTTGTGTAGGAACTGTAGAGGCAGGGGGTCCAAATATGTGAAAGGATTTATAGAAATACAGCAAATAGAATACACAAGATTGTAAAGTGGTATTTGAAAGTTGCGTGACTATAAAACATTTGCCAAATCAGCCAGGATGTTAGTACCTTGGAGTTTCCTGCGGTGGAAGCGTGGCGAGCCCAGGAAGCTGTTCTTGATGGAGTTGAGGCGCGTCCTCCAAGGCATGCCTCCAATAGAGGGGCTTGGAGGCGGTGTTGGAGTTGGGGTCCCAGCTGGGCTGTCCTTGGGTGTGTGCACCGGAGTGCCCTTTGGGGTAGGGAGGGGACTGCCCCGAGGGGAAGGGTGAGGGGTAACCTGTATGAGGGGGATAGATTTGGGTGGGTGGTCAGTTAATGGAGAAGGAGCTGGTGCAACGGGGTGAAAATGATGCAGCCGGATTGGTGACAGGGGCACCACTGGGCTGAAGGGCACAGAAAGTTGGGGGTTGGCAGCGTAATGGGTGCGGCGTACCTGGGGGCTGTTAGGGATGGAAGCACTGGTGATAGATGAAGTGGGGAAGGGGGATGGGGAGCATGGAGAAGTAGGGGTGGGAGGCACAGAAGCAGAGGATGGAGGCTGGCAGGGGCTAGATGGTTCTGATTTGGCTGGAGGTGGTGGGTCAGGTGAGCTTTCAGGTAGGGGGTTTGATCGTGTGGCTTGGAGGGGCTTTGGGGCAACTTTGGGCTTGGTGGGGAGTGTCTGTGTCTTGTTGAGTGCTTCTGGCAAGGGCTCACTGTTTGGTGCGAGTGAGTTGGGGGTGGATATTCGTGGGCCTGCACGATTCGAAGCAGGTTCTGGGGATGGACAGGGACTAGCATTGGGGGACTGGGTAAATTCTGGAGACTGGGGTGGCACACAGAACTTTCGAACAGGCTGGGTTCAAAAAGACAGGGTGCAGGGATGCACAGCACAGTAAAGCCAAGCACGGAGGCAGGTGCACGAGGAAAGGAAAATGGAGAACGTAAGGATGCATGCATAAAAAGCAAAACAAAATGTCAAGCCAGGAAAAAAGAGGCAGAACAAACAATCACACGCATAGAATAAAGAAGCAGGGAAGGGGGCAACATATGCAGGAAAGATGGAGGAATCATAACAAAAAGAAGAACAAAGCAGAAAATAATCATGACATAAAGCTTTCATATCAAAAGAAGACAAAACAAAACCGAAATGAGAGAAATAACAGCGAGCAACGTGCACAGTATTACAAATTCTAAACAAGATGCATAAAA
Source organism: Telmatherina bonti (assembly GCF_933228915.1). Lineage (NCBI taxonomy): Eukaryota > Metazoa > Chordata > Actinopteri > Atheriniformes > Telmatherinidae > Telmatherina > Telmatherina bonti. The sequence goes on along the minus strand of NC_136620.1, from coordinate 36,481,763 downwards.
AGATGGACTTCACTTGCATAAAACATAAAGGGCTCTGATGGAGAAAAGCAAGCAAACACACAGACATATGAGAGACACGAGGCCAGCTGTGAAGACAATTTGGGCAGACTCTATCACAGGAGGAAGGTAGCATCTCTGCTGTGAGATTTCTGGTTTCCTGATAGCTTTATTGATCTGTTTGACTTGTAATTGTGAAATTGAAGTCATAGCGCTCCACTATTAGCCTTAAACACAAGCCCCATTTCCAGAAACTAAGTCTGAGAAACAACCTCACACAGAGCCTCCTGCTGAGAGCACAATCCAGGCTTTGGATACGTCTGAGAAATCAATTTCCCTTTCAGATCAGCCTGACAGAACCTGTGTGGTGCGAGGAGCTCGTCTTTGGATCCTGGCTAATCTTGAGCCTTCTCAGGTTAGTCAGCTGGAAAAGTTTACCACATGCTCTCTGGCTCTGAGCAAGGAAAGGGGGATTTTCTGGAGCATTCCCTGAGCTGGATTTCCACAGAGCTCAGACCAAAAAAAACCAAGAGGGGGTGGATAATGGTTGGAGAGGATTGAGAGAATGGAAAGGAAAGATGCTTCAGGGGTGGAGAAAGTTTGCTTTGCTGTCACATCTCCTGCGTGTCTTCAGTGTGATTTATTTGGAGTTAGCAGTAGGATTCAAACTACATGGACAGACACATACTAACTGCAAAGTCTGAAGTCTAACAGGATATGAAGCGGTAATCACAGCGGATACATACTTTAATGAAACACAAAAGTGAAATAAGACCTTAAACAGTAGTTACACATTAAGTGGAAGGCTGGGCCAATACTGCATTCACACAGAACTGACAGCTTTATTTTCTCTTGCTGAAAAAAACAGGAATAAGATCTGCAGGAGATGGATGGTTGTTAACCAGGGTGAGCGAGTGTGTCTGAGCCTTATGACTTACTCGTGGGCTGCTGAGGGGACTGGTGGACAGTCCAGAGGAGGCTCCACTAATAGACCGCGACCTGTGGTACAAATGGGAAAAAAAAAAGGGGGCAGAGGTATTTAAAGGATGAGCTTTGTCTTGTTACTTGTTTTCAAAATTAGGTAAAGGTGTGAGGTTAGAAAGCCAAGCAGCACATCGCATTTAGCCCTCTTGCAAACAACATGTTCAAACTAAGAGGCTAAACGACTACAACACAGTAACAACAGCATTGCACACATTACTAATATTGACCCCCCAGCAATTTGTCTCACACCACTTAAGCTTTGGGCTCAAATATATTGATCTGATGAAATCCATAAGAAACTTTCCACACACAACCTTTAAAACTAGCTTACATTCTTTGTACAGTTTTGTTAATAAACTAAACTTTTTTTTTTTTTTTTTAGATTTTGTGCCTTTAGGCCAAGAAAATGTCTTGAAAAGGAGAAAAAAAAAAGAACATTTGGTCGAGTGCCATTTGTCATGTTTGTGTTTTTCCACACAGATGCTGTCAATAACCCCAATGAGCAGAATCCTGCTCAGAAATGAACAATCACAGCGCAATCTGTCTCCATCAAGCGCACACATGTACACACACAAACACAAAAACAACGCCTGTCAACACTTGGAAACACCAGCTGCTCAATGTCACAACACTGTTCCTTTTTGCCATTCAGTCTAACAATACCCCCTCCTCCTCCTCTCTGCAACTCAGCATTGATGCATTTGTCAACATGTGGATGAATCCACAGATCTTTTGTTTCTTTCTGAAAAGATGAAGCGAGAAAAAGCTTTCTGTACAGTTTTTGGCATTTTTTTGCTGGTTGACGACGAAGAGGAAAGTTAAAATGTTGGAAGAATGAGATTAACGGAAAACAAATAAACAATCCTACAACTGGATTTTATTTTCAGTCACATGAAATATTTTAGTCAACTCCTGAAGAAAGAAGTTAAACTTGAGCTGAAAACTTCTGCACACAGACAGCTGAAGGAAAAAAAAAAAACAACTAACATGAGTGAAGGGAAAATTTAGAGCCACCCACCACCAAGATATTCCTGTAAATCCTCCACTGCCCATCTATGAGTGTGTTTTTTTTCCTACGCGTTCATGCATGAGTAGGCGATGCTCAGACCATGTTGGCCAGGATTTCTTGTTTCATCAAGCAGCTGACCAGACTGTTGCCATCATTTACATTTAAGCCTGACTGTCCACTGAGACATGCACACATTTGTTCAGCCCAATGCTTGTAAACTAAATGGAAGCATGGGCAAAAAAACCACTGTCCATCAGGAGCATGTTGTTTGAGCTGTCTTGCATCTGTTAGTGCTGGACCAGCAGCTCTGCAAAGCTTATGTTACAGATGGTTTTGCTGTACAGTAATGGGCTGTCGGAGGTTCACCACTGCTTCAGAGCGACTGTGAATTATTATTGTTGAGTGCTTAATTTACAGTAAACGACCAGCACGACTTGGGACCCATTGATCATGCGTTAGAAAACCACAACACTATGTCATTAAGTCAGAGAGATGTAGCCAGCAAAAGCTGCTGTACTCTTCTCCGTACAGATAAATTGTGTTTGCATGCGCACAAGTATCCTGAGTGTAGTCGGGCTGAAGTATTTCATTAATGAGCTGCCGTCAAAAATGTACATAAAGTTGTATCCTGATTTATAAAAACACAAAAATTATGAATACTCAGAAACACATATGGATACTTACAAATATTAAAACATTGTTTAGGTTCTTGAAGTTCCAATAATGAATTTAATCTAATAATCGGGACAAACAAAGTGAGAAGAAGAAGACAAGAATGAGTCTTTCTGCTTTTTGCATGTCCTTTACCCATCAGTTCTTATTTATTATGAGCCCCTTCTGGAACAGGCCCCATGCGCTCATGTGAAACTCATCCAAAGTACCTGTGGTGTAATAATGTTGGCCTGCTGGAGATGGAACAAGAACAACACATTCACAGATGAGGGCATGGACTGAAATCAAAGAAAACGGAACCAAACAGATGCTGCCAGAGACCTCCATACAGCAACTGAACAAGACTGGCAAAGCCTAAATAAAAGCTGCTGCATCACCACTTTGATTTAAAGTTAAGCATGAAAAGTTCAGTTTTCTCCCTCTTTTTCTCATGACTGTTCTACCAACGAGGCAGCTTTACATGAACAGATATCCACGTATATCAACACAGTTTAAATGAGCTTCCTTCTTTGAATCCTTAAAAAAAAAAACCTCCCCGAGGACTCGATGCATTCGTTTTCATTTCATTTTTAAAACTAGGACGACCCCTGCAGTTCTGGCGGCAGAAGTCCATGTTAAGGTTTTTATTTTTTTATTTTACATAAATTAGTGTCAATAGTTTGTGGGTTAGCCAGCCTTGTTAAGATCATTCTAAGTACTCGACATTCAAACTGCATGAAGCATCTGGTTAAAGAAAAAGAGAAGAAAAGAAAATCTATTTATATTCTTCTCTCTGCACATTTTATTCCCATATTTCAGTTCCGTATCATTAACCTCCCTTCATTTCTCCTAGCATGTTAATAAAATGTAAAATTAAATTAGCTGGATTTCTTCTGCTGTGACTTTAGTTTTAAAATATCTTCTTTAAGATCTGCTTGGTCAAGAAAAGCAAACGTATTCACGCGGGGATGTGTGCATAACTGTGACTTTTATCCCAAATCTTTTCAATTATACTTCACAGGAGAAGTCAAATCAAAGCAGTAATCTCACAACTTACATGCAATATTTTACTTATACAGTGTAATTTAAGATAAAACTGTTTCTCCTCTCGTTCACTCTTCACGCTGGTGGAAACGTATCCTGTCAAAACACGTTTCAAAGTCAGTCCTTTCTCTGATGCCCTCTCATCTGAAGTTCTATGAATCCTCTGCGCTGTCGACAAAAGTTTGCTGCCGGGGCAAGATAAGGTTAGGTTCAGAGAAAGTCAGTCCAATCTTTGGACGTTATTCTGCTCTGTATGTGCTCCCCCAACAGCGGCATCAAAATACACACATGCACGCGCATGATCAAACAAAGCATACACAAACAAGCGATAAAAAAGACAGAAAAGTTATTTTTCAAAAGAAAACAAACACACCCAAATCCAGATTTGCACAGACATCTTATGCTAATCTGTCCCAACCTCCCACTGATCTGAGTTCTAATTTGCAGCGAGCAGAGAAGAGACATATAGCTGGAGAGATATTTGATTTGATTTGGAGGCAGAGGGGCTGCAGCGTAACACCCCTCCATCTCCAATCTACAACAGCCGATAAGGAAGCCAGACAAAGTAAAACTAGCAGCATTTCCACATTAGCATAGCAATTCCCTCTATCAGCCGGGGCGTTTGGCACTGAAGGTCAGCGGTACACGAGGGACCACAGGAAAGCGAGAAAGATGCTAAAAGGGAGGGGCTTTTGCAAGAAAACTGTGCATAAAAGCATCTAAAGTAGCATAGAAGAAAGATGCAGGCAGTAGATAGGATTCAGACACAAACCCATTTCAAATGCTAAGACAGCAGAGTGATCCTATTCAAAATTACTCGGCCTCCTTGAAACAAAGGTCTGGAATGCTTTTTTCCTCTGACCTTTGTGGTCATATATGAGCTGGTGTTATTATTAATGCTCAAAGTCATTGCAAATAGCTGTCTTTGGGATTCTAGGCACAAATGAAAGAGTTAAAGTCAGAGTGAAGGGCAGAAGAAATCAGTGTCTTCTCTAACGCAACCTTTAAATAAAAACGAGATAAGTCTTGGATCGCCCGAAGGAATGGAGCGGAGTCGAGGCGTTGATGAAACAGAAGACGATGAATTCAGAGACACCAGAGGATGGATAGAATAAAGCAGAAATGTTTAGAGGTGGAAGTTACTGAAAACTGCTGAAGTGGCCTCAATCTGTGAAATGAAGTGGGAGATTCTTGATATTTTGCGTTGGCAAAGTACTGTGGCGACAGGTTATTAATACATCTGACATTTAGAGATGCATATTTGATTTTACGACTTGAGAATTTTTTTATATATCTATCCACTGGGCAAACTTTCAGCTTCTGCATTTATGTTGTATAGCTCTGACTATCGTTAGGCAAATCAGGTTTATCGCCTGCTCAGGTTCACTCTTCCTCTCTGTCACAAATGTCACTACCTCTGAGCAGAAATGTGCAGTGTGGTGATATGTTGGTTATTGAAATAAGACGAGGAAAAGGATTTTAAATCATTGCTCTGTGCCTTGTGGGGGTGTGGTTCTGGCGTGATGCGGGCATTTCTAAAATAGTAGAATAGAGAAATATTCAGCCAAGTAGAGAAAGTGGGACACGGTATGGGAGAAGTGATTATCAATGCATCCAGATTAAGAGAGGAAGAGATAATTGAGTTAATGCTGGAACGGGCGGGGGATGTTGATACTGAGGCTCTGAATTACAAATGTGCGGTCCACTTAAGTTTCAGATTTAAATTAATTAAGAGTTATGTAAAAGTTTTGGAACTGCCACCCCCCCTAATAAATCTAGATGAGTTAAAGCTGCTCAAAATAGACCTCTGAAGCCGTTTTAGCTCCACATGAATCACTCAGCAGAAAGCACCGCTGCATCTTTTTCCTGTTTTTGCATGGGGAGGAGGCGAGACATGGAGCGAGAGAAGGTGAAAGCATGAGGAGTAACAGGCATTTGAATACCTTTCTTCTTTGCTGCATTTTGTTCTGGCGTCAGGAATATCCAAGCTTTTACTGTACACTGATTTACTACGGTGAGACAGGAGACAAAGTGAGCAGAGAGTCAGTGTCTGTTTACGTTTGTCTACAGTGTAGTCTGCTGACACTGGATCCAGACTAACTGTCAGAGCTGCTGTAACACCACCTGGCTGCAAGACGCCACCCACACACACACACCACCACACACAGCTAAGTCTGTCTCTATCCATTCATAAAAATATTGATTTTTATTTGTCCAGCTTTGTGCATACCTTTGTCCGTGCTGTGTCATGTCGATAGCTCTCCTAGCCGGTACAGGTGAACCTCCGTCTGTCACACTGAGCACCTCCATGGACTTCCTCTCTGGTCTCCTTTTGCCGTGACGGTTCAACATGGGGGAGTCCACCCTCTTTCTTGGGGGATCTGTGTAAGAGAGAGCAAAACATCGATTGTGAATAAACACAAAGCATCTGACATGTCCACAAGTTAATGCGTTTATTTGTACATATCGAGCTATTGTCTGCGTCACATGTACACGCGTGAGTTTGACTGATGTTCAGCACTGATCACATCGACGTTCTAACTAATAGAGAGTAAGTAATGGTTTCCTCCCAGACCTTGAACTAATGGCCAATGCATTGACTGTATCACATTCACTGAAGGAGGAGTCTATTCATCAAAATGTCGGTATCTAACTGCACACACACACACACACACACACACACACACACACACACACACACACACACACACACACACACACACACACACACACACACACACACACACACACACACACACACACATTTGCACATAATACTACAACTATTGCAGTGCTCTTGTCAGAAAATAATCCTGGCAGGAGTCAAGTAGGAGCATCTTTGTCTGCTTGGGCATCTGAGGGCTTGTGTCTTGTTGTGCGTCTCTTTTTCTGATGAGTTAACACCTGAACTGAAGCAGAAATCCAATAGATAAGTTCCATTTGAGTTGCCATTTTCCACTGAGAAGGCTTTTTATTTTCAATGATCAGAGAGCATTTTTTTTTCTCAAATGGAGAGTGAATCCACTACAGCTGGAACAGGAGACAGCTCAATTTCTTCAGAGGGTTAAGGCACAGTGAACATAAGCATGAGCTTTTTGCAGAGCTCCATATCTGGACTGGTTTGCTTTATTTAAATAAACAGTTATTTATAACTTTCATATAACATATAGATGCCATATAAATGTGTGAATAATATATTTAGAGCTTTCTTTTTCATTTGCGACAATTTATTTGTGAATGTGTGCTCATTTTATGTGCACAATGGTTCAAATTATGCACAAAAGGTTCTGATCACAGCCTGAATATCATCAATTCTGTATTTGACTGGAAATGGCTTGCCTTCATCAGCTCCCTGTGAGAAATGGTCGTTACTGCAGTGGTAAGCATTCTCACACAAGAATGCTTCTTACTGCAATAATTTCTCCTTTTCCTCTTATTTCTTTTATTCATTTATCGATCTAATAAATCTATCAAGTTCAAGGTGGAAACAGGCTCGCTTCCTGTCAGTGTTGTAGTATTTTAATTCCTTTTTGTGCTTTTTGTGTTTTCCATAATTTTAGACTGTTGTTGTGGGCTGGACGGTGTTGTGACGGTGGCACCGTTGCCTTCCTTTGGGTGGGTGGGTGGGGGACTGAATTAAGCCTCATGGAGAGGAATTTGCTTATTCTTTCTGTACGTGTGTGTGTGTGTGTATGTGTGTGTTCTCTTCAGGTGCAACGGCTTCCTCCAACATAAACATGCATATTGGATTAATTGATTGCTCTAAAGTGTCCCTTGGAGTGAGTATGAGCGTAAATGGTTTTTTGTCTCTGTGTTGGCTCTGTGATGGACTGGCAAACCGTCCAGAGTGTACCGTGCATCTCGCCCAGTAGCTGCTGAGATGGGTCCAAACCCCTCCCCCCTGCATTGGCATGAGCGGGTATAGAAAATGGATGGACGGATTGATGGATGGACATTTAATGCAGTATGAATGCTTGTGTGGACCCATTTCAAAAACCAGATAATACATCTCAATAACATTGAACTATTGTGGGTTTTTTTTTACTGGTGGAAAAAAAAGAAAAAGATTTATGTTCTATATCTGTTCTACTTGTTCTCACCAATCTCATTGCGAGGGGGAAGGTTCTGGTCCTCTTGACTGGGGTACCTCTCCTTACGATCCAGTAGCAAAAAGTAGATCATCTTCTCTTGGTTCTCACTGCAAAGAAGGGATTATACAAAGGAATATTCTCAGGAAAATTTCCCCACATAGTTCTTATTTTAACATGCACATAATCAGGCTTGGTTCTGCACAAAAATACACAAAATCACATAAATTCAGTATTTACCAACAAGACCTGTCACTCGACTGTTATTCTTAAATTTTTTAATCTATTATTTTGAGGGGTGTGCACAGTGAAGAGATGAGATACACTGCTTTAATCTTTAAAACAGGTTTATTTCTCAGATCATTTAGCAATTACCTAATGTAATTCATCCATTTTCTTTAGAAGACAGTCTACCTCCATATGCAGAGCTTAGTGGCAAATATCAAGTATCAAAACATTATGAGTTCGACCTTTTCTTTCTCAGCGAATCAGGAAATGTAATGTCTTCAGCCTCTATGCAACATTCTCTATGCAAAACGCGCAGGGACTGGCCCTCTATAATAAAGACAGATTGGAAAGCAGTAGGAGGCAAAGAGACAACGACCTGCAACTTCAGCTAAAATGAACCGGGGAAAGGGAGATCGGGACCACAGATTTTCCTCCCATGCAGCACTATTACAAGACTGTCCCTGGAGAAAGGAAGCAAGTGGAGGAAATGGCTAGAGGGCAGAGTGATAGAGCAATGCTTGTTTAGCATTAAATGAGAAAGGCATATGGTTTAAAAAAGGGTAAAAAGAAAAGAAAGTCTGCAAAGTTGTGGGTTCAAATTAGCTACAAGCATGTGTGAAAGACTCCCAGCATGGATGGGAATTTATGAAAGCGAAACACAAGCATGTGATGCTGAGACCCAAACATCAGAAGCAGAACATCAAGCATGTGACCTGCGAGTGTGCTCGTAAACCAGGATAAGTTTGGAGGGAATGTATCCAGTGGCAAAGCGGTGTAAGCACAGTGTGATAGCGGTTAAGTGATCTATGGCTTCTGACATCTAAAGTGACAGCTTCACAGGATTTCATAAGAGCCGGGAAAAACCACGGCTGACTCTGCACACAGACACTAGAACACACCCATCCTTTGATGGCTGCCGCCTTTTTAACATTATTTCAGCCCCTTTCCACTCTCCTCGTCTTCAACGGTTTCTCTTTTCTCATTATAATCCTCTCCTGACTGCATCATTTAAAACTTCTGACTTTCATTCTTCTGCCTCCCTTTTGTATATCCGTTCACTCACTCGTCTGAGAGCAGGTCTTTCAGTAGCTTGTTTTTGTCTCTGAAGCAGCCCAGGGAGTGCATGCTGTCCAGGACATCTGGGTCGATGTCGTCTGCTGAGGGCAGGCTGCGAATGGTCACCTTCCTGGGCACAGGTTGCTCTGGCTCCGGTTCATTTTTCCCCCCTCTGAGAATGTAAACAAATCACAGCACAAGTAATTAAACGTTTAACCACTGCAGCTCCTACTTTTGTGATATTCAGGGAGTTATAAATGCATTTGCTGTTTTACTGTGAGCTGTTCAGCAGCCTTCTGAACTTCTGGTATATAAAAACAGTTATTTAAAAAGAACTTCATCATTTCTTCTGCTTAAATGATTGTGCCTATACATTTCAGAAAATCAACAGGTGTCAAAATATTCTTGAAGATTCAGATGGATGACTCAGTCAATAGTTTTAATTTACGAGCCTTCTTCATCATCCCCTCATTTTCTACAAACATTCTCCCAGATACATCCATGTTTTGTTTGCCAGTTTCAAGGAAAGCATTGAAATATACATTGAAGCTACATTTGCAAAACATGTTCTAGATGCTTTTTTTTTTTCTAGAGTTCTATGTTTAAAAAAAACAACAACAACAAGAAAAACAGCTTCTGTTTCTAAACATGTGCCAATACTCTCAAACTCGGATATTTAAACAGATTTGAGTCAATATGCTCCTCATTATTTCTTTCCCTGAATCTATTATTTTTTCTACGGTGAGCTCAGTGAAGCATGAACCTCATCAGCAGCAATCAAAAATGACACAAATCTCCCGTTATATCTCTGCTCTAAACTTGTGAACCGATGCTTTCACCCCAACTTACTCCCAACAACACAGAGTTCAACTACGTTCCACCTCTGATGGTGTAAAAAAAAGACTAGATAAATCAAAACACCTTGAAGGTTGAAATGACTCTATTTTTATTTTATTAAAACTTTTTACAAGTAAGAAAGGTTCTGACTATGAATGCTGGAATCTTAGTACATGTAAAAACCGAGGCGAGCCCGTCTTGCAGCCATTCAAGCAGCGCATGCACAAGACTGAGTCTAGTCTTATCATTCTCTTTATGGATGGCTTGTTAACTAAATAACAAGGTTTACTTAATAGAAAAAATACAGAATTTTGCTTATTCTGAACCACACGGCACAGACTCAGGTGCCTTTTTAATGCTTGTGTGGCCATACAGAGAGCAGCTTGGATCAGAAAACCACACATAAGCAACCAGTGTTAAGTTTATGGTATATAAGTATATGCATCATATATTCATTTTTTTTATGCTGGGATCAATAGAAGGTCAATTTATCACTTTAGTTAAAGAAAGGTGTTTCTGCTAAACTGGTTACTAGACTTTGTTTTTGACTTATCTGAATTTGTGGACAACGTTTTAGCCTGTGAAATACGGACTTGTGTTTTTCTTGACCACAGATGAGGTGCTCAGACTCTGGAAAAGTGCTGTGTTTATTATAAAAAGATTCCCTGTCACTCATTTATTTGTTCACTCATTCAACCAGTCACTTGACAAGCCAGCCTGCTGTGCAGAGACAGGCAAGCATGCAACTTTCTCACTGACAAAACTCAAACTACATTAGTCTCCTCTCCCAGCTCTTGTCTGCTCTTGTTTCTTTTATCAGTCTTGCTGTCTGTTTGCATAGTCTTTCAGCTGAGGACAGAAACCATAACTCAGTCTCTTCCAGGACTCACACACTCCTCCCATTATTCATGTCTGCTGCTGCACTACAACAAAAATTATGTTTAAGTTAAATATGTACAAAAAAAGATTTAAAAAAAACAAACTATCATGATAAACCGATAATTTCAAGAATATTTAAGTTAGCATTTTAAAAGCTAACGAACCATAGGGTGACTTTTTATGCACTATATTTGTAGGATGTCTGCATGCAGCTTCACTCTGTTACTTCATGTGAAGAATGCTGCGAAAACTTTCAAAAAATTAATGTTAGCTTATGAAGGTGGATATGCTTGGTTGTAAATATTAAACGCTGACTACGTGGAGGTTAGGTGGGTTCAGCTTCTACATCCCTGCTTGTTCCTTCCGGCCTTCTCACTGTTCACTTGACCATATGCTTCACATCCTCTTTCATGCACTACAAATTTACCCCCACATTCCCCAGAGTGAAGCCATGCCCTGCATAAATGTACTCTGGTGTATATAGCTGAAGCTCAAAGTCATTTTTCATGCAGTAGCTCCCTTCAGGTCTACATTCCATGCAGGAACGTCTAACGAATGAGATGAGTAGAGGGGAGGAGAGAGGTTAAAAAGACGGAGGAATACTCACATGTACCATGTGTGCTTCTGGATCTGTTCTAACTGTGAAAGACAGGAAGAGGAAAACCGCAAATTAGGACACAAAGCCTTAAATGCATTCAGTAGTTCCTACTTTTGACAATACTGATATGATATAAATCAGCAAAACATTAAGGAGAGAAGTGAGTGCAATAAACAAGAAATGATTCCTGCAAATAGAAATGTTGGGCATTGTATGGCCTCTGCAGGTGCTCAGCTTACTGGGTCAAAAGAGAATGAAACAGAAAAATGCAGGCAGATTCTGCAGCAGAAGTAAATAATAAGCCCTTTAAATATTAATATTGCCAATGGAGAGAAGAATGCATTAAGGAAAAGAGAGAGAGAGAAGTTGGAGTGCAGAAAGAGTTTATAGGAGAGAGGTGATCTAACTGAGCTTAAAACAGAGAATATTATCTCCCTCACACATGCTGCTGACCCTGCCAAGCCCTCTGGTCTGAAGGGAACCTACCATTCTCAATCTCTCCCAGTCTCTCACTCACACACACTCACACTCGCTCCCTCAATACTACTCTTGTCATCACACTTCTAATGTGGCCACTTTGTCAGCAACACTGTCAACATGGTCTTTTGCCAATAACACAAAAGCAAAGAGAGACAGAAACAGTGAGCCAAAGGCCAACAAAGAAAGATGTCTGCCACAGTGACTCCACTGTGTTTCAGCTGCCCACAGAGGGAAACCGGATCAATGTCACGTTTGGGACTTTTTTTTTGTTTGCTCATGCTTCTGTTGTGGAACCGCAGGAGATACACATAGCAGTTCTAATTATTGTCACTTATTCAGAGGGGTTGTGTATGTGTCTCCATCGATATCTTGACGTTTCCACCCTCCCAGAGGATCCACCTCTGTGTTGTAGAACCGATGAATGCCTTCGTGTGATATTAGTGCAATCACAAAACAAGGCAGATGGTGGTTAGTGACTGCAGGTGACTCCTGACTGCATCTGCAGAGGTCACAGTATTGACAGAGACACCGTGGCTGTCAGACACAGGCCAAAGGGTGACTGAGTCTCTCCGCCTTTTATTGAAGGCCTGGAGGCAGGAGACTCGTATCACACACACACACTTTAAAGTGATGTGGTTTGAAATGCAGAATCCTATCAATTGGACTCTAAATGTCACAAGCAATTCTGTTGTCAGGCAGAAGGAATACTGCTGTAGGTTGGGTTAAGGGTTATTTATGGCTGCAAATGAGGGTATCCACTGTCCTATGTGCAACATCATTTAACATAATGTTAATATAAACTTGTACTTATTCAAGTTCAGACTTTTATTCTTTGTTCTTGTTTCCTGAAAATCTCAAAACTTCATCTACACCCTCAACTTGTGCTTTTATTAAAGAATTTTATCCCCCCCCCCCCCCCCCCCCCCCCCCTTTTTTTTTTTTTAATGTAATGATCTAGTCAAGACTTTATCATCCAGATGTTACATGGAAACATCCCACTGTTCATTTGAATAGTAAGGAAGAGATGGTTGTGTTGAGGTGTTCGACCCACTTCCCTCCAGGGTCCAAAGACAGGAAATAAAGAGAAAAGCTTTTATTGGGCTAAGCCCCTTAAGCTCATCTATATGTACCCTCCCACACAGTCACTGGGGGCAAAGTTTTGTGTACTTACATGCATCTGCTAATAAATCTAATTAACAGAAAGTGACAAAAGATGTATAATAACAGTCTTAACGTTCTCTATTTGGCTTAATAAAATTAATCAATATTATCAGGATAAAAATAATCCAAAAATGAAAATAATGTCACCTTCCCTCATCTCTGCCCTTGGGCGTGCTTGCCTCATGCCTGACTGAGCAGTCACCACTAAACTACAAGAATGCTGGAAGTGAAAGGCTATTTGACATTCTGTGAGCTTACAACACATCCCTAGAGCTCTGTTTGGAGTCCTCATGCAAAAGAGGGGAGCAGACAGGTAGCAGATTTTCTCCCAGCAGTTTGGTCTGTGTGTAACCCTTTACTGAGGACATTACTGGTGTCTGGTGGACATATCTGGGGATCTCAGGGTGACCTGCCCTCGTCAGGGAAAGGGAGCAGAAGAATAAAGGAGATCATGTGGACACAGCATAATAAAAAAGGGACGATCTTTCCAGCTCATGCTGCTTATCTGTGGTGCTCACCACGAGACTGCCAGTTCTCTACATAAGCATTTTTTTCTTTGCAGCTTTTTAGTGTCACGAAGATTTATGTTACTTCTGTTTTAGTTATGATGACATTATGAAAGATAAGCTCAGACATGGGGAAATGGAGCACCAACAGGAGTGTCACCACATTTCCTTACAGGCACGCTCATGAAACAGTTGCACTGATTCATTGAGATACCTTGAATACCAACAGAGAGAGAGAGATTTTGTGGCACGTGCGTGCGTGAAAATCTGTGGGGTTATTTTGTGTGTGCGCCCATACAGTAACGTGTGACTGCTTGGAGTGCTGCGTGCTTTCATTCTCTCAGTGTGAAAAGCAAAACAAAACTCAAGGGCAGCGCTATCTATCTGTTCTTATTATTTACATGTCCCTTTGTCCATTTCTCCCTTTCTCCTGACTTTCTGCCTTCATGTCCTCACTTACTCTTCCAGCCCCTACGCCAAGGTGATTGGCTGCTCTGTAAATACGGACCGGCACTGCGATGAGTAAACAATTAAAAAAAAAAGGGAGCGTACACAAGCAGCAACCCTGTCCTGAAGTCACCCAGTGGGCATAAGGACAAATTCTAACTAAACTGGCAATTAGGCAAACCTACTTGGAACAGGGTCAAGAAGAATAAATAGATAAGCAAGAAAACAACGGCTGGCTTGATTTTAGTTTGCCATGTCTCCTTAGAGTTTTACCCTTCCTTGCTCGGAGTCCAAAAATACAATCATCCTGCTTTTAATACAGACAGAAAAGACTTTTCCTGAATCGTCTTCTCAGATTATATCAAAATATAATTAGCTTTTTCTCTAACATATTTAACACCCACTCATGGTCAGAGATTACGGACGACAACATTTCAGGGCAGATATCGGTGCACCTTTTAAGCAGTAAAAGGAAAGTGAGGATGCAGTTAACACAATGCCGTTTAATCATATTAATTATTGGGAGGATTGCATTCCAAGTATCTTGAACTTTCAACGCCTGTAGATTCAGTTTTATCTGCTTCTGTCTCTGCATGCTGATTAAACGAGGGTGATGTTGGGCCTCTGTGGGGACACTAAAGACCTTGTTCCTCCTCTCAACGTTAACAGCTCTTAATGGCTGCGGCTGTAAATATAGTCTTGTTGTTTCTTTGTAAAGAGGAACAGGGTTATGATCAGTAGTTACTGGTGGTGATTTCTGCCTGGAAATCTAAACTTATGAAGTGTTTAACAACGTTGCACAGTCCTATAATTCAGGTGTTCCGTCTCTCAGTCTGTAGTAGCTCTACGAGTATTTTAATGTAGAGTAATACACCACATAATACTTTAGGCTGTGAGTCAGATTATTACCTCTGCCAAGGTGGAGGACATGCATTTGTGTATTTGGTGGTTTTGGTTTGTCTGTCTGTTGGCAACATAACTCGAAAGGTTTTAGACAACTTTTGATAAAATTTTCAGGAAATCTAAGAAATGAAAAAAGAACTAGCATTTAGACTTTGGGGTGATCCGGATAAGCACACTGATCCAGAAATTTCTTTATTATAGTGGGATAAGAATAATTTGGCTTTTAGAGCTTCAAACTAAAAGATAATGTCCACAATCATTAGCAAAAAAGCAAAAAACTAAAAATGACAATGGCTTGGCAGAGGTCTCTGTGTGTCTCTGAGTCTTTCAGTTTACTATAATTGTAGCATATTTATCAGTACATGCATCTATGGTTTATTACAAATGAAACAACTCGCTTCAGTCCTGTTATCACTCTGTTGGGATGATTTTCTACGAGCTTTGTGAACACCAAATTATGAAGAACTTAAGAGAAGGAGAAGTTAAAGGAAAACATTGGTTTATTTACATGCCTGAATGTATTCCCACATGCTCTGAGGGCAAGCTGTGCACACAGACTGTGTGTGTCTGGTTGTAATATAACTTTCTTTACATTAATAAAGTGGCAAAAAAAAAAAAATGAAGATGCAGATTTTGAGTCAATACCAAATTATAAATTAGCAGATTTTGCAAAGCAATGGAAAGATCCATTAATCCTAGCAAGTTCCTTCTTCTCTTTTCTTTCTCTATCACTTCCCTTCTCCACTAAATTTGTCATTTTTCAACCAAACAAAAGAAAATTCAACCAGGTAACAATAACAGTAGAAAGAGTTAATGTCCAGTCCAAACACAACATCCATGTTTTCTACAGATCTATATCAGAGAAAAAGCTTTCTGATGATGCACAGCTGCATTTCTCTGACTGGTTCATTATCAAAGCTTATGAAATAATTAATAGCAGCTTAGCACCATTCGTCATACGTGCACTTTTCATCCCACGAAAAGTCTAAATATTTCTGTGAAATAATGCTGCAAGCTGCCTTCCTCAAGCATGAACCATTAAGGCTGAAAGCTATGTCTATAAATGTTTCATGCACCAGAGAAGTCAAAAGTAATGAGCTGAGTTTAAATCATAAAAACATGCACAAAAAGAGAGGAGCAGAATCAAAATCCTGCTTTTTTTTTTTTTTTTAGTGAACTGACCGATAGTCTTTTGGAGGCATCCACTTCAATCATGCCACGAAGAAGATTTTGACAGTCTGGAGGAATGAAGTGTGGCATATGAAACACTCCCAACTTCACTTTCTCCAGAAGATTCCTTAGGTTGTCATCATCAAACGGCAGGGCGCCCTGGAGAAATACAGAATCAGACAGATAAGGGATGGCGATACTGGAATGATATGGCTCATAAAAAAGGTAGAGAATACACAGTTTGTGCTTAATTCCACAGCTGCAAACAAAAAGAAAAACATCAACAGGAAAAAAAAACATTTATCTGAGCATAAAAGAAGAAATAAGACTATGAATGAATGAGTGAATGAGCCCCAGCTACAGAAACAAAATCACAATTTCAGTTTTAATCCTGCATGTCTCAGCCTGTTTAACTCCAGGTGGGGTAAAATAAATAATAAACAGCGGTGAGCTGAAAACAGGACTTTTCCTGATAATTACCCAGATTTCTCATTTACCTCCTTCATTTAGCATTCTCTCATCAGAGTCATTTATCAGACAGTGCTGACACTTCACAGATGTGACTGTGTGATGAATGGCAACCTCCACCAGAGGAGAAGATGGAGGGGACAGAACAGGGGAGAGAGACCGAAAAGATTGGCTGAAAAATGAAGAGGTTGGGAAAAAAAGGAGAGGCTTGTGTAACAGATGATCTGAGCATAGGCTAACTGCTGGGGAGTATGCGTGTCTCCTGCAATCAGACAAATGGCTATCTCGCAGCCAGACAGCAGAATGAAACAGGAGAGAGACAGTGTTGCATCTGCAGGCAAACAGAAAAAAAAGAAAAAAATTCCCGACAACTTTCGAGTGGAGAATTTTCCCGATCAGAAAATGGTAAACAACGTCAGGTTAATGCAACGTAAAAGCATAGACGTCTGGCCGTAAAGCAAGTGTGGACACATATATGCGATGGAAAGAGTGAGTGAGGAAGAAAAAAAATAAAACGATGACAAATACACAGGGCCTGTGGCGAGAAGTTGCCTTGTCAGCGTTGGTATTTATTTTGGGCTCTCTTCTTTCAGCTTGGCTGTATGAATTATTCATAAAGCAGGAGTGTGTAGGAACTCCAATACAGCTGTTGATGAAACAAAGCTTGAGGGCTGCACGGCTGGGGAACCATAGACATAATGTAGCTAGAGAATAGACCTTATTATGAATACAGCCTTCTGTGTGGATACAGGATAATGAATAAAAAGATGCTTCTATTTTCTGATCCACAGTTGCGAAAGAATTATCTGCTTTGGGGCCTTCGGAACATTTTTGGATAAAACCCTCTAAATGCTGTGATTTTGACTCAAGCTCCAGGATACTTGAGGTTATATTTAAGACTCATCATCATCCTTGCACCATCTTCTCTTACTATTAAGCTTCACCTTTGATTCAACTGCAGTTTAGTGAAGTTAAAACTTTTCTTTCCCAAGGTTACGATTCGCTTTCGTTTGTTTTACTTTGAGACACAACAGTTTGCAACAGGGATCCTTAATCCTGGTCCTCTAGGACCGGCGTCCTGCAGGTTTTCCAAGTGTCCCTGCTGCACCACACCTGATTCAAATCAATGTGTATTTAGCAGACATGTGCAGAGCTTGTCTGAACATGATTCAGGTGTGTTCCAGCAGGAACACTTTGAAAACCTGCAGGACACCGGTCCTTGAGGACCAGGGTTGGGGATCCCTGGTTTGCAAGATAAAGCTAAGCATCATGTTTAATAGGATAAGAGAGCAAAACTTTGTTGAAAAATGGCATTTTGCTACATGACTGCAGGGGAATTTTACAGTCCAGTCATAGTCAGTCAAGAGCAAGTTGACACTCACCACCAAAAGAGCAAAAAGAATGACCCCACAGCTCCAGACGTCTGCTTTCCTTCCATCATACTTCTCCCCCTGAAGGCAAGAGACATTGTTAGGCGAGCTTGGACATGTTGCAGAGGACAGTGAAATAAGAAACATCATTAACTTATGTAATTAAGAGAAAGAATATGGTGAGTCAGCAGAGAAATGACTTACCCTGATGACTTCTGGACATGCGTAGTGTGGAGATCTGTTGTGGAGCAAACAGCAAACAATTAATAAATTAGAGAGTTTAGAAAAAGACAACAGACATGCAAGTTGTTGAGAGACTTCTCCATTTGTGCAGCTGGATTGCTAAATGAGTCATTCGCACAGTGACAGTGCAGCTGACATTAAACAAGCGTAAAGGACTGTCCAAAACACACAGAAGGCAGTAAATGTATGAAGTGGACATGGTCTGAGGTGCGCTTCATAAGTTTAGACATTCTGAGGGGGTTTGGACGTCCTCCTGCTTGCTCAGTCAAGGGCATCTTCTCACAGCAGACAGTGAACAGACCCACTAATCTTTACAGCCTCTGGATGGACTGACAGTAAAGCCAATGACTAGATTGACACATCAATATCATATGAAGATTTATGGAGCTACCTCGCAAAAGCTGTCCCATACGACAGTGGCTACGGATGAGTGCAGCAGAGGAGCGACTTGTCATTCCAGTCGTAAACTGTTGCCATACTTTGACATTCCCATATTTCCATATTAATTATGTCGGGTAAAAATGAAATCTATGCATTAGTCCATGATAAACTAGATTAAATAACCTGTGATGTAGCTTTAGAAAGCGGCTCACTTGTCTCCTTAAATCTCTCTGGCCAGTGAGATGTGTCTCCCACACACTTCACTCAGTCTAATACCAGGATATCTGATTTTAATGAGGGACTATCTAGTCTGTAAACATGGCACCCATTAGCTCTGCTGTTTTCTCACGTGCTCATGAATGCTGGCCTTGACGGCCCAGCTCTTCGAGCTGTCAAAACACTGTCCGATAATAACCCTGCCACCATGTCAACGGGGAAAGTTCAAATGCGAGTCTATGCAAATATGTCCTTCCTGATTGCATGTGTCAAAGTGCATTATGCAGATGTGTGAGGAATGGAAACAAACAAACAGAAAAAGAAGAATGACATTTGCACTAGTTACGGCTCATGAGCACTGCAACTGCAAGCCTCAGCTTGAATCTGCATAGATGTGAAGTCATTATTTGCATCGATTTTAGGCTGGTAAAGGTGCAGCCTGGAAATAAGTGACTTAGCTGTCTAAAATATTTCATCATTATAACAAAACTACTTCACTGCTTCATACTCTTTGCTGTTCTCCACGTTTTGATACTGCTCAGATTCACACTCGAACAAAATCTGTCATCACGAAGCCTCACTCTCCACATTTGCATTAATAGCAACAGAACTTCAGCTAAACGGGCTCAAGTTTGCTCGAACAACTCATTAACCCAACACGACCTGACAATATTCCAGAGAGCTTGTTGCAGAGTCAAGGAGATTTAGTTTTTCAGTCTTTAGATGCAGCATTTCACAGGTCCAGCGGGTTGATGCCAGACGGCTTTGGAGGAAAGTCCATCACAGTCAGCATTCTCTTCAGAAAGTTCCTGCAAAGCTTTGAGGTGTGAGCAGGCAAAAGAGACTGAGACCTGAATGCGCCACACAGCTTGTTTTATTGTAGGTTTGAAATACCGGCATTTTTCTCTCACCAGTCTAATGAATACACCCACTCTGTAAGGTCAGCAAAATCTCCAACCTGGATTCATCCATAAATAAGAGTCTTCTGTCATTTGTTGTGAAATGTGAGCACATCTTTGCCAATTCCATCCAGTTTCCACCCAGAAAAGCTGTTCAAAATGCTACTAAGATCTCCCTTCCATGGAATCATTACGTGGAGGTTTCTATTTATTTATCTTTGTGAATAAAGAAAACTCGTCTGTAATTAATCCATTTATTTGAACAAAGCTGGATGTGTTGATTCTCTGGTTACATCTTCATGTTCAGTTGCCTTTACAGACTTTCCATACAACTTATTCCAGATTCAGAAAGTTCTTCACTGTAGACAGGATTTCTTCTTTCTTTTTTCTTACTTTGGAGAAAGTCTAATTTAGCATGTGTTGTAAATTCTGTGAACGACTTTGGCTTTGATTAAGTCATGGAGAGAAAATACTGAGCAAGAATTAATCAAATTTAGTCTGCTTCTCACCACAAATCCATTAATGATATTCAAGTCACACTCTCACACAGTCTTTCTCAGGGTCAGGGGTGAAAATGTAGATGATGACACAGAGTTATAGAAAACAAATGCATTTTATCTGTTCGAGATCCAAAATTATAGGTATCAGTCAGGACTGGGGGAATATGACTCCATTAGAGAACATATACTTTCTAATCTGAAAAAAGTACACACACACACACACACACACACACACACACACACACACACACACACACACACACAATAAATATATATATATCTCTAAAAAAAAAACAAAAAACAAAAAAAACTCCTGCCTTACCCACCCCTCCCATCTCCCCATCTCTTCTGTCATCTCTTAAGCTCGGGTTCTCTACCAGAGTCCTGGGAGCTTGAGGGTCCTACGCAGCATCTTAGCTGTTCCTAGGACTGTGCTTTTCTGGACAGAGATGTCCAGAAAAGACGGAGATGTCTGTTGTTTCACCAGGTATCTGTTGGAGCCACTTCTCCAGTGTGGGAGACATGGCCCCCAGTGCTCCGATCACTATAGGTACTACTGTTGCTTTCACCCTCCAGCCCTTCTCCAGTTCTTCCTCGAGGCCTTGGTACTTCTCCAGTTTTTCATGCTCCTTTTTCCTGAATTTCTCCTCAATGTGTGCACACATATACATATATATAAAAATATATACATATATATATACATACATATATATACATATATATATATATATACATATATATATATATATATATATATATATATATATATATATATATATATATATATTATATATAAATGTGTATATATACACACACACATGTACACGACTTTGTCCGACTAATGACAACAACAGTGTACCATGTTTGAGGCAGGTTTTGAACAGTGGCTCCATATTTAAAGACATTTACAGCTAGAAAAACACAATAGGACACTCAATGCATTTTGATCGATCCAGCAGAGAAACACACCAGAATGGGTCTTGTAGTGCTGGCGGTCTAGAGATATAGGAGATTTAAACAGGGCTTAATGAATGAAAGTTACCAAGATGTGCTCTAGCAGTACAGCGCATGATGAAAACCTTTTTTTTTTCTTTTTTTTTTTTTTTAAAATAAAAGCATTTAATTTAAATACAGCCTGTAAATGTGCATGAAATGGACTCTTAAAACTGAAGCGCACATCAGTGTCAGACTGTGTAAGTGCAGCTACATGTCAAAACCACAAGTATTCACTGGGTTTATTAAGATTAGAAGTCCAGCATAGAATGCTGTGAAGTATGGGAAATACTCTAAAAACAGTGAAGGAAGCAACATTGATGTACTTTGTGATGTTCATATGTTTATCTCCTCTTAATGCCCCCTGTCACACTATAGAAGACAATTTCCTTTAATCATTGCAATAATGATTCAGTAAATAACCAGCATGGTTGAACTCACAGCTAAGCTTGTTTAGAGATTGTTTTGGATCCATGTTTGTATGTTCTAGCCTATTGCTCTGCTCATTTATATATCTAGAAGTTACATGGATTCATGTACTGAATGTTCTCCAAGGGTCCCCCCCCCCATTCTGTACCTGAGGCAAGTCTCATCTCCACTCAGCTCCATTACCCAAAGCAAATGGAATACATTTGTGTCATCTGCTGCGCGGCGAGAGGGGACCCAGATAAATGTGTTTAATTAAAAACTGTCATATCTGCACTTAAGAGATGGGACAGTCAAAGGAGCATGAATAATCAATAACCACAATTGCGGTGCGTGTGGCACATGTATTAGACACCAGCATGCATATGCACACAGTGGCAACAGATTTCTGAGACATGTCTGCATACGGAATGATGATGGGGCTGACTGTGGAGGAAACAGGAAAAAAAATAAACAATGAAAAAAAACAGAAGATTTGGTATATGTGTCTATGTCTCTGTAAGACATCTCCATGTTCTACTTGCAACAAGTATCTCTAGCACTTTTTAAATGCACACACGGGGAATGAGCAGAGGCACTGCACCTGGATTGGCTTTTGAAAAAAGAAAAGCTGCTCAGACTGGCAGCAGAACAAAAAAAAAAAAAAGAGTTGGTCTCCAGAATACTGCTGACTGAGAGCTAATACATATGGCTTTTTTGGGAAACAGAAACACTGTCATCGCTGTTGAAAAATGACTCACTGTGGCCATCTGATTTGCATTGAGCTTATAGAGTTAATACATATACAGATGGCCCCGATCTCTACCCATGAGTCATGAGAGCTTAGGCATTACTGCTGCTGCTGAAAAAATTATGCAACAGTTTCAGCTGGATGCATGTGTGTGCATAAACCGGCTGAAATGAGCATGCATATGAAGGGAGGGTGTCAGAGAAAGAGGGGCAGACGGGGAGAGTACCAACCAAAGAGAGAGGACAGAGGGTTTTAAAGGTCGGGGATAAACTAAACCTGGCCTGTGCAATGTGAGTGTGTGCTTTCTGAACTGTGTGTAGTTGTGGCTGATTTGCATTTTAATCTGTACAGAGTCAAGCCGAGCTGAAGACAGATGTCACAGGGCTTCCATATATACCCTCACCTTTCAAGGAGAGCCACACATAATGACAGAACAAATACTCATTTTAAGTAACCCATGGTAAAATACAAAAAACAAAACTGTGTAGTGATTGCATGTCTCTGTTAATCCTTGCTGGCTCTTGTATTATGAATCTAAAAGCAAGCTTTGACCATCTATACTGTTCATTATACTTCAGGGTTCAAAGAAAACACTCAGAAAAAATGGGGAGTGCAGGACATCAGACTCTGGATGTGACTTTCCTGCAAGCAAAGTCGTTATAGCTGTTGTATTGATGGGCCTGGTGTGATCATGAACACTAGATCATAAACCTTCAGTAAGATGGAAAGCAGCAATGTGTGGCCATGGTCCTGCTTACAGTTAGACAGCACACTCTGGAAGAGACAGGGAAAGCCTCCTTTCCAGAGATCAACCCTGCACTATATGGATGCTTAGAAAACAGTAAAGTGTTGGTTCCACTTATCATTCTGTGGTGCTTCTGAGCTTTGTTTCAGTCCTGCAGACTGCTATTTCAGCCTCCTCTCCAACTCAGACATATTACTACCTTCTGAACATGTCATCAATGCATGGGAAAAAAAGAGGTACAACAGTATTTCTGACAGTTCTTACCCACAGCTGGTTTCCAACAGACTGTCTCCAACTTGAAGGGACGCCATGCCAAAGTCTGCTATCCTGATGTTATTCTTTTCATCTAGCAACAGGTTCTCTGGCTTTAGATCCCTGTGGCTGAAAGACAATGACATGAAAAACAGAGAGCAGTTAGTGAAAAAGGACAGCGCTTGTAAAACGTTAATAAAAATGAGGGGAAACAAAAGTTTACTCAAGGGTCTATCAAACACCTTATCCATAAGGAAGACCTGCGTCTCCAACCTGATACTGATCGCCCTTCTACTCGCTCTTTCATCTCCCAGCTGAGACTACAGAGCTCCCACCTCGTTGCTGGGATGGTACAATACGTGACAGCTCCCTGCTGTGCCCCTTTCTTCCTCCATTTCCCTCAAACTTCAGCGCTCATTCCCTTCCCCTCATCTCCCAGACAGCCACCAGCCAGCTGGCTGAGAAAAGGGCATCAAGGGGAGCCCACCGCAGCAGCAGTGTTCATTAGCTGCCATTCATTACCACTAAACGCAGCAAGGGGGATAATATCTAGCGGACATCATCTTCCTCCTTAAAAGAGAGCGCTGGGAGGAATAACTTTCTTATGTCACATATGCTGCTGGGTTGGATGTTAAAGTCCTAATTTTAATGTGTGAACGTTCAAAGAGGACTGGTTCAGAGTTTTATTGTGCATTCAGCATCTCTTCCAGGGTTGAAGGTTGAATTACAGCATGCTGTTCTGCTCTAATGATGTCTGCCAGAGCTGATGGCTACTGTAGACACTAAACACGTGTACCAGACATGTACCTTGATATCTATCCATCTGTCATATCTACATTTTATTTAGCACAGTCTCAGCGGCTACTTCTAATGTAGGGAAAACCCAAAGCAGTGAGAGATGTCCTGATTCCTGAAAGGCATAAAAAAAAGTGCTAAAATATTAACTTAACCCTTCATGGGGTGCTCAATGAAATACTTTGAAATGAGATATTTTAACCTAAAATTGTCCTTCTGGTATTCACCAAGACCTCCATTCTGTTGTTACATTTTTTTTATTATTGTTTTATGCTGAAAATGAAAGAAAACAAAGTGATCATCACTGGCCTGATGAGGGTTAACATCGTTTTTTGAAAAAAAGGAAAAATAATACACACCAAAGGCAAACGTTTAGGCACCCTCTTTGGCTTGTATTAATGTGTGTAGCCACTTCTTTTTGTAGAGAAAAATTTCCTATATCTTTGTGAAATTTTTTATTACTTTATTACTTCAGAAATCTTTTTTTTTTATGTACACCCAGGATTTGATATTAGATTTAAAAAATTCTGAAAAAATCACCTATTAGAAGGATAGGACTTTAGAAATTTCCTTGAAGCATACTCCACGTGTTCTGTATTTCTGTTTACTGTAAAAAAAGATGACGTTTGTCTGCAAACATGTTTATTTTACAAACTTAACTCAGTTTTGTTTGAAAAATGAAGATATGAGGAGTGGACGATGAAATCTGGTTGTTTTTAACATATTTGCTGCGAATTCTTACACGACTACAAGTTGCAACTCAACACAACATGGAAAAATAACCAACAAGCTGAAAAAAGAACACATGAAAAACTAAATGTGGGAAAAAAATCAAATTAATTAAAACCAGACTGTCAGACTATTACACGTTAGGAAAGCTCTGGATATGCGTCTGTACATTATGAAAATTGTTTTTATTTGAAGTTTTGTTGTTGATGTTTTATTTATTGCTGATCCAGACTGATGGGTTCCACTAACAAGTGATATCAGCTATAAGAATATTTTTTCTGAAACTTAGCAATACAGTGAAAATGCAAACCAAGCAGATTACCAGAAACATTTCCACCTTGGTAAATAATTTCCAGGTCATGAAAAGTTCCTGGAAATGTTAAAGGAAAACACTCTTTAGCTTTTCTTCATGTATGAAGAAGAGCTAATCTGGAAGTTTACATGTGTGTTGCTGTGAGGTCAATGAGAAAACCTTCAAGTTTATGCCTCTATTCTGGGTTTTGTTGCATTTTATCATGAAAATGTCTCCTTCCATCTATTGGCCGATTCTGGGAAGCATAACTATAAACTGGCCTTTTCAGCTCGACCCCGAACAGCAGAATTAATATAATTTTAATTATTATGCACTTTTTTTTTTTTTTTATTTCACAAACACACAATTGCACAATATGACCACAAATCTATTGATTTATACAAATCAGTCATCTTTATTGTAATATAATCCAGATATGTATTTGCAAAGTTTTAATGCTGAACTGTGTTCCTCTGAATATTCATCAATGAAACTTTTATTCAAACTGGTGCAATTAAACAATATAAGAGCGCTCTACTTCTCCAGAGGATTCTATGTCTTCATAAAGGCACTTTATGAACTTAAATACATCATTGCAGGATTGACTGGTAGAGTGTAAAGTAATACTGATGCAACAATAAGCAGTTTGTGTGTAACAGCAGCGACATCGTTATTTAACAGCAACTGCCAATGTTAAACTGCCCATCTATAAAGCATCAGCCCATTTGCTTGCATCAGCTTACAGGAAATATTACTGACTTGGATTCATTTCTATTTTCTGCAGAATTTATTCACCAATTACAAGATTATGCATGGAAGGTAAGAAAAGCCATATTCTCTTTCCAACACAAATGATGTTTATAAAAGCTAATTGAATGGCCATCAACTGGCTATGTCTGTGTTGATGATTTCTTTACTTTTACAGCCCCTGCTGGTGAATTTTGCAGCAGAAGAGTTTGATCACTCCAGTGAGAAAATAAAAATATGCTGTTAGTGACCATTTTTTCTAAATAATGCAAATATAGTATCTGCATTGATCTGACCTTTGCTCTTTGTTTTCTACACTAGCATTTTGTTTCATCACATTGTAAATTGAATTGTTGCACTGATTTGGAAAAAAAAAGGCACAAAACAAGCATAAAGTCATTTCTCATGTTACTGACAGACCACTCCGCCGAGTCCCTCCTAACTGCAGCTAATTCTGCATCTGTCTCTTCCTCGGAGCTCTTTCCAACGAGTGAAAGTTACTCCCATGTTGATTCTGGTCTCTTTTGGTTCTCGTCTCTTTCTGTTTCCTCTCTTCCTACCATCATGTCCCGTTTCTTTGCCAACTCACCTGCAGTGTGGGTTCGAAATGACCAGCATTTTGATAACCAATTGCTAGTGTGTGATACAATGCACCTATACAATCTCTATGAAGCAAAAAAAGTAGCGAAGTGCAGTTTCTCAGCCTCGCGGGACCAAGGTATATTGAAAACATTTCTAACAGTATTTTACAGTTCCTGCTCTCTGCTGTGCAACAACTAGGAGATAAAATTCAGTGCTGAAGGAATTCATCCTTTTCTTCTGTGGGAGAAGAGGATTCATTTACCAAAAATCCAAGTTTTTTTTCTGGTGTGTGCTTTATCTTCTCCCCAAGTTTGGAAAACTATAACAGTTTTTCCACAAGGACTGTTCACTCTCTGCACTTCTCTCAGAGTAATTTGCTATTTTGCTCAAAATTTCTTCTGCTTTAGGTATTAATCATAATAATTCTTCAAAGTGCTGAGCAGCTGCTCAAAGGATTCCATGCTTGCTAATAGTTTTGATGAGGTTTAAGAGTTAGAGGATTTACATAATTTGAATTACATGACTCTTCCTCAGGATGACTGTGGATATCCTCAGCCCTAACTAGCTTAAAAAGGTCTGAACCGTTGATTAACATGGCGTCAGGGCTAAAATCTTTTGCATAAGCTTTCTTTTACTATTTTGTCCCTGTAAAGATCTAAAAAACAAAAACAAAACTCACATAACACATATTTAGAGTTCAAAAATATACAAAATATGTGTAAACTATTTAAAAAAAACCCAACTTTGCTTCATTATTATCACAAAGGCTGACCAAACTTTTGCACATCACTGTCCGTCTTTTTTTTTTTTTTTTTTTTTTAAATTTTTAATTGGAGGGTTTGCTAAGGAATGGGAATGTCAGGATGTCATGAACGATACTTTCATCTTTACTTTAGCTTAATGACAGAAAGGGGCAAAAGAACAATGGCTGAATGTGCCTTTGAAGAATGCCTCATCACAATGGACATTTAACCTCAGATGACATCAATTGTTGTACAACTCGCTTCCCGTCCTGAGGGATTAGCAGTCAGCGGGTTTGTTATCATGCTGGCAGCCTCTGTGATCTCTGCTATAATTGAAATAAAACACAGATAGCATCTAAAACAGTTCTCCCCAGGCTGCAACCTCTTTCAGTTCACACTATCATCATTTGACTGTAGTGTCAGTAGTTTGAGAGTTTTAACTAACTCTGTCAAGTGCATGAAGAAGGAACAAACATTAACATGCTCAAGGACCATGAATGTGAAACAATGCCTGAAAAGGGCATCTTAAGGGTTAAGTAAGTATGCAGTATAAGCATCCTTCTACTTCCATCGGGTTAGCAGTGTCTTACATAAAATTGTGCAAGATCCCCGATAACTGCTGTACTTTAGAACAACTTCTCAAACCATGATGAGAAAAGCAACATTTAAGCTGAATCTTATTTGTTGTAAGTTTTATATAAAATTACTGTCAGATACAAAGATGAAACCTACGACATAACTATGTCCAACACTTAAGAAGACTGGCCCACAAAAGAGAAAAGGGTGATAGGATGTTTAGGGAGTGTCAGCACCAAGTGGAAAAACTGCATCTGGATGTTTTATTGGTAATCAAAATCCTTGTATCTGTAACACGACTTAAAACCGCCCTGAAACATTACCCTGCACTTTACTACAGTAATCTTCTGCAGAAAATGGGCCTTGTAGCAGTAATATCTTATATTTTATGTGGTACTGTGCACAGTTGAACAAATTCAAAAGCTCCAATAAGCTTGAATGTAACAGCATGGGGGAAATGAGAAATGCCTTTATATATACTTTCTGCTTTTACTGCTGCTCTCTGCAGGGAATAAAGCAAAGTGAATGATAGTACTATGTTTATCCCACATGGAATAAAATAAAGAAAAAGTAAAAACATAAAATCTTAACATGTACTAAAAGAGGGACCCTATTCAAGGCTAAGTTTCTCCATCCATCATGTTAAAAACAAACAGTAATATGTACTACCACGGTCTCGGTCTGTGGCACCAGCCTCACAGTTCACTGTGCACATAACACTTGCAATGTTTCATTGTAACACAGAGCGAGCATGTGTTTCTACAAACTTAGCAAGCGATATGAGAAAGATTCATACCCGAGGGATTTGTTAGCATGGTACTTGCAAACTAAAAAAGATATTTTAATTGCTTGTGATCATTTGCACATATTTTGCTGATGTGTCCTGTTTTACAGAAGCTTGTAATGACTCTTTCCTCTGAGACTAAACATCCCAATAATACCCCCAGCATGTTTATGGCGATAAGGAAAATATACTGTTCCCATGGTGACACATTTGACACGCAACATGTTTTAATATTGCCTCTTGTTAACTCTGCTATTGCACTCAGATATGTGGCACTAATTAGCTGCACTAAAAACACTTAAAACCAACAACGGTGGCTGAAATGCAGCTTTTGGACATTTAAACGCCCTGGAAACAGAACACCTGGTTTTTTTTTGGTTATGTGGAGCACTAAAACTATGCAACATCATCACTGTCATCTTCGAGTAGGTTTTCTAACGTCATCGTTAAAAGCTGAAATGAAACTACTGAGCCTCAAGCAGATCTGCATCATCCTCATCCTTCTATCTTTTCCTTTTTGCTCTCAAACTTTTTGGGGCTTCTGCTGACCCAGTTAGAAAGAAACCAAGCACATTCACTTAGCCAAAAAGGAAAAGATTAAAAAAAGACCCTTAGGGTAACATTTTAACACATTAGCAAAAGAGGACAGTACTCTGACTACTGACTTGGATGTGGTAAGCACAACTATTCATTAGCCCATGGGGCTAATTATGTATCAGTAATAATGAGAGATGAACACGCTAAAATGGTCATTGTGTTGCTTTGAGAAATGGAGCTCCATTTAACTGCTTTTCTTGAGTTTGTGTCTTTTTTTCTTTCCAGTATCCAAGAGTTTTCTTCCCAACAAACAAAAGATCAATTTTTGGCAATAGCTTACATCAACACCAGCCCATGAGACACAGTTTAATTGCTATAGTTTCCATCCAAGTCTTTCTAATCTTAATATATCTATCCATATAGGAAAAATCTAACACTGACAATGCAGGGAGGTATGGAGAAAATGCAGACAGACTACCAAGCAGAGGTTGATGCCATTGTAATGCTTTCCAAATACCTACCACTGTATTTAAATTCAGGTAGAGTGTGTGCATAAATATGCTGTTATCCCTCGCTGTTGCAACTACACAGCAACCATACATGGCGTGCACCTTAAACAGTAGCAAATGTTAAATGCCAAGTGTCAAAAAGGAACCTGCAAATGAAATATGTGCTTAAACATGCAGCACTGTGTTTTACACCAATTCTGCAGGTATAGACAACGGCGCTGTAAAGATCAGCCTTGTCAGTAAAAAAGAAAGAACATGAAATTTTGCTCACTTTTTAAGTGGTTTATAAAGCGTTATTAATGCTTTGGCTTTACATTAGCAAGAACTAATGCTCATGTTGTAAACATTGCATCAGATGCTCCAACATTGAAAATATTTCAAACCAAACTTGGTGAAACAAGCAGCCTTGTTCCAAGTATA
Organism: Telmatherina bonti; assembly: GCF_933228915.1. Lineage (NCBI taxonomy): Eukaryota > Metazoa > Chordata > Actinopteri > Atheriniformes > Telmatherinidae > Telmatherina > Telmatherina bonti. The sequence continues at coordinate 36,451,788 of NC_136620.1, read as the reverse complement.
GGAGGCAGCAAACGTCTTGGCACCGAGTTTCTTTGTGCGCTTCAAACAATGGTGACTGGAAATAGGAGCTTTTGGCTGCAACTCCATTTTGCACCCACACACATAAAATATGTTGAACAATGGTGTCTTTTACTGAAATGACTTAGAGGGGAAAAAAAAGAGAAGACTTTAAAGAAAATGATGCAACTGACTAATTAACTGTTTTTATTTACAATATGTACATTAGCAGAGCAATAAAAATGAAGTAATTTACTTTTAGTAACATTTTTTCTTTTATCATTTTACAGGAACATTCTTTTGAAGAAAGCACTGTGCCCTTTAATTTGTCACATTACATGTTTTTGTTTTTTGTTTTTTTTTAATCATAGAAAAACTTCACATGGTATTTTTAACTTTCAGAGATTATGATGAAATATTTCACATTTGATCCCAAAATAATAATGAAAAGTTGTGTATAGAGCTGTACTTAATGTCTACTTACAATGATTCCCTACACACATCAGCAGTTGCCTCTAATCTGTCTAGAATTTAAACAGGATTAATCATAAGAGGCAATCAAACAGTTTTTCCTTACAACAGTCACCTCACCAGAGCCTGCTTGTGAAAGCATTCCTTGTGCCATCGGTGGCACTCCCATTTATTCCTCTGGATTTCTGAGCAACACTGTGGTATTAATGCATTGTTGCATATGATGCAGTAACTAAAAAGTGGGATTACAATGACAGCTAGACTGTAAAAAACAAACTGTTTGCTTTGTTGTGCCAAAGCTGTGTGCGCAACCCAGCATTTTCTCTAAATCCAGAGGAGTTTGACAGGGGATGATGGGATGAGCAACAGACCTTCAAAGCAGAATACACAAACAAGCTGGCAGGAAAGCATTGGAGGGCAGGAGCAGCACAGATAGTAAAAACCTACAACCACATCATCTATCTAATACCTGGTACCAGTGATGCTAAATTACTCTGTAAATACTCATCCATCCTTAAAGGCACAAAGTGAGATCAGGGCTCCTAATCATTCAGATAGATCTTGTCATATTAACTCTGATTTGTCCACACACTCTGGTGTTGACAGTAGTTTTTCTTCTCCAAAGGCAGTTTTCTATGTGACCATTAACATTCCTCCCTTTTACTATAACCATCCCAGTACAACCAGGACATTTGCTATAAATTAAGCACCATGAACTGACCTTTTACTTTAAAATTTCCTTCAAATCAGTTCACTCTAACAACCTCTTTTACTGTCAATCCCTTCTCAACATAAATGTCTTGTATGACACCAGTACTTTCACTGGCAGTGTATAAAATATTTAATTTAAAAAAATCTTCAAGCTGATACTTTCTATGTCCAAAGATGGTATATTTTAGAAAAAAAAAAACAAAAACCTTCTGTCAGAGTTTGATAAAATCAAAGCATAACCAAAGCTATCCTAAAGTGTGGCCAGATATCACACTTTGTGCAGGATAGTCCTGCCTTTCTAATTCTTTTCACACGTTCCACAAAACGGGGTGCTGTCCTGCATTGTTACGACCAGTCTTCACTTTTGTGCAGGAAAAAAACAAAACAAAACTGGCTTTCACTAATTGTGTGTGGCAAAATATTTGACGGCTGTCACATCACACCGCCTGTTGATTTGAGTTACACTCTTGTCAATCAAACTAGGAGGTGGGACTTAATGCACATCTAGGATGCACCGGTGTACCCACTAACGAAAATAAATAAATAAATAAACCGATCAATGATGGAGGACATGGAGACAACTGCAGCGAAGAAGAAAAGAAAGTGTTGTTACAACTAGGAAGACTAGGAAAGCATAAATTCCTGGGTTAAACCTGTTCGAGGAGAATGTGAGAGTGTTTGTCAAAGTAATTTTTCCATCACACGGCGGGGAAAATGACGTGAAATGGCACAAAAATACTTAGCCTCAAAAAACGCTACTCAGAGGAGGCTTTATAATAACAGATTTGTTATGTTTGGTCAGTAATTTTATTACCAAAGAGCAGATAACTTTGTCATGGCAGAGTGGAATCTCACATTGTCCCACATTTTCAGTCTTTGTCCCACATTTGGTGAGAGAAGATCTGGTCACCCTACTCCTAACTGTGCTTCTTCCTTAAAAATAGAGGCAGGATGAGAGTTAAATATTTCACACTGAGTTTAAGGTTCAGATTTCATGAAACCCACAGATATGAAAGTGATCGCTCATTTATCCATCCATCCATCCGTCTCTAATCGTCTTTATATCCATCCATCAACTATACATAAAACTAAAAACAAAGGAATGCATAAATAAATATATAAATGACAAAATGCAGAGACAAAATTTCCTCCTCAGACTAGCAGTATGATATCAACTGAGCACAGAAATAATTTAGATCACCTCTGCAGGTGTTTAGCAGCCATCAGCCGTAGTGTTGACAAGTTTTCTCCTGGCAGCCAGTCAGTCATCAGGAGACTCCTGCTAAACCATTAAAAGCTACAAGTTTGGGCTTCTATTGACAGAGAACTTAGAGAAAATGAAACATAAACTGAATAAAATAATTTAAAGATGAAAACAGATTTTCATAAGAAGGCATGAAATGTAGGTAAATTTAAGCTAAATATAGCAGAAAACTGAGTGAGAAGCCAAGGCTAAAACTAGTCAAAGCTGTCTTAATAATGCAGACACTGATACTATTCTATAATGTAAACTGAAACTGCTAAAAAAATAAAATAAAAAAAAAAGACCAAAAAAAAAAAAAAAAAAAGAGACAAAAATAACTACAGTTTCTGAACTAAAATTTGAACATGTTTATTTCTGCTGTCGAATTGGGCTTGATAACAGGAGAGTCAATCGGCATGGACTTGCTTCTGGAGCCAGCTTCCACATCCACCTTATTTTTTCAACCTGGAAATTGCAGCTGGGTTTAATGTTGTCTGCAATTTTCCTCTTTTTGGAACAAAAAAGGTAGAACGCCATGATGTAAAAGAAACCTAACAAGGCTTCAAACAATAAATCTCCATGTATAAAATGTGATGGAAACATGGCATTTGTAATTGTCTCATGAAATAATGTGAGGATTGTTTCATTTCCATTTATCTGCACACACATCTGCCACTATTTTTTATCTCTTCAGAGTTTCTGTGACATGCCGCATGGTTCCATTGATGCATGTGGCTCTCTAAGCCCACTGACAGAGAGCAATAACGGAGCTAATGTGTGGGAGAGACAGGAGAAAGGAGAAAGGTGGTTATGGATGATGTGTGTGATTATGTCCCTGCGTGGGTTTAATGCGACTTCTGGAACAGGTGTTTTAGTACACATGTAGGTAGCGGCAGTAATGTGCAAATCACAGTATCGGGGATAAGGGCAAGCATGGGCATGTATGATTAAACAACAAGTTTATCAGGACATGGTTCTGCTTTTAGGTGCAAATCTATGGCAGATTGGGTTGGATGGTTGGAATCAGAAAGAAATGAGGAAATGAGGCGGACAGGAGAAAAGCCAAAAAAAACTGAAAAACAATCATAAGAAAGAGAACAGACAGGGTTCAACATATGTGTGTAAATTATGTGTGTGAAGGACGTCTTGCAATTAAAAGTTATCCAAAATTTTTATTAAAGACAACTTGGCTAAATGTTTTACCTAGAACTGTGTGAGCTTGGTGCAAAACTAAAGAAAGGACCTTTTAACACACTTTTTGTACACACAGTAATGTGACCTTGGCAGACAGACTTGGTCAGCTGCCGGACAATTAGCCAATCAGAATTGCACGGCACTTCCTTGATTACAGAGGGATGTGTCGGATGGGAACAGAAATTCAGCTGCGGAGGGATTTACATTTGTAAACAGTGAATTAATGCTGACTATGCCTCCTTCCATGTTTCCCCTTTTAGCTTAAGTGCATGTAAACCTTTAGCAACGCTGGTTGTATTGCACACATTTGCTTTGCTGCAATATAGATTCAATAAATTGCTTCTTGTCTGTTAAACACAACTGCTTCTAGGCAGCAGGGACATTTTCAATACTAAACAAGCAATATGGAGAGATTATAATTATTGTTCTGGATGCTGGATGACTTTTTAGAAGAGTCAAGATGCAGTGTATAATGTCCATAAACACAGAATTAAATCATGTTTAATTTAAAACCATTATTTGTTCAAAAGGCTTCCAAAAATGTTGTAAAATGTTCCATTTCCACTTTTTCAGCGCTTCTTCTTATTTTTACTGCCGCAAACTTCCCTGGCAAGCTCTTTTACATCTAATCAAGCTGCTTGCCAGTTAGACCACTGTCAGTCAAAAGTTTGGACACAGCTACCCATTCCAAATGAACATTTTGGTGATGCTGTATTCTAGGAGGGGATTTATTTTGAGTTTCCTAGTCTGCAATTCCACCTGTCCAGAAGTTTTTCAAAGCTGTTCCTGGCATCGAATTTAAATGAGTGCAAATGTAGTTTTGCAACGAGAGGAAGGGTAACTCTGAGGGGACCTGCAGACATATTTAATAAGGAAGACATGCATCACACATGTAGAATTGTGAACTGAATACAACAACGAGAATATTTTTTTTACCAATTTAGCTTGCAACTATCTAATACAAGTAATCGTGGTTGGTGTTTCTTTTTCAAATATTTTATTCAGTGTAAAAAAAACTTGTTTAAATTCTGTATCAATATTCCTTTAAAAATAGAAGCACTGAAAACCGGGACTGCCGGTAGAAGTCTGAGCCTGCATGACGGTGAAAAAAATAAAGATAGTAAATACACAGATATTGTTACATGGCATGTTTGTATCTTTAACTGTCTGCAAATATTGACCAACATTGGTTCAAAAAAAATCAAATAAGCTACTTATAAAGTATTGAAGAAACAGAGTTTTATTTTGAAGCAATGTGTCTGGTGGGTGTTTGCAATAATAGCCTACTGTCATGCTGACTTCTCTTGAGTGTGTAAAACATGTGCGCTTGGTTAAATGTCAAGACTGACAAGTTGTTGTTATTGGAAATCCTCAGGTGTACATAAAAATGAAATGTCTTCAATATAGTGATTACATCTTTGAAGCATCCACTCTGTTATTGTGAAACTTAACAACAGAAGGGTCTGACGCAGCTCTGCAGCCCCGCACTCCACTGATCTGAACGTCTAAACTGAAAAACTGAAGGAGAAATTTTAACTGAACTTGCTAAAATATTACATGTTTTTTTCCTCTTTTCTAGCTTCTAACAACGCTGTCAAGCCAGAGACAAGGTGTGTGTGGAGAAACAGAGGGGAAGAGACGCCATCACTTGGTCATTGATTCCAATATTAAACACACAACTATAATTTTCCTTCCCTGCTTCGGAATTCATTATACATTTTTTGTAACGATGGATCATTTCCTGTCTCAGTTACTACCCCTTGTGACTTTTCTCCATCCATACAAAAAGACAACAAATCTGAATCAGAGTGGAGTCAGAATCAGGCGCAGGAAACACTGAGTCATAACAATCTTTTCTCTCTCCATTCTTTTTCAGTCACATACAGACTTGAATCCATCTGGCCCAAGAGAGATATTTGGGGAAAGAACGTGGGCGGAGGACAGAGGCATGATGCAATGAAAAGAAGCAAAAATGGGAGGTGAGCTCAAAGGGGTGGTTGAGGAGCATGTGTGACATCCCCCCCCCCCCCCCCCCAAACAAACATGCTCAACCCTGCATGGTGAGTCAGAGAGAGAGAGAGAGAAGCACTTCTAATGGCCTATGCAGGTCTCCTGCACTGATGAGCAGAAATGATCACTAAAAACCTTTCTTTCTCTCGCACTCGTTTTTTTCCCTCTTTTTTTGAGGGCATGCTGGGATCTCATTAGTGGGGATGCAAGAGAGGTGAGAAGGGTTGTGTCTGTCTGTCTGTTTGCCCTTAATTGAGGTTGGGAGGAGGGGGAGCCGGTGAAGCAACTATAAAAAATAATCCTCATGATAAATTTACAAGGTATCATTCTCTAAGAGCGTTAGTGAAGGGATTTGAAAGGCAAAGACAGGAAGACGGCACCAAAATGAAACAGGACAGATAAATGTGCTCGTGAATCTTGCTACAAAAGAGTCGTGATAATCTATGTAGGTCCATGCTCTCAGTTTAAAGTCACAGATGCTTTCCTCTAATTGGCCTAATCTGTTCCTCTCAGAGTTATTATCAGGCATTATTTACACAAACTGATGAGACTGTAAGATTTCTAGTGTTTATTCATTTAAGTTGGACACTTTTGCTATATTTTTCATGGCAACCAGTTATCTCGATTTTTTTTTTCCTCTCTCAGAAATCCACACTGAGTCCATTAACCAGTTGTTCAACAGTTCAAACATCAAATGAACTTAACGGTATCATCGCAGGATTGACTGGTAAATTGTAATACTGATGCAACAACAAGCAGGTTGTATGTAACGGCTCTCATGGTAGCTATGTTTTTTAATAGCAACTATAAACATGAAACTGCTGATCTATAAAGCAGACATGAATAGAAAATATCACTAAATATGGAAATGAAGCTTTACCATTACATGACAAATCTCCATTTTCTGCAGAGTTTATTCACTACTATCAAGATGTCTTTTAAATGAACCATTATTTAACCAGATTCAAATGCCATTGAGATCAATATCTCTTCTGAAAGGGGGGGTCTGATGACGACAACAGCACATGCCATGAAAAAAGAAAAGAAAACTAAGATTATAAGACAATGCATTGAAGGGAAGAAACAAAAAAGATAAAAGATAAAACTGATCCTCCACAGTTGATCATTAGGAGCTGACTGACTGGAAACCAGTTTGAGTAGTAAAAGTTCTTTAATGCCAATAATTCTCTTAATTTTGCTGGTGAATATTCCAGTATGGGATGTGATCACCAAAGTAACAAAAATAAAAAAATCATGTTATGTTTGTGACAAAATTCTTCTAATTGAGGCAAATAAAGTTGTTGTATTGATCTGACCTTTGCTATTTGTTTTCTACACTAGTATTTTGTAAGATCTTATTTTTGTCAAATAGAAAACTGAATTTTGGAAATTTGGTTAGCTGGCACATAGAAAGCATGGGTTATGGTGCGTTTGATTTGTACTCGGAAGTCAGAGTTTGAGTTCCCTGTCAGAAATATAACAAGAACACCCGTCAAAGTCGAATACCTGACTCAGAAATCGGGGAATACTGACAGATTTAAGCCCTGTTTACACTTTTCCAAACACGACCTGATAAAACTTTTTCTTTGCGTTATTGAAGAAAGTTGCATTGACACAACAGACGAATGAAAACTATCTTCACGATAGGAGAAGAAAACGTGAATATGAGGAAAACGTGAATATGACCAAAAAAGATGTGGCACACATACCAGACTCTAGTGGGCAGTGAAACTTTGCAAAGACACATCCGGCCTGCACCAACAATGTTCATCGACAATTATTCCAACAGCAACATGTCCTCCAAGGTCCTGTCCGGAGGTCTTTTAGGAACCCCCACTTGTACAGAGATGCAGTTATTATCTTGTAAAAGTAACTGATGCATCTGCATGGAATAAAGAGTGTACCAGAAACCGGTCTTGCTTCAACAGATCACATAAATTAAGAAGATGCAGCAGCACAAACATGACATGGAGGTCCACAGTGGCATTGCTTTTCACAGGTTAAGCAGGGTGCACAGGGCACAGGGGCTCAAGTGGAACTGGAGTCCGGACCGGACTCGCCTTGCGTTGCAAGAAAACTTCACCCTGTTAAAGCTTTGTAGTTTCCTCCACTCAAAACTCTGTCACCATGAAAATGAGAAGCCAGAATGCACCAAAGTTTTTGTATTTTAATGTCTCAGCCTTTTTGGTGTAAACAGGGCTTGAATATGTTGCCCCTCTAAATCCCTAACCAGGTGTACTTCTGCATCTGTCATACACACCATCTCTTTCTCTGCACTCTCACCAGCGGGTACAAGTCAGACTGACGTTGACTCTTGTCTTATCTCTTGTATTTCTGTTCCTCACATCCTACCATAATGTCTCTGAGGCTTCGTTGCTGAACTAACCACAGTGCCAGTCAAAATGACCTGTGTGTTGATATCCATTTGCTAGCATTTGATTCTGTACCATAAAGAAACAGGAAGTTTCTCAGCCTTACTTCAATATTGAGCTGCAGCCAAGGTAAAAATTGGGTACATTTCTTACAGCGTTTTACAGTTCCTGTGCTCTACTCCAGCAAAGTTATAACCCAGTGCTAAAGGAATCCAGTCCTGTCTTCTGCTGGAGAATGGGATTAACCAACAATCTGTAAGTTTTTCTTCTGTGTTTTTATCATTTCTTTAAGTTCTGAAAACTATTTTTTCCACAAGGAGCGCACTCTCTGGAGAGGAAAACAAAGTCTCTATGCTTGGGGATCACAAATTTATATGTACACTATACCCATACACACACACACATACACAGAAAATACACAAAGAGCACTCTAATTTAGTCCCTACTGACATGTTTGACTTTTGAAGTATATTTGTTACCTCTGGTCTACTAACTGGTAAACACTTAATTTACCCCCTGAGGCAAAACACAGTCTTTCTGATAGCTACCAAAATAGAAAGTGATAAGAAAAGTGGTGGCATCAGTGTTGAAAGCAGAACAAAACAACAAACAAACATCTTGTCAGATGTATGAACTTATCAAATTATCACTAGAACTGTGATTTTTTTTTTAGTGAAGCAACCACTTAAATCCTACATAAAAACACACAAGACTGTACAGATTCAGTAACAGGCTCTGTGCACGGTGAGATACAAAAGTATTTGATACTTTTTGACACTCATTAGCACTTTACAAAGTAAACTATATGAAATATTCTTAATTCTGTAATATCCATACAAATCATTGGTTTGGATGCTAAGCAGCACTGACTGCAAATTGAAGATTCACATCAGTAGGAATCTGGATCTTTTCAGAATTCATTAATGTGGAGCTCATTACTTATTCAGAGGTGTATGACCACTAAATTGACTGTTATGCCTCCTGGGTATGATTGTTTATTGGTGTTTTTTCCTTTTTGATAGAAATTATGTTTTTTATGGATTGGAGAAAATGAATGTGGCTTTTAGAGCCTAAAGATCTCACATATTAGATTCACTTTAGTTTCTTTTGTGAAAACTGTTTGTGATCGTGCCTTATTGTAAAGGGATAGTGTTCTTTAGCAGACATTTAGTTCACTGCTCTACACTTCACTTTGTTTTTTCAAGTTTAATAAATACATGATTAAAATGTAATAATAATAATGTATTTAAACCATTGATTCCTGTACTTTTTTATGTTTTTTTTTATTTTTTCTTACTGTGCCTTTTTCCATCACATGCCCATAATGAAATGAGTAAATCTCTGCAATCAGAAGGTCTATTTAATTACTTTTGGAGCAACATAAATTTGTTAAGATGTGTAAATATCGGCATATGTTACTGGTTATAAGATATCAAGAACACACATACTACAGCACAAATACAAAATGTTTCAGACTCGCCTGATAACACTTTCAGGATAAATATGAAATTCTGCAGCTGTAGCTCATAACTGATAGCAAATCACTGCAAAACGAAACCATTATTTCTGCATAGTCCAACTTGCGTAAATGGAAGCAGAACAAAATTACACAGGTTTTACTAGAGACATTTCAGATCAGGTCTCCAAAACGGCAATTTTGGCACAATTTGGCAGCATCTGTTCTCAGTCACCTAAATGGGGGACCCCAGTTTAAAAACTGAGGCAAAAATATTGTGGTAATGACGGTAACAAATTTAGGTAGTTAATCGCGCTAACATTTTTAATGTGCACACCTCTTGATAAGAGCCATGCATCAGTAATTTCTCGGTAACAACGGTGGGACCTCTGTAATGTAAACACTAGGAGAACGAGGGAGGGGCGACTTATATCGACATGTGATAACATCTCGTTCAAGCAGGATGTTGTAATGGGCTGGATGGGATGCTGATGACGCTACCCTTCCTTTCTGCTCTTCATGATGCTTTGTTCATTAGATTTATTAAATTTTTATGTTAAAGGTAAAACAGAAAGAAAAACTGTTCCATTGTAGAGTTCTGTGGTTTTTTCTAACATTAAATAAATGCTATTAAACTTTTAATTTGTACCTGCTGGAGGATATTTTGTGTGACCAAACATGACCAAAATCAACTTCTCGCTACAACCAAATTTGGATATTTGAAATAGCTCCATGTTGTTTCTGGAGACCTGATAATAAAAATCTTAACATAAAAGTTAAAAAATGAGTGGCCTCAACTTTCTGTTGATAAAATACAGTAAAAAAATGAACATATTTCAGGAAAATTAATCCTTATAATTCATTTGTAAGCTGTGATTAACCTCAAGTAAAACTAATAACATCTTGTTACAAAACTTTTCTAATCACACTTTTTATAAATGATCAATTAAAGAAAGGAAGACAAAAACAATCTAATTTGCCCTGATTAGTGTTAAAACCGTTTTACCTTTAACATAAAAATGTAATAAATCTAATGAACAAAGCATCATGAAGAGCAGAAAGGAAAGATAGTGTCATCAGCATCCCATCCAGCCCATTCCAACATCCTGGTAGCTGCAGACCAAACATATATTTTTGTTCAATAATTGTTTGACTTACCATATGGAATGACTGTGGCAGAAATCCAAGGCAGACATGATTTGTCTGAAGAACTTCCTGGCCTCTTTAGGCGTTAACCTGCCTTTCTTCACCAAGTAGTCAAACAGTTCCCCACCAGAAACGTGTTCTAGCACAAGGTACCTGAGAAATGCAGAGCAAGACAAGGAAAACGGTCAAACCTCAGAAGTCTTTCATAACTAATGTGATTTGGGAAATGGGATTCCTATAAAGCTGCAACACAAAGAAAACAACCATAATCAAAGACAGCAGTGGGAATAAACAATATCATGTTGACCGTTTAGTCTTTACTTTGTTCCCACTGACAATGTAGCCACATAGTCACATCTATGTTTGAGCCATAATGTATATTTTTATTTCTCTTAATGGAGGACCAGATAAATGATTTAGTTTAAATAATGAGAAAAAAAAACGGACTTTTTGGGGAAATTCCCAGAGATATGAGAAATATTTGGAGCTTGTGAATTGGTCAGAATAGCATTTGTTTGGGGATTTAGTTTAATCAAACACAAGAAAGGAAAAAAATTACTTAATGCCATTTTCCTATTCTATATTAATATATTATTTTGCCCAACCCCCTTCTATTAATTTCCCATTGGAAGCACATACACAGTATGATTCTTGTCATCCCATCACACGCGTTTGCCTGCCTGGTAGCCTTTGAGTTTTTGTGGGTGGACTTTTAGAGGGACAGTCTGTTATCCTGGCCGTGCAGTATGACGACGCTCTGAGGCTCCAAGGGGGACAGGAAGAAGATAAATCTCAAGCCTAGAGCTGTATCCCTGCCTGTGGACTGCTCATATATCCAGTACAAAAACTCCTTCCATCTTAACTAGAACAAATTGAAATCCAGAGAGGCTGTAAAATACTTTTTCCTCTTTGCTCCATGTGAAAACATGGGCATACATCCATCTCTTTAGCTTTATTAAGTAACATATGGTGCTGCAAACTGTGTTGGCCAAAGAGTGCAGGCTCGCTAAAGCTCCAGAAAGCTGGCTACAGTAAAATGTCAGGAGCTTTGGTGCGTATAACTACTCCAGATATAAGTCAGTAAACATGCACAACTTACAGACAAACTTGAGCTCCAGGCAGAAGCTTTTGTGTATTAATGGGATTTTAATGGATGCAGCTGTATTTTAGCTGTTAATTTATAGTTTTTCCTTATAAATAAAAATTTGGTGGATCTCATTTCCTTTTTTTTTAAAGAAACAATTATAATTTTTCCTCTTCAGGAGACTTTTTCAGTTTAGTTCAGTCTTCTGTCAAGTTGAAGTTTACATCCACAAATGCCGAGCTGTTACATTCTCCCAAAAAATGATTAAATGAAATCATGTGTGACAGCGTTGGCACTCTCAGTTGCTCAAACAGCATGTGCGCTCCATCCAGTTGGATTTTTTTATGCGTTTCCTCAATTTCAGTTGTAATAAAAATAAAACATCTCTAAAATGTGTTTGACAAACTTCAGCATGGAGCCTCAGTATGATAAATAGTTTGGTGTTGAAATATAATGGGGGAATTTAATCCATCACTGTGCTTCAGAAGTGGCTCATTTTGAAGGAGAAGCTGTGAGATGTAGCAGCAGTGTAGAGCTGGAATAACAAACACTAAGCATGAAAAGTTTGGAATGTTTTAGACCAAATTCTCTCTGTTGCAGTACATCTTGCATTGCTTGCTTTTATTTCTTCATATCTTAAAAAAAAAGAAAAAAAAAAGTTTCACTACTTTCCTACTTAAACCAGTTTGCGCAAATAATTATATAAATGCTCAATTAATATAGTAGAAATGTCTGAAACAAATAAAAACAACAAAATAAAAAACAAGTACACACATACCGGTAACTAACAATCTTCAGACTACACAGCACTTTTGTTCTTTATGGCAATTTTTAATACTCTGAGGCATAATTTATATCAACACGGCGATATGACTGTTAATTTATTTGTAAAAATGAAATATTCATCAATAAATTTTTGATGAGCTAGGTATCAAATTCACTCCGCTTCTCCCTGACTTTGTGTACACACAGACCACGCCAGTTTAAACAGCTTGGGGTTGGATCTGTGCCAGCTAAATAATAAATCTTTAAAGCTCTGGGACTGCTAGCTCCAAACATGCTGTATGTCTATCAATTACTGGCTTTAGATTGGAGATATCGGAGTAAAGAATCTGAACCACATTAAGAGCAAAATCACATCAGCGCTACGAGTGGATTCCAGTCTCTTGTCACGCAAACGTACAGCAATTTGTCTTCTGATGACCAGCTGTCAAAACTGAAGAAGCAATGAGTACAAAATGGGATTTTAATAATCCAATTAGGAGATGAATCAGAATATTCTACTTTTCCTATCATCTTAAAGGATAGTTGTATACAGTGCAGCATGCCCAATCCCATTTGGTTTGCAAGCTCAAGATGAAAAGTAACCGAATTTAGTCGACAAATAGTCTTCTGTAAACCAAGAGGTCTACTAAACAACTAATGGGACTGTCACTCACCACTGCTGAAGTTAGCTTATAGAATCATGTGTGTCTGCATCTGTTTGTGCACACAGCTGCTGCAGTAGACGCTCCATGGCTAATGTTTCTTAATGCAGCAGTACTGCCGCTGATAAGCGCGCCGTAGTGTTTACATTACAGAGACTTCCTCTGGTTATTAGGTGTCCCCTGGCATCCATGACCAAATTAAGTTCTCTATATTAATGAAGCATCCAACCCTCTAAGGCAATCATTGTTACCCTGGAATCATAATACACAGAGATTATAACATTTTCAAATCCACTCTGGCATTTACAAAAAAAATCATTTTTATAATGATATCAGTGAAAACCAAGTTACAATACAGAGATTTGTGGGTGCAGCGTATTAATAGATTCATAGATTTTCAGTACAGTTGTGAATATGACAAAGTATTCACAACTGGAGTGAGTGCAAATATTTAATTTATGCAGTAATTCATAGCAGACCACGAGGGACTACTGATACTTACAAGTATTTTTTATTTTCGTAGACGTCGTGAAGCTTTAAAACATGTGGGTGTTCTATGAGCTTCAGGATAGCTATTTCCCGCTCCACCTGTAGAAGAGATTCATACACAGAGACAGATGGAGGAAGAAAAGGGAGAAGAAAACAATTTGATTAAAGCACCATCAGATCATTTTATTTCAACATCCTTGTTAATAGTGATCCTAAGTTACCTTTAAAAAAAGAAAAAACTGTAACCTTCACTTAAATGTTGCTAAACTGAAGTACCATGCAGGCAAAAAGAAAATTCTGTCAATGGGAATAGACTAATACGTCTTTTTCTGAGGCTACCAGTGAGGGTCCTTTTAGGAGCTACAGCACAACAGAAGCAGCGCAGCTGAAGAGCAAAAGGTAAATCTGTGAAGTGTGCAAAATGTGCAGCACTTTATGTAAAAGGACAGAGATTCTGTGAGTTCAGACCACACAGTAAGCATTGCTGTTGGGGTTAAAGAATACAGTTTCCTTAAAAAAAAAAAAAAAAAAAAAAGAAATTTGAAGACTGAGTCTTTTAATCAAACCATTTTCTTGATGTTAACTTGATTTTATAACCAACATGAAGATGAATAACCAGCTAGAGTCAAACAGTGGGTTAAACTGGACCATTCGGGCACATCAACAGCTCCAGATGTGCCTTTTCATCTGTATGTGTAAAATATTGATTTTACACTAAAACACTACAGTCTCCAGCACTAGGAAGCAGGATTAGAGGCTTTTCGAGGTAACTTTAGGTTCAGCTCGGGATTCTCAGAATCACAACGCTAGTCCATCTACCAGGCTGTATCACTATGGTTACACGTGTTCAACAGAAACTATATGTTAACTATATGGTAAAAGGATCTTCCACCTCTCTGATCAGTCCTCTAACAATTTTTTTTTTTTTTTTTTGAAGGGGATCCCTACATGCTGGAGTCAAAATCCAGCAGTGATGTTTGACTTTCACTAGAAAGTGTCTTACTGACAGATACATGTCAAACAGGAAGGAATGCTATTCTATTCTATTCTATTCTATTCTACAGTCATTTAGCAGACATTTTTATCCAAAGTAACTTACATGAGTGAGAACAACACAAGCACGAAATCAAACAGTAGAAGACATTGTAGGAAGGTTTTTGTGGACTGTCAGGTCACACAGGTCCTTACATGAAGTGCTACAGGCTTTTTTTGTTTGTTCTTTCTTTTTGTTGTTGTTGTTGTTTACTCCCTTCCCACCCCATAATATCACCTATGTTATGATACAAAAAATTAATAACATAATGTTTGTTGTAAAGAACTGGGCTAAGTACTCCAACTTTCCAACAAATACAGCTATACTAAGTGTTGCAGTGCTCCTTGAAGAGCTGAGTCTTTAGCTTGCTCTTAAAAGTAGACAGGAACTCTGCAGAACAGACAGAGTTGGGCATGTTGTTCCACCATTGTGGTACAACAGAGGAAAAGAGTCTGGCTAGTGATTTAGTCCCACGTTGTGGTGGTAACACCAAGCGTCTTTCACTGGTGGAACGTAGCAGTCGAGTGGGAGTGTAGGTCTGGATTAGAGAGTGAAGGCTTTAACTATCTAAAAAAGAAACTGACTCTAAAATGCATATTTGTTGACAGATCCAGTTTTTTACTAACATATTTTAACATTATTCATTAAAAATCACAGAAATTTCCTATATAGTAGAACACACAGCTGTGAAAAGCAGCGCCATATAAAATCAGTGAAGTATTTATATCCACATCGGCCTAATAACATATTAAAGACCAATTAAAAATTAGAAAAAATAATCATTTTAGAGACTTAATGAGAGAAAATTAACTTAAAAAAAACAGATTGGTTTCATGTTAATTTTTATAAAATATGACATGTCATAATACAACTGCTGCATGTAACACAAAAATAAACTGTGTTTTCGTGATATTTCAGTCACACTGATCAGATTTTTATATTCTCACAGGCAGCAGTCCTTTTCTTTTTTATTTTCAGCCATACTTTCCGCTTTGTTTGCAGAAGCTGTGATGCTTTCCGGCTAGCTTCATACCACCAACCGTTATGATTTTATAAGTTTAGTCATGTTACTAAAGATCAGCTCTACAGGCCTCCGAACAACCATGTGGTTGGATTTAGATATGATCCCAAGTTGAGGGAAAACACTTTTTGTACACTTTGAAACCAGTGGGAACTAAATTTCACCATAATCAAGCTGATCAGTTTGGACTTGTGTCCGCATCTCCAGAGATTGTTGTCAGCATGAACAGCAGACACGGAATATCAGCAGAGAAACTCTTCTGACAGAAGCCACTGCTGATTCTCCACACCATGGGCTCCTGCTCTCCTCGCAGTTATCTGCTCACCCTTCTCCAACCACATTTCTCGTCCATCTCCACTTCCACCCTGGGTGTCAAACTTTTACTGACAAGGATGTAGATGAAAGAGCCATGTGAGTTAAAAGCTTCTCTGTCTGAACGCAGCCTCATCACAGTCACTTTCAGCGTGCCCGTGACAGCCTTCACATTGCTTTAATGTCAGGCTCGGTGTGTCTGGGCTTCATGAACATTCCTGTTGAATAAAGTCAAAACTATGATTTGTTAGTTAACTACGTTTCTGTTAAACTCCCACAAAGCTGTGTTATTGACTGGGTACAATCAGGTCTCTCCCTTTAAATTAATCATCTACATTGTTTTCATTTCAAAGCATCTTTTGTCTGTAATCGTCTGTCTGCTCAAATTATCACCGCAATTTATGTCAACACACCATTCCTAATTATTCTCTGACAAATAAAAACATGCTCATCCTTGGCTCTAATCAAAGGCAACATGTTGGAAAAGCAGATGATTAAAAACTCCTGAAGATCCATCTGCAGGCTGCAAGGCTTCAAGTTCCAGCCCCTCATGAATGCACATAAATAAAGCACCAGAAATGGGAAAATAGGAAGAACTGATCCGTAGAACTCACTTAGCAGTTATTATACATCCCAGAACTCAGTATATATTAGTACTACTATAACTAGGAAAAGCAGAGAGCAGTTGCATGTGTGTGACAGCTTGAGAACAGCTATTTTTACGGCAATTTAACATCAATGTACGATTGCTCCAATTATGTTGTTGAAGCTTGAAATTGTTATAAAGGTCTATATTTATGTGAAAAAAATAAATAGCATGGAAGTAAATGTCAAAATGTCTTTGGTTCTTTGCTTTCACACTGATTAATCTGGTCTCTCATAAAAAAAAAAAAAGCTAACTATCAAATAATTTTATTTGGCATATTATAAGCAGATGGATATGTAATATTTTGTAGATATGGCTGTAAGTATATGTATGTATGTAGTATATCTGTGTGGATGTGTTCATATGAATGGAGGTATATGGAAATGTGTGTGCAAGTGTAAATATGTGAATGTAAATACAGATAGTAAACTGAATCAGTATGTTGTGACGTGCAGCGACAGAATGGAAAACTAGATGAGTAGAAAAGGGTGGGAATACCAAATAAGTGTTCACTTCTTCCCACTCCTTTTTCAAACTCCTTTTATCTCACAAATTTATTTAATTATCAAATTGATGAGGAATTATTATCATTATTGTTATTAATATGAATATTTGTGATCATTATTATATTCTTAATTAGTATGTATATGTATGTATATACGTATGTGTACGTACATATGTACATATGTATGTATAGGTATGTACGTTTTTTTTTTTCTTTTCTTGTTTTCTTTCATTCATTTCATTATTTTCTTTCCATGTTCGAAATAAAATAAAATAACTATATTGTGTAGTACAGTGTGCTCAGACAACTCAAGTTACACACCCACATACTGCAAGTGACAGACAGACCCTCTGACCTATCATACATTCAGCCTACTAAATAAAAAAATGCAGCATGGTGCCAATTCTGTCTTGAAAGAAGTTAGAAGATAAAACAAGAATAAAGATATAAAGCAAGGAGCACAGCTTGTCTAAAAAGGTAAAGTGTTAAAAGCACAATTAACACTATCATGGAGAATCAATGAAGGAAAAACTGGGCTTATCAGGGCTAATCCAGGCACTAATGACTTCTACCACTAATGAGTTCTACCATACTACTTTCTCACCTTAGGCTGAGGTGTAGTGTTAAGAAAAAGCCTGCAGTGGTGGGCTAGCAGTGGGACTCCCTGCAAAGAGACTAATGCTACGGGTCTCAGGGAGAGATGAGCTGCTGAAATGCCACAGATCCAGCACCTGACTTCATAAGCTTCCTCAAAGGGATTCATCTTTGTTAATTGAAAAAAGAGAAATGTGGCTTAAAGGGAAGACTTACCAGTAAAACTGCCTGCTTATTATGAGACTAGCCGTTGATTACCACACACAAGAAGATCCTGCTCCTTGTTCTTTCCAGTAATAATAACACAACAGTTTACTTAGGAAGCTGATGAATAGCAGTTGAAATAAATGTTTTCACATGCGCATCTGACTTGCTTTTGTCTGCAGCAGAAATCTCAGTTTGCAATCCGTTGCTGAACAGTCGAAGCACCTTCAGAAAAGAAGAACAGCAGCAGTAAACTGGTCTCACACTACTTATCAAAGCATCAAAGAAAAAACGTAGAGTTTCCAGGTGGTCGCATTCTGTCTTGGCCTGACTCCTGAATATGGCACACGCTCTCTCATTAAGTTTCACATCTGTGATTGTGGACAGGTCCATCCAGTTGCCTCATCTCCACTGCCCTTCATCAAGCCTTTATTAACAGGAGCTTGGACATCGGTCACAGAGAGACGCACACACACACACACACACGAACAGGTGGTCGGATCGCACCTTCTCTTTTTTACCCTTGTTGTTTTTTCCACAACCTCTTGCGTTTGGCCACTATTTGGATCTGATTGTTTTCCTCCAAACTAAACAGAATTGTAAATTCAGAATTACTCAGGCAAGGCATATGCTGTTGTGTGAATGAGTTGGCTGCAGTATTTATTCAACCCACTGTTTCTATTCTTTATTCATCTGTCATATCCATCATATCCTGAGCATCCTAACACAATAAGTTGAAACGGCTTGCAGTAGTATTTACTCCAGCTATGCTGGCACATATATAAAAAGTTTTCTGAAGTTAAGAAATTAATATCATTGATAAATACTAGAACTCATTTCAATTAAAGAGCACTATTTCTCCTCAAGCTGTAATTTATGGCACATAAATTACAGCTTGACTCTGCACAAGCTGCAGAGTATGTGGAAGTAAACAAAGAAAAGAAACAACAAGAAATGGGTCTGAAAACACAAGTAGTTCTGCAGTTTGGGCTATCTTACACTAGCTCACATTACTGATATATAAATGCACAATGAATATATTACAACATGTTACACCATACCACATAATCATACACCATATTATGGTTGCTTGTTTTCTTTTGATTGTTGTCTTTGTTTGTCTGACATGTTCGAATAGTATAATACTGTAGTATTATAAAGTAGACCTGCAAAAGTACTTTAATGTTCCCAGACTTTAAACAAGCTCATGTCTGGAAATATGCCAAACGTTACAGG
The DNA here is from genome assembly GCF_933228915.1 of Telmatherina bonti. Classification (NCBI taxonomy): domain Eukaryota; kingdom Metazoa; phylum Chordata; class Actinopteri; order Atheriniformes; family Telmatherinidae; genus Telmatherina; species Telmatherina bonti. The sequence continues at coordinate 36,432,637 of NC_136620.1, read as the reverse complement.
TACTCCTATTTCGACTGTGATTTGCAGGTGCATGTGATATAATATTAAAGGCAAGAAAGAGGGTCTATGAAGACTGGCAATAGATAGACGAGGCAATAACTTGAAGCTGTTTCAAATTCAGAGGATGGGAGCAAGTTTAGCATAGTTCCATCAGCTGGCTATTGATTCTTTAAATTACAACCCTGGACCTGAATGGATGAGCAAACTAATGACTGCCGACATCACTGTGGTTAACAGTCCAGAGATGGAGGACAGAGGATTAGAGACAGCCAGGCAACAACAAAGACACAAAGCGATTAGATTGATGTCATACATGTCGCAGAGCGACCTCACACAGAAACCAGCCCAAAATCTCAAAGGGGAAAATATTAGATCAGAGGCTCTTGTCATCTCTCACTCACCACTTATTGCACCTTGTGCCATGTCTCCCGCCTTTCCCTCTTTTTCTCTCATGCACACAGAAGGAAAACACAGACATTTCTGTCACCTCCCGCAGGCATGCAAGTGAATGGTCCCTTGATGCTGAGATCTGAGGATCAAAGTCAACAGGGCAGCCATGTGTGTCAGATAAAAAAACACGGGTGGCTATGCCAACATGGAGGCCTCAGCGCAGGCAGGAACTGCTGGTTGGAAAATAAAAAATAATAAACATAAAAACAAACAAAAAAAAAAGAGACAGAGGGGCAGAAAACAGAAAAATGTAGAAGGGTAAAGGACAAAGTCAGCTCCAACTTGATCCACCTACTCCAAAACCACTGAGGTTTTTCAGCCTTTGTGCAGTTAATTTACACAGCAGTGAAAGGAGCCCTCTTTTTTTTTTTCTTTTTTTTTTTTTCTTTTTTTTTTTTTTTAGCAGTGTCCTGCTCCTAACAGACAGGTAAGACAATCAGGCAACAACCAAAGGATGTAAATCATGAGACAGCTGCACCTCTGGGCTTTTATGAATGCCTCCAACGGCTTTATATATTCATGGGAAATTATCTTAACAGTTAAACAAAATTACATCCAAATCCAAACATGTTTGTATGTTTGGGAATTAGTTCATTTAAAGCAATTTCTACTAACTAACTCCTCGATTATTTAAATGTCATTCAATCATCATCTTCCTCCAGATCATACTAATAGAGCCAATCTTCATCCTGTGCTTTACTTTGCTCCAATCTTTACTTGAAGCATCTGAAGAGGTTTCATTTATTTTTGTTTCTATCTGATCTGCTATGAATTAAAAGTAAAAAGAAAATGTAGAACAGAAATTGAACCTTGCATCAGCATAAGACTTGAAAACTAGACTTGTAAAAAAAAAAAAAAAAAAAGAGAGAAAACATATGGGTGAAGGAGAAGTAACATGGATGGGGGTGACACCTGGAGAGAAGTAGATGAGGGTCCAACTGCAAGTGAGCAGACGGAGAGGAGACAGCCCAGTTTGGCTACTGGCTCCACGACAAGAATCAGTCAGCCTGTCATCCATTCATACTTGTGACATGTGGACACATTAACTGCATGCATCATACACACACGCCACTGATCATGGCAAGCCATGAGCCACCTCCATTCATCCATCCATATGTCGGTCAGTGAGCCAGTAGGACAGAATTGGCATTTTCTGCCAGTTACGAGGGGGGGCAGTCCAAGTGTGCACATGCATATATCTGTGTGTGTGCCTGCACGGTATAAAGTTTAGTAGCTGCACACTACTGTATGTCAGGTTGGTGAAAGCCAGGAGGGAAGGACATCATTTTCAAGGGCAAATACACTTAATCTACTCCTTACAGCTATGTAGAAAGACATCAGTCACAAAGATTCATGCTGCACCTCTACTTGGTGTGCAGGGCACGACCACCAGCTTCAATATGACATTGACGTGTTTCTGAGAGAACCTGCTTATCCAAAATTGGTTTAGGAATTTACAAAGACAAGCTCGGCGTAATGGATTTAACAGTGTTTGGTTTAGATGAGGAGTATGCAGGGGGAACTGTGTTATCTCTCACAACTGAGAGCAAAACAATACGAAATATAAAAATCATATTTGTACGATTCTATCCTTGTCAGAGTTGTTCAACTGCAAAAATAAATAAGTAAAATAAGAAAAGACATAACATATTCATCTCTCACTGCTTATCATTTTGCCCTCCACCTTGGGTAACTCCTCTCAAAAACACAACCAGCATGCATACACACACAAACACACAGATACACAGCAGGGTTTTCTGAAAATGACTTTATAAGTCATCGTTTGTGCAGAGAAGCTGAATTCCCTACATGGGGAGGGGGGGTTGATCAATACCAGAGACATGTAAATCAATCTGGACATAGTCTCCTAGCTAGTTAATCCTTATCCTTTATACATTTATCATTCTTTGAAATGGCACTCATTACCTCTTCTCACCCAAGACCAATCCCAGTACTCCCCTTCATCTTTTTTTCTCCTATACCTCATTTACTTCCTGTTTCTCTCATTCCATCTTTCTAATCATGTCTGTGATATGTTTCTGTTCTGTTGACAGATCCATCATAATGACACTTAAAGCCATGGCAGGCCACATCATTTCCCACTAACAGACATGTCCCTGGATGACCTTGGTCCTAATAAAGTCTCACAACAGGTCTTCCACACCCTGAAGTCGATGTAAAGATAAACCTTTTTAAACCTACAACATGGGCGTATAGCTGGGGTTGGGTCAGGCTGAACCAGCGTGTTTGTGTTTGAGTATATGAGTGGCTGTATGGGGTGTTTTTTGATGCTTTATGTTTTGTTTTTTGTTTTTTTTATGAGTGATTTATCAGTGACAGGCAGTGGATCCTTTTGGCAGTCGTGTTTTCTGTGTTTGAAGTCTCTATCAAGTCGTCCATGTTGCCACTGGTTGCCAGAGGAGAGGATTGGGAAGGTGACCTTTGATTGTGAGCACATGTGAGGTGTGGAGTAATGAATTAATTTTCACAGACATAGGGAGTGAACACAATGATTAGATCTGAAGGTCATCTATATCAGTTACAAGAGTGTAAATTTAATAACTTACAATAGTGTGTATTTGCATGCGAGACTGACAGAATTGTTTTGACAGAGCAGCACAGATTAAACTGGAGTTAAAATGCCATATAGTGTGGTGAAAAGATACATATATAGTTAAGAAGTGAATATTCATCTCAATATTAGTATAAGTAATCAGAATACACATATTTTAATGTAGACACTGAGCAGTGAAGGAGTAATGACAACCACCTTGTAATTGAGGAAGACAGTGAGTAAGTGACCATCTAATTAACTTAACATATGAATAAATAACTTATTCACTGACACACCAGCTACAGACAGACAGGCGAGTCAATACCGGAACAACAGATGATCAATAGGTAAAACCGGTCAACTGAATCAGCTCAAATTAGCTCAAAACTTTGGAAATGTAGTTATATTAACTTCTGCAGGTTTAATTAGGACTTACACCAAGTCAACAATACATGAAAAGCACTCTCTTTTGCTATGTGAATAGTGTATATGAATACTTTATGAAAAAACATGCAGGTAAATCAGCAGTGGTTGACTAAATGTGTGCATGCAACGTGATCACAGTATGCGAGACAGTAAAGAAACAGAAAAGTGAACGTCTTTGTGAGACTGTTAGCAAAATAGCAATAAGCAAACAAGCCTCACAGGGATGAAGATGAAGAAACAGGTGAAGTTAAAAGCATATTGCTTTAGATCTTCGACACACTGACTGCACAAGCCCAAATATTCATTATAACAAGGCAAGAACTCATTAAACTGGCCAAGTAAGGGCCAATTTCCACATTTATTTGCAACAGCTATGAGTTGAAATTTCAAGCCTGGCAGATAAAAAATTTGCCTGAGCGAAATGTTTTTGGAGAACTGAGTTATCCAAGATATTATAAAATACACTGGATGCAGAAGGTATCTTGATCGTATCTTTGTAAAAAAAAAAAAAAAAAAGAAAATAAGTTGATGATTCATTTTTTCTGTGTGAATTTAGGTTTGCAAACCACTGGGTGAAACCTGGGTCTCCAAAATGAAAGTATCATAGTCATACAAACAACCCCCCCCCCATCATCCCTCAGTATTACAACAGCTGGTACGTCGCCAAAAGACACCTTGTGTGAATTTTGAAAGCTTTACACAGTGTTCACTAAACAGTCCTATTTGGCATCCTGGGATTGACACCAGGTAGGAACATCATGTTCCTACTTAATTATCAGTCCTACAAGATGTTAAAAAGATTATCACAATATTCAGAGAAGAAACAAATACGACTCACTGGATTGGCAGATAATTTGGAGAAATTTTTTTTTTAAATTAAAAGGATATAAATATACATAAATAGAGCAGAAATAGAGCATAATGTACAAATAAAGCAGAATGTACAAAACATTTGTAGCCCCCCCGACAGAATAACTACTTAAAGTGAGCAGAATCGACTGAAGTATGTCCTTCACTCACAAAAAGAAATAAAATAAAGATTAAATAAAATGAAACAAATAAAGCTTTCTCATCTGACAACACAGCGGCTGTCGCCTTTGAGGAGGAGAAACAACTGCCATCGATTTAGACGTCTGTCTGTCTCCTGTCACGCTTGGTGGGGGGTGAGGAGGGGGGGTCCTGCTATATCTTCTGCTCTGCTCTCCTCCATTTCATTACTTTTTTTGCACTCATCTCTGTTTTATCTTGATAAGACACATGAAAGGTAAAAATCAGTCAAACAACACTGTGTTTGATGAGATTTGCCATCACATTGAGCAGCACCATGACGCAGTTTAAAGCAGCACGGATTTACACCTCCCTGGGATGTAGACAAAACTGTGTAAAACCTAAAATCTTCAGTTAGTGAAACATATACAGAGACATAATTGGGACTAAAAGTTTCTTCTTAAGCCCTGCAGGTAGAATCAATTCCCTAGTTTCATTTCCACCAAGGACTCAGTAAAGACAGCTGAAAAAAGAAAGAGGAGGGAATAAACATTGATTTCAGAGGGGTGATTGGAAACCAAATTAGGATGTAGGATGCTGAGTGGCCTTCATATTGACTGATAACACACAGAGAGCCTTGTAAGACTTTGCAGGTTCAGGGAAATCAATGTTATTATTTAGGTTCCTTCATGACACTTTCAGGGAAGATGAAGAAAAATCAGTGACAATGTGAAGACAAAGAGATTTTTTAATTAGTTTTGCAGAAAACTTCTTCCTTTTCTCAGTAATATTAGATTTGTTTTGTGCTATAATTCAAACTCAAAGCAAAAAAATTAAAAAAACAGCCACTGCTACTTAATTTTTCTTCCTAGAATAAAAAAGGAAGCATTTGAATGCAACCAAACTGCACATCAATAAGCAGAAAAGAGTGAAATAAGAAGAAAACACACAGCTGAGAGACAGACTTGATGTCTTTCTGTGCAGTCAACCTGTTAAGATCCAACTGTGTGTTAAGCCCTAACTTCTGCCTCAGCACCAAAGCTGATGGATCAACGCACAGGGGCACAACATATGAAACCCATTTATTTCAAAGGGTGTCTGTGCACATTGCGAGGCGCAGACGTGCGCACAAACACAAACTCCTACACAATGTAAAGTTAAAGAGGATGTGTGCATGCTGGAGACATTTATATATCCAACCCACTGGCAGCAACACAGAGACAGGAGAGAGTGGTCAATCTATAATCATTTGGAGGGAAGACAAGAGATGGCAGGGAAAGAAAGCTGCGGTGCTGTCACTGAGGTGTCGGGATAACATGATTAGAACTTGTGTGATTCATCTCAGGCCATGGTATTCCACTTCTCACTCAGCTACTACAATTTCTCTTAGATGGTAGGTTTTTTTGGTCCATATTTTATAATTAAATCTGATTTTTTTTCCTTCACGTTATGTAATTAGACCACAGATAAAGAGAAATAAACTAATCATACGTGTTGTGTTGGTAAATCATAATTAGTGGACAGGAAACCATACATTCAAACAGCACTTCTTAATTAACTCTTGATATTGATTCTTATCCTCATTTTCTCATGCAACCTCAGTGGCTCCTTGTTGTTTTCAGCTTACATTCCTTAATTATTTGCTTCAGGAGACTATTATACTGCAATGTCTGCAACTCTGAACTCCCCTTTCACTCCCTTTAACACGTAAAATGTCCCATTTCAAATGTTACAAGTAACCTCAACATGCTAAAGAAAAAAAAAAAACCATCAAAATCAGTGGCAAGAGATATCTTCTTCTCAAGGCATCCATCCCAAAACTTCCAATTTCATGTTCACCAGCCTTTCCAACCCTTTCCCCACACTCTTGCCTTCCTTCATCCTTCACTTCTCTTCCTTTCTCTCTCTGGGCTTGGGGACAGTAGAGTGACTTTGATGTTGTGCCGCTTCAGGAGGAGAGAAAGTCACTCTGGCTAATTAGTTGTCCTTATCCCAACAGCAGCAGCCGCCACCAGCTCGCTGATTCAGAGGGAGAAACAGAACAGGCAACAGCAGCAACTACCAGCTGCTGCATGCTAAAGATACCACTCTCCCCGAGCTAGCTTTTAGTCCTAGCGGCTTGTAACCACTTAACTTCTCCCTAAACTGAGTTGATGATGAATGAAGTGATGCATTTCTGTATAGAATACAGTGGTATATAAAATATGGTGCAAACAATCCTTTGCAAACAGGAAATACTTGTAAAAATGTGCATGTTTTGCTTGTTTTCCTACTCAATTCTCAATATGATTGATTTTTGTCATATGTACTGTGCTCCAGAGGCCATACAGTTTAACTCCGAGATGCCCATGCACTCTTATGTACTCCAGTAGATTCTATCTTACATGAGAGTTTTACTGCTATGTCACATCAAAAATATAGAAAGTGATCAGTCAGTGACCAGAAATGTGCTTTCTTTACCTGAAATGTTTTGCATCTGGCTAATCTCCCACAAAATCACTGATTTTGCACAAGAAAAATCTACAGGACAGGATGGTTGTGTAGTTTGCACATGATCCAACATCCACAGCAGAATATTAAATGCACCAGCACTGTTAATAGCATAAACATGCTAAATAAAAAAAAATAAATCTGTAAGAAAACACAAAGAAAAGATTTATTTCTAGATTGCATCATGTGTTCTACCAACAAGTGTGGCTTTATCACTTTTTGGCCCTGAATTGGATTACCCTCTTTGGGATGAACCTTGGCTTTAACACCCTGCGACCCTGTACAGGAATGAGATGGAATGGATGGATGGATGGATGGATGGATGATTGCTTTGCATCTCAATTCTTTCAAGTTTTTATTATATTTCTTAGTGTTTAAATAAACACAATTTAAAACGTGGTACTTCCACATGGTCACCATCTCCGGTCTTTGAGATCTACCATTCTGCATGTTTTAGTGTTTTCCTGCTGCAACAAACCTGACTCAAATCAATGCTTCGTTAACAGTCTGGTGCAGAAGTTGACAAGTTTCTGGAGAATCTTTTCATTTAAAACAGGTGTGTTGTAGCAGGAAAACACTTAAACCTGCAGCATGGAAGATGCAGGATGGTCTAGAGGATTGGAACTGGTAAACACTGGTTTATAGTCACAAAAGACAAGATCACACAAAGCTATAAGCCATGTGATGAGATTTAGTACTGATGACATTGTGAGGATTGAAAAACAACAATCTGCGAAATCACCTGTTTATTCATTACTGAATAATTATCACATTAGCACTCAGCTTGACTCAACTTCAGAGATTCAGTGTTAATAAAAGCCTGAGAAGTTTTTTTTTTACCAAGAGGACACAGAAATTGGTAATTATACAAACGTTTAGGTAAATTAGTGCACAAGACAAGTACTTGTAGATGTACCCAAACAGAAAAAAAAAAACTTTCTCCCAGAAGCTCGAAAGAAACAACACTTTCCTAACAGACTCCATCTTATTGGATAGCTCATATGCAAACACTGAGAAAACACAAACAAGACCTCTTTCCACTCATAGTAAGGATGACAAAGAGCTACAATTTATTTCTAACCACAATTAGTCATTATCTGCACTGAACCAGTAACATTGGTCTGTAAACCAGTACATCCAAAAGAGCAGGACTTTCTGCTGCCTTTCATGTTTATGTGGAGTGAACTGCAAACTATTTAATTAGTTTGTATAAAAAGGTCAAATTTAAATTTATTTTTAAATTTCTTTGAATGAGACTGAGAATGTTTCATCCTGGTGTAGTTTTAAGAACTTATTTATGAATACAGTTTGTTATGAGTGCAGCTAATTGTCTATGTTCCTAAACTGTGAACAATAGACTTTGAAATGGGGAGAAAATGGAATGGTAAGCCATTTTCCTGGAAAAGTGTTGCAATTGGCTGAGAAAAGCGTAATCAGTTATTATCATTTAACAGTTTAAACAAGATTCACTTCAACGAGTTAACTAGTATTGTTTAGCTTTTTTTTTTTTTTTTAAATCCACTGCATTTCTATTAGTATGGACATATTTGAAATGATCATTCAGTTTGAACGTGTTTAATAAAAACATGTGCTCAAATGTGTGGCAACAAACTTGACTGCCCCATATGCGTGGATGTCACATTAGTAGATCAATGAGAAGCTCGCTCACTTCCAACAGGAAACGTGAGTAAAATGTGGTGTCCCTACACAGGCGCCTGTGTTATCTTGTCTCAGCGGGGTCTCTCACAGCAAGCGCATCTCTTTCCCCTGAGCCTTGCTCTTGTCACCCCACCTCTCTCATCCTCACAGGCCCATGGCTCAGTGTCACAGCAGAGAGAGAGAGAGAGAGAGAGAGAGACAGAGAGACAGAGAGAAAGATATGGGGCACTGTGTGTTTCAGAAATATTGACCATTCCCTTGAGAAACACACAAACTGCATCGCTTAGGATCGGGTTGCCATGCTCCATTTTGTTTGTCCTCAGTGCCAAAGACTGCTGACATGCTGTCACATGTATTTTTCATCTGTCACTCTCACTCTCATCATTTGAAACGTGACAAGCGACCAATTCCACTCATGGAGACACTTAGCGTTGTTCCAGTGACTCTACTGTTCAGTTTAATGCTTAGAAGTGAAAAGATGGGGCTCTATTTACTCTCTGAAGTTTCTGAAGGCTCATCTCCTCATTACAAACTTGCACAGATGAATGCATTAGCTGAGATGATTCGGTGTCTCTCTGGTGTTGCAGAATATAGTCTGTAGAAGCACATACTATAGAGTTCAACATCACTTACACAAAGTTAAACATAGTGAGTGCAGAAAACCTCTCTCTGTCAAATTCTCAGACAATTAATTCGACCCGTCTCCCCATCTCAACAGACCTCCGACTCTGAAGACCAATCAGGAGAAGGACAGACGGACAGAGAGGACATGGGTCGTGGAGGAGGTGTCTGTGCACATACTGTAGGTAGGAATGAGTGGATATCTCTATGACAGATGTATTGTGCAAATGCACTTGAGTGTGTATGTTCATGTGTATGAGCTGCCTTTTTTAATCCATATGTGTGTGCATGCACACACTATATATGTGTCATCAGCAGTGTTGTGCACACCCGCACCTGTCCAGGGGAGTCAGATTCTTTCCTAATGGCACCTTGGGGACCAAAGACATTATCATATTAAAAGGTGACATTTCACAGCCGGAGCCTTGCAGGAGAGTGCAGCCGATCACTCTGACAGTTTGACGGGCAGACAGGCAAGCAGGAGAGCAGAGACGCTGGAGACTACGGAGAGCAGTGCAGTCTGAATATGAGAAAGTGGCTGCTGGATATGAGCGCAAAAACACCTGTCCAGTCTCAACAGGCATATCAGAACTGGGGAGTGGATTTGTCATATCACTGTTACTGTGGCCATAATCTATAGTGAACATCATAGAAAGCCTCATTAGTGATTTACGTAATCGTGTGTTAATAATAAAATAAACATAAAAACTAATATTCTACACAATGCAGATGTTCTTTTAATTCTGAGTGAAGCTTAAAACTTGGGCTAGTAAAAAGAAATTCATACAAACCCTCCACACAAGCATACAGAAGTTAAATAAAAATCTGCATGTTTGCATTGTAATGAGTTCATTTCTAATCACTACAAACTGAACACACACACACACACACACACATAGATTTTATCATCTGCCTGCAAAATGAAAGTACCTGACTGTCAATTTGGAAATAGGAACTTGACATCTGCATGCAGTTTTATGAAGTCATTTTGATTGATTATGATTTTTGACAGACTCATGTTATATTAATATCAAGCAAATTTAGTTGCTCCCATATAATTCAATCCCTGGCGGCGTACAGCTGTATGCTACACACATACATAGGCACACCTCTCAGGGACCAGCAGTGGAGAGTAGAGTGACAATAGCTGAGTTCAGTAATTGGCCCTGAACTGCAGCTTCAGCAAAAGCCTCGGTCCTGTCTGAAACCTGTCAGTATTTGGCATCTGTTACTCTCATTTTCCTCTGCAGGGCAGCAAGCTGTTACCTACTGCACCTTACTGCTGTCACATGTTACAGCTGTTCCACCAACCATTTCCACTCCGACTAATAATACTTATGTCAGAGCCGAGGCAACAGAAATGACCAGTCTTTCCTCCATAAAAACATTAAAGTGCACGCTGAGTGGAGTCAGAGAAAGAGTTATTTCCAGAGCACAGCAGCAAAGTCAGGGAAAAAGACCCCGGGAAACACTGACCCAGCAAGAGGCTGATTAATGCAGACTGTTTATCAAACAGCAATATCCCAGCACAGAGCTTTTCATCTGTAGACTAATGATGCTGCTGGATCGAGTGATGCAAAGGAGAGGGAATTTCCTATTTCAGCTAAGCTGTAATGTGAAAAAGCCATTTTCTTTCTGATTTTCAGCTCATAAGCCAACAATTACAGTGAGCACACGTCGCAGCATGTGTCCTGTGAAAGAGCATTTCAGGTGGTATCTTTGTATGTTTTTTTTTATCTAACTATCATTTATCTAACTATCATTTTATTTAACTATCATGTCAGTACAAAAGGAAGATTTCCTGGATGACTATTTTGAGACAACTGGAATCCTGGGATGTTCAACGAAGATTCAATAATGGATCCATTAAAGAAAATCCATTTGTGGTTTTAAAGGGCATAGCAATTTATACGTAAAATAAGCAAAATTATTGTTTTACTTAAGGATTTCTCTTGGACTGACTCCTGATTGTGAAGTTAAACAGCTGACATACTTCAAGTGGAGAGGATGAAAATCAGCTGCTTTCAGGCCAGCTTTCAGCAACAGAAGCAGCTACTTTAAGGTGTTGTCAAACAATAAATCACTCAAATTCAGCTATTTTAGTAAAAGCTGTTGCTAAATTGAATCTAAAGTTAGATTACACATATGCTATGTTTAAGTGGAAGCTTTCAATGAAACGAGATTATTCCTCCATCACAGATGACTGCTGATATCAGACGGCTCTTAACAGGAAGCTTTCTGGTGTAAAATGAAAACAAAGTTGTGCCAATAGCAGAGAAAGCAACCAGTTTGTTGTTCAATGAGTTTTTGGTGACGGAAATACAGCTTTTGTGAAAAAGAAAAACTTTAGGACCAGGAGTGACTTTCACAGGAGAGCAATAAAACAAGTCAAGCCTCACTGCCATCATCAGGCTGCGTTCAACTTCACCCCCTTGTCCTATCATTTCATTTATTTAATTTCCTTTTTTGGGGATATGTGTTATGATGTTGAAGGTGGGGTTGTTTGAATGCTACCTTTTTTCTGTTTATCGTAAAAAATAAATAAATAAATAAATAACTGTTCGAACAACCCTTTAAAATGAAAAGTAATACGATAAAAAAAACATTGATTAAAAAAAATTTGAATTTGTTGATAACATAAAAAATTCATAAAAGGCTTCCTGAAAGTGAAAGTGTTCATATATGCCTGCCGTCTTTCCTTTGGGACGTTTGTCCTCAGTGAAAGACACAGAGCTTGGTCAGTGGCTTTTGCGCTAAGACGTGATGCAACATTAAGATTTAAAAGTACGTTTAGCAGGCAACACAAGAGACAGAAATGCTGACATACCTTCATTAGTACTGACTCACTGAGCTTCTCGCGGTTGACAATCTTTATGGCGACTTTCTGGCATGTTACACAGTGGACTCCAAGCTTGACCAACCCTGAAAAAAAGAAAGAAGACAGAAAGCCTTAATCAGAATAATTAGCAGAAATGCTCTGTAGATATGTCTGCACCCAGATAAATGCTAATATGATGTTACTTAGGGGGCACAAAATACAAACAATGCTCCATTACGTACCTTACACTATAATTTCTTATGATAAAATCATCTAAGACCTAAACAGAAAGTGTTAAATAGCAATGTGAGGAAAATCTCTGTAAAATAACCCTAATTACTAACGTGTATTGACCAGAGATCTGTAAAACAGCTTGTGAACCTAGTTTTAAAAGCCCATAATGACTTCTAAAGTGGGCTCAGTTTTCTAAATAAAATACCCTTCTGGGGTTTGCTTGAGTCATAAAGGCAGCAAGTGAGTGGATCATACGTTATTGATTGACATAATGTGCTAAATACTGCCATTGTTTGCTGAAGTGTGAAACAGAACAGCATTAAAAACCCAACAATAAGACAGTGAATGCAGCTCATTATTGACTGCGATCTAAAAATTACAAGACTCTCGCATCATACTGCTGCATGCAGCACTGGGGAAGGTAATTGGTTGGCTTTTTTTTTTTGTTCCTCCAACAAGCTGGAGTAAAGCATAACCATTTACTTTACAAGCGCAACACACTCACACATAGAGATTTGAGTGTTTGATTTACCCTGCCAGTCAAATCTATTGGGATTCCCACACAACAAAATATTCTGTCAAAACTCAAACAAATACTGTAATTTACTACGCAACCACAAAGGCGTCTTCGCTGCTTTGCTTCCCTTAATATCCCTGGGTATCCTTAGTTAAACGATCAGTCACAAACAATGCAGAAAACAGGCAGGGTTGTCGCAATGAAGGCAACTTCAGAGAAACAAAGTGGTGTGTGCATTCGATACAGGAGGAGCCGTGTCAACGGCACCAAATCGCTTTTTCTGCCAGGAATCACAGAGCTGCATGCAAAATAAGAAAGATGCTCACATCAGATACGTTTCTAACGGAAACAAGCACACAGCACTAACCCAGCACTGGTTCATGCTGTGACTGATTTATCCAATGGCCTTGTGGTCCTACAAGGATTTAGAGACAATCTGATATCATTTTTACATAGTTTGTGGTCTTTCATTGATGAAGTTTATACTTTTCAGGAACGTTGAACGGGAAGAAAATAGATCCCACTCTGATGCTGGCAGAGATGAAGATGGAGTAATGGATGATGGTGGGGAGGGAATGTCCTGCAAGGAGAAGTCTGGCAGACGTAACCCAGACTCAGACTGGTTTCCAGCTCCATCGCAGCTTTATCTTTATATAAATGACGTTTGAGGAGGCGATGACACACGTGCAGGAGAATGAAGTCCTCTGATGCCTCACGGACACCAAGCAGGTGAGAGATGAGGGGAAAGTGGAAGCAGCAGAGGGATGGAGAGAAGGACAGAGTGAGAAGAGGGAAGGAAAGAGCAACGGAAGGAAATACTAGAGAGATTGAAAATGAGGGATCGCACATTATTCAAATGATGGGCCACAGATAATTAAGCAATAATGGAGAGCGTTGCGTGGGAACAAGGCTCTAGTTTGGGATGTTGAAGGGCCACGGGGGCCGAGAGTGGAAGAAGGAAGGCATGACAGAGCGAATGACAGAGAGATGGGAGGGAAATGCAAGAAAGAGGAAGAATAAAAATGCAGAAAGAAAAGATTTGGAAAAGAAGATGAGATAGCTGAGTGGACGTAAGGAACAACAGACAAACCCATTAGCCTTGTGATGGAAATTATATGTTAATGGATACTATGAAGAAGCTCAGAAGTCATAATAAACACATTAAAGGTGGAAAAATCTGCCAGCAAACACATGAAAACTGAACTTAATTATTTGCCTCACTATCTGTCTTCCTCCAATGTCTCAATGTGTTTTAATGAGCAGAGAGAACATTAGCAAAAGCAAAACGTTCACAGGAAACACATTATGATTTTATACCCACACTGTGTACGACAGAGAAGTTCAACGTACGGTAAACATGCACTGAAACTCTAAGGCTGATTATGGCTGAAACGGAAACATTATAACTTCAAACCACAAAAGAATAAACTAAGACAGCAATTTAATATGACGTCTCATTTTAAAATGAAAGATGTAAAAAAAAAAAAAAAAGTGAAAGAAAGAGATGAAACAGCGCCTCTTCTTGGCTCCATTTCTTTGGACACAAAGCAGCACCTACTGAACTAGTGGTGTAGTGGTCCCTCAAGAAGTGGGTATACTCTCAATTTTTCGCCCTTTCTTCGAAAAAAACAGTAGAAAAGTAGCCCAGAAAAACATTCTTTCTGAAAAAGTGACACGCAAGATTATTTCATACAGTTTACCCTAAAAATCCATCATAGTCACATAATTTCTGCTCTTCGGTCTCAGGAAGAGCTGTGAAATGACTAAACTAATACTGGCACTCAGACTAGTGAGAGACAGGCTCATAGACATATATACATATATGTCTATTTTCAGGCTAAAGGTAATCCAGCTGATGGCTTACTGCACCAGCGTAGGTAATCTTAGATGAGCTGCTGGTTGACGGGAGAATAGGGGGTTTAGAAGTGGGTATACTCAATGCTGACTAAAAAGAAGTGGTTGTACTCCGTATACCCGCGTATACCCTGGACTACACCACTGTACATAACCATAAAAAGCATAAACAGTTATTAATGTCTGATAACGGATAATGGTAGCGTAGTGGTTAGCACTGCCTCACAGCAGGAAAGTCGCTTTAAAAAAAACAACAAAAAAAACACTTTCAAACGAACCCTTGTTTTGTCTTTTTCTAGCATGAAAAACTCTGACATGCTGACTGAAGCCTGAAAAGCAGAGTCTGACACGGCACTTGTTTTTCTATGGTTGTTATTTTTTCTGTTGTAAATTTTCTGTTTTAAACAGTCTGACCATGGGGTGAATTAGCCGGGACGTCCAGTCCTGGGAAGATTGGAAACTGCCTTGAAGGTTTTTCACTTGATATCGTTTTCACTGCAGAATGATGAATTTTATATTCACTGGAAAATATCCTCAGAACATTTCCCAGACTGAGGTGCATCAGCTGTTGCTTCCATAAAAATCCCTGCTGATGTCTTCCCTCCTTGGCTTAGAGGTAATACACACCTGAGTGATCCAGATCAGCTACTTGCTCATCAGGTATTTATAAAGCATTCACACTGATACGTTTCATTAACAGCTTAAACTCCAATGGAATTAGATTTTATTTCACTGCTCCTAAATTTTCTGAAACTTAGTTTTAGTTCAATGACATGCTGAAATGGTGTTTCTCATGCATCGTTTTCATTTAAATGACTCAAATACTTTACTTTGATTTTCATACAACAAACCCAAAGCACAGTTGATGGGATCATTTTAATTCAGCCACTGTTTAATAAAATTAAAATGAAATTGCATTAAACAGCTTTGTCACAGGGGCATCTTTCAGCATTCACATCGCAGCATTTAAATCATTTTCAAACCAGTCAAGTTCACTTTTCTTAAGTAGTTTTTTAAATGTAATTGACCTTTGTCTCTCCAGGACCCACAGAACTCCCTTCTTCCTTCTGACGTCCAGTAAAGGAGGATAATTGCTTTGCTCTCAATGCTCCTTCAACCTGTCTGTAATAATATTCCAGCTCTGGGTGAAGACATTAAACGGAAGCTGGACTGGGTGACTAGGAAAAGGGATGTTTGGGAAAGTCCAAGAAAAACACCGGGCTTTAATCTGGATCTTGCAGAGTTTAGAAGGTGAAACATCTTTGAACATATTGCCTGAAATGTAAGGCTTTAACTGATGTCACAGAGGATCAGAGCATCATGGGGTGCAGTTGTCAGCGTGTGTTATTGTGCAGGAGCAGCGAGTGTGAAGCTGATCTGCACAATTTTTTATTTTTCCCTTCACTTTGTTGGGATTAAAGAGACAGAAATGATTATCCACGAGCAATTATGTTCAATTTGTCTGAATATATTCAAATTACAGTTTAATTTTAGAGTATATGGACTCTATACTCTTTAGAGTATATGGACTTAAAGTTGAGACCCTCAGTTTTAATTTGGTGATTTATTTATCCAAACTGAAAGTAAGGTAAAAGGAGTTAAGGCCAATCTCCACCAGGTGCGTGTACGCCGCTGCCTCTGTAGTTGTTAGCCCTTGGTTTTACCGGGCGCAAAAGTGCCGCCAAGTGATCTGCAGTGTGTTTTTAAAGCATCCTAGAAGCGCTGTCACTCTCCACTTTGCTAAAATACACAACTGTTCAATTTTTTTCGCACTGAAACCAAGTAAATCCAGCAGAGTTGATCGTTTAGGCAGGAAGCCATGTCAAGTCCATGAAAAGCGAAGTGGATCCGGTCGATTTTACAAATAAAAGACTACTTATCACAAACTGGACAGCAGTTTACCCTGAAACATCAACATTTAATCACTACCGCCGGCACCTGAACCATGAGGTGAGGGAGGGTCGTGCTTGATGCTTGTCACCATGGGTGACGAGACGTCTTCATGGAGGTGCAGAGCTGCGCCGTTTTGTACGACACCACACATCCCTACTTTAACAGAGTGTACCGAAAATCAGACATTCTACTCTGAAACGCTTCTGGTGGACTGCAAGGTGGAAAGCACGGTGGAAAGCTTGGTGCAGCTGCTCCGCAGCACTTTCACAACACATGTGGATTGCTGCAAAGGCAAAAGTCTTTTTACTTGTAAAATCAAGCTGATCCTTTGCTTTCCGTGGACTGAACTCCTGCCTAAACGATCCGCTCTGCTTAAACTGACGTGCTTTCAAAGCAAAATAGAACAGATAAGTATTTTAGCGAAGCAGAGAGCGATGACGCTTCTGGACGCTTCAGAAATGCACAGCAGCATAGCTGGTGGAGCCATTCCCACTGACCAGAGTTGCTGCAATCAGCTGTGAAGACACGGTGAAGACACGGTAAAGACACGGTGAAGACACGGTGAAGACACGATGAAGACACGGTAAAGACACGGTGAAGACACGGTAAAGACACGGTAAAGACACGGTAAAGACACGGTAAAGACACGGTAAAGACACGATGAAGACACGGTAAAGACACGGTGAAGACACGGTGAAGACACGGTAAAGACACGATGAAGACACGGTAAAGACACGGTGAAGACACGGTGAAGACACGGTGAAGACACGGTGAAGACACGGTAAAGACACGGTGAAGACACGGTAAAGACACGGTAAAGACACGATGAAGACACGGTAAAGACACGGTGAAGACACGGTGAAGACACGGTGAAGACACGGTAAAGACACGATGAAGACACGGTAAAGACACGGTGAAGACACGGTGAAGACACGGTGAAGACACGGTGAAGACACGATGAAGACACGGTAAAGACACGGTGAAGACACGGTGAAGACACGGTGAAGACACGGTAAAGACACGGTAAAGACACGGTGAAGACACGGTGAAGACACGGTGAAGACACGGTGAAGACACGGTAAAGACACGATGAAGACACGGTAAAGACACGGTGAAGACACGGTGAAGACACGGTGAAGACACGGTGAAGACACGGTAAAGACACGGTGAAGACACGGTGAAGACACGGTGAAGACACGGTAAAGACACGGTGAAGACACGGTAAAGACACGGTGAAGACACGGTGCAGACACCCTGTGGTGCTTTCAGATTCAGTGGAACTACAACTCATCCACAGTTCTCTCAAGGATCAAATGTCACTGGTTAAATTAACTCATCTTTAGAAAATAAAATGTATCATTTAGTTTTTGTTTTCAAGCAAAAAATACCTCAAGTTGAAAACCCAGGGTATTCCTTCTTTGTGATGATTTACCAAACCTCCCTGAAGAGTTC
Organism: Telmatherina bonti; assembly: GCF_933228915.1. Lineage (NCBI taxonomy): Eukaryota > Metazoa > Chordata > Actinopteri > Atheriniformes > Telmatherinidae > Telmatherina > Telmatherina bonti. Next base: position 36,414,682 of record NC_136620.1, on the reverse strand, counting down.
TAATTTTAGTGTTTGTGGCAGATAATTCTGCATTTTGCCTTTAGTGGGTTAAATAACACTCAGTTGAGTTGAGACCTGGTAATTTACTGTTAAAAAAGCTCAATTTTCTGCAGTTGTAGCACTATTCAAGTTACTATAATGCCTTTGCTACAAACATCTGGCTCCATCTGGCAGAAATTTTATTCCCATACGTCTCAAAATTCATCCAACTGAATCTGTTTAGTGTCAGAGCAGAAATAAATAGTCACTCAGTGCTTTTATATTCAGTGTTACGAATAGATTAGTTCTATATTTGCTCTCTTCATAGCTGACCTGGACAATATGTCCACCTCCTGACAGTCTTATTTGCTTGGTTGGATGTTGTAAAGCAGCTTTTTTTTTTTCCAAGAAATGATACCAAGGATTATTTCATCAGTGTTTTTATTAAAGGAATACCTGGCTTTTTTATGGTCCTGAGCTTTGTCCTTTACACTGTACAAACCTATTTTGCCAGCTGTTTTAAAAGAATATTTCTACTAAGTTGTCAATAAGAACAGACAAAAACTCAAAAATAATAAAATTGCACAATTTGTGAAGGACATGTGCAGTGTAATTGAGGATCCAGCTTTACAAACATGTGATTTATCTTTTTGATAAAGTTACCTGTAGCTGTAATTAAAAAATGCAAATAAAGCCATGTGGGAATAAAAAAAAAAAAAAGACATCTCAACAGAAGGTTATGACAAAAAACTGGCACAAAAAATATCCTGATGTACAAAATTAAATAAAGATATTCTCAAATTAAGAAGACTTGAAATTAAAGCAGTGAATAAAATGAACTAACCAAAGGAAAGACTCCCTATTTTATAGAGTCGATTGCTCAATCAATGGGAGACAGATTGTGTCTTTGAGGAGGCGTCGATAAATGAGCTAAATAAAACTTCAATCAGAGGAATGGAATAACTGAATTAAACAGAAATGGAATGATCAGCTGTGATAAAATGGTAATTGAAAATGAATTATAATGTCTATTTTGTTAAGTCTGTTGAAGAACCGGCAGAAAATTTCAAACTCATGGAGCTGGAAAAAATGTAAGATATAGTGAATCTATTAGAAGATAAAGAAAAAACAATAAATAATTTTTTTTTTTTAAATTTACATACAATGCACATTCTAATAGTGAATTTCATGCATTTTTGTATGAAATGATATTTAAAATATTTGAGTCTAAACATTTAAGATTCTCACATCACATGAAATTATCAGACAATTATTACAGCCATCTTGAAAGTATTAAAAAGTGACAGAGAAACTTTTCTAAGGAGGAGGAGCCCAAGTTCAGTCCAAAAGATCATCCTTCTACTTTTAGATGCATCCTCTGGTTAACACACCTGAAACAAATGAATATCTTGTTACCAGGCCTCTGCAGAGCTGGACGACATGTTTCACTTCATTCTGTTGAATTAAATGTTCTTCTTTTCATTTAAAACAATAAAAGGATAGTAAACATGTCTTTGAACTACATATTAAAACCCACCATTAGATGACCGAGAAAGGTTTATTTCCACAATTTTTTAAATAAAACTCAGGGTGAATAAAAAGTTTGCTTTCCAACGGTAGAGCAGGTTGCTGATAGGTTAGGAATATTTTTCTCTTCATCATATCTCTTCATCAAAGCCGGTTGGAAACAGACAGAAAACGTAAACTAGTAAAGGTAGATGATATACATGTTGGGGAACTTTCTCTCCCACAGAAAGTTATGAATCTGAGGACTTTTTTGTCATCAGGAATAAAAAATGATCAACTTTTAAATGTCAGTTCTCACATGAAAAGAGTGAATATTGAGATAAATTAATTCATAAAGCACACAATCTTTCCTCCCTTGTTTACAGATTTGTTTATAGTTGTTCTCTTTACATTACGGTGTTTAGTTTTGTCACTGATTCATAATTAATTTTCAGTTTGTCAGTTTGAATGTGTTTGTCTAAACCAGACCCAGGGAAAAGACCTGCAAATTAGCCACTTTTACAGGTCCTACAGAAACTGTTGTATTCACTTTGTTTTGTAGCCATTTGCATTGATACTTTGTTCCTATCAAAAAGAATACAAAATTAATGAAATAATGCTCCACCTATCTCCCTAATTAATCAGTTATTTGCTTGTTGCAGCCGGCTGACCAGTTTCTCTTTTGCAAAAATCTTCTTTGACCACATGTTCTGGGATCACAGCAACAGCCTCCAAATGCAAATGTCCCACCTGGACTCAGCCCCAGACCTTTTACCTGCTTAAAAATGAAAGGATAGCCAGCAGATGTCCGTGAAACCTTTGAGCTTTTGAGTCAATTGTCCAATTATATTTGAGCCCCTGCAAGACAGGGTTTTTGCATATTTAAGAACCAATTCCTACAGGCTTTCACCAGTTTGGGCATGAATAGATTTAAAGGGGTGCACAGACTCTGAACTTCAAGCTTATATTCATTACACAGCTTTAAAGTTTGACGTTTGGTACTGTTGAACTTCATACAGCAGCAAGTAAGCGCAAATGGAGCACATGGATGAAACACAACTATGAACAAACATGTACTGCATGTCCATGTGTTGGAGCAAGAAAAGTTCTAGTTGGTTTGTTTAAAGCAGTGGTCCTCACGGTTAATTCAACATGAGCCGGATTCAATATACTAAGACAAGAGGAGAGCTGCCTCTTGTCTTAAAAAGCATTACTATGCTACATATCCTGCTACGTTGCCAAATCAGTAACATTTAGCTTTTTAGGAAGGAATCTCACAGTTTCATAAGTTCTCATCATCCATTTAACTTAAATATGTGGTGGCAAGATGGAAAAAGATTGTGAGAACATTTAAGAACATGTATAAAATATTGTATAAAAAGAGGAGAGGACATCGTATGGACAAAAAGAGGTGGAGAGGCAGAGTGGAGTTTACGACAACACTGAATCAGTAAGCATATTGGTGTCTTCTACTCTTTGCCCTCCTCCCAAATCAATAGCATCAGAAGCTCTCACCCTCCCTACAGTGTCAGAGTAATGGCACCAGCCAGAGACTTATGGGCCGAAGAGGCCACCATTGACTTACCACCAGCCTTCGTCCTGGGTGTACACAGTTTTATCTCCCTGTGATTAATGATCTAATGTGAAGGACACAGAGGGAGAACTTTGGTTCTGAGAGAATCAGAAGCCCGCTGTGTTGGAAGCTGCTGCATTGCTTCAGAGTCGAGCTTTCAAGCATCATTGTGGATAAATAACAAAACTTTAGCATAGCAGAGCTGATTATTTCTACATAGGTTGCATTTCACAAGACCCTGGCTGGAGACACGAGGGTCAGGCAGAAAGAATCACAACTTCAAGTAGAAAAGAGTCAAAGAGAAAAGGAAACGGCGTACAGTTGGAGCAGATGCTGCATCAATCCTCTTTTTGTCAGTAGCAGAGTTGTCTAATGAACAACAAAATGAGCATATCTTATTAATCAAGTCAAAAACAAAAGCAAACACATCCAGTGCTTCTCTTGCTCTGCATCACAGAAGCATGTGCCAACACCGGTTTGATAATGAGCTTTTTTCTCACTTCACAGTCTCTTCATAAGTGATTGCATTTCATGAGAAGCATCACTGCTGAACTTTGTCCTGAAAATACCTCTAATGGGTGATATGCTGCATCCACTGTGACAGCGGGGGGGGGGTTGGAACATTATGAGCAATGAAACTTCCTGCAAAAGATTTCACTGCCAATGACTTTTAGCCTTGAGATTCCATGAATCATTTCAGCCAAACTAATGGCATAGGCGGTGTAGAACTCCGTCTATGTGGGAGTTTTACTTCTGCTAGCAGAAACGTACAAGCCAAACACCAAAACGGGCCATGTTTACTGGTTCAGACCACTCTTACAAAGTAATATTTGGTTCTTTAAGATATTCCAAATAATACATGCACCTGTACCATGTTGTAGAACAAACTTTAGAAAGTATCAATGTATTTAGCAAAGGTTGGATGGATGGGAGGGTGGAGGGATGGATGGATGGATGGATCCAGTTGTCACATTTACTTCTCCTCTCTCCTCAGACACTTTTCAGAAATGTTCCCACCACTTCCAGCATCATTTGCTCCTCTACCTCAGCACAGCCCAGTCACAGCTTCAGAAATTAAGCTTTAACCTACAGACACCAAAAGAAGCTTCTCTATTCAGAGCAACCAGAGAAATACGGTAATATAAGAACATCCCGGTAGGCTTCCCGTCACCATGCAACAAAATAGCTGTTATATGATGGTATTTAAAACAACTTTGCATCAAGAAAAGAAGAGTAAGACTGTAAAGTGAGTTAGATGTGATGTTGTTGAGGCCTTTATTACAATCAGCATGTAGACAGTTTCCTCTGTAGGAGTCACAGTAAACAGCTGGAACTCAAGCGGTGAATAGTTGGGGTGTATTCACTCTGGTTCCACTCTGCTTTTCATCTTCAGTATTTTAGTTTTGCATGTAACAAAAACATTCTTCTATGGAAAACCAAAATGATAAGTTATGTTGTGACACTTCTTCAGGTTTATGTGATCTTTTATTTTTAACTTTAAAAACAAGGAAATCTTCAATACAAACGAAACAATTAACCAAAGTCATTTAGACTAAGTTAAATTGGTTACAGACAGAAGGAAGACAATGAAGTTAAACATCTGAAGTTTTCCTTTATGTGAAAAAGAAGTCTGGATCTCTGGTTCAGTGCCCTCTCAGATCAGGGGAGGGGGGGTGTCGTTGGCGCCCCCATGTCTGGTAACTTGATGAAAGGTGTCATTTTTGATAAGAACCAGCGTTTGGTCAGATGTGACTCTCGGTAGTTTTGCATGTAACAAAAATATTCTTCTATGGAAAAATCAAAATGATAATTTATGTTGAGACACTTCTTCAGGTTTATGTGATCTTTTATTTTTATCTTTAAAAACAAGGAAATCTTCAATAAACATGCAGTTTTTCTTTACATGTATAAAAACTGATTTTGAAATTGACTGTGATACCAGGACAGCTGAAGTGTTGCCGAGGGGACCAAACTGGCCCAGGCCGGCACAGAGTTTGGATTGACCTTTGTTTGTCTACATCTGCCTTCCTTTAAGCTTGAAGCTTGAATAGCAGACGGGAAGCCCATGACTTCCACAAGCTTTTCCTGTTCCAGTTTCCAAAGTAGGCTGGTAGGTGGTTGATTTACCCTCAGGCATCTCCGGAAGGGAAGATGCGAGAGGAGAAGGACCCTGACAGCTAGTCCTACTTCTAATCTCATTAATTAGAAGAGAAAACAAAGAGCTCCTTGAGAGCGTCCTGCTGGAATGTGACTCTAGTGGAGGCTCTTCATGGCAACTTACCTGTAAACCACAAACATCCACAAAAGCCAGACACACTGTTATTGTTTTCAGACTGATTCTTTACAAGACCCACATGGTTGAAGATCCTTATTGAATTAATTTCCAGGTGGAAGCAGAAACAAGAGAAGAGCGAAAGATCAAAAAGAGATGTTCCCACTTGTGTACATCTCTCACTTTCAAACTTGATCTTTCAAAAGCACTAAACCAATGCCTGCAGATGGTAATAGTTTATGCTGGCTTAGCTTTTTCTCCCTGAGGCGCTGGCTCTGAGAAGCTCATTGCCCTAAGGCACAGATCTGTGATCTGCCTTACACTTCTGCTCCCTAACCTTGAATGGTCTACATCGGGGCTTCAGCTCTGCCCTAGGATCAGTGTTTGAAAGGAAGCGCCGTGTGGTACAAGGGCTTATTCCTACAGCTCTCTCCAGCCATATGGAAATCACTGACAGCAGGGCGTGGGAATCCTCTCCACCACAGCATGCAAAAGGATTTGTTGTCATCAGCCACCACTCTGTACAATGGAAAAAAAAAAAAAAAAAAAAAAAAGAAGCTCACAGACAGTTTAAATAAGAAAGAAAGTCCAATGATGAAATGTTTTCTTTTGTCTGTTGACTTGACAAACAATGCCAGAGTCTTTCTTTAATGTCAAACATACATGGGTGGCGTCTAGGACAGAAATGTTTTCCTTGTAGCTACATAGTGTGGATATTAATCATGATGAAGTTCCAGATATATGAAAACATAAGCTTCCATGTTTTCATATCAGAGCAGTTAATATTTGATATTAGTTTTCTACCAAATATTTGTTCTGTTTTCCTATTACTGAATATGTATTTAGAGATCAAAGCAAAGTGAATCTTACATTAATCCCTTAGTGTCTGCTTCATGGCCATTTTTCCTTCATTTTCATCGGTTCTCCATGATTATTTATTGCAAAATCTCTATTCATCGTCTTATCTATCCATAGACAATAATAAAAGGAACAGAGACTACATCAGCCAGCAGAAAAAGTTGAGTCACACTGTTCAGAAGGGAAACTTATGATGAAAGTCAAATAATATTCACTCACCACTCAGTAAACCCAAACTCCCCATTGCTTACTAGCTGCTTCTTTCATCTCTCTTCATTTGCTGAATCTCTGTCTCTTCCATCCTGCTCTCTTTTAGCATTTTCAATCAGCCATGACGCTAGTCTACCCAGCCTGAATTCCCTTGCAACCCTACAAGCCAAAGCAACAACATCATCATCAGCACGACCAGCAGCCCAAACCAAGAACACAGCGTCAAAAGCAGGAAGAGCAGTTTAGCCCTGGAGTGCTGAAGCGAGGAGAGAGGCACTCTGACGCACGCATACAGAAGCTGTTTATCTCGTCTGTGTGAAAAAGACATTTGATCAACAGCTCCTTTCTGCAAAAGATAAAGAGTAATGCTTTGGAAATATAAATAAAACAGAATGCAAAGACTTGCATCTAACTGAAACTTGGATGACCCTATCTGGCAACCCATCCGCATGCACAGTGGTACAGATTAATTTACAAAGGTGATATTGGTGTGCTCCCTGCCTTCCTGTATGTTTTACCCTTAAACAGAAGTCTGGCGGTCCGCACTGCTTTGCACTCTAAGGGTTTGTACACATCATCTGTCCCCCATGTTCATTCAGTTTGGGAAATATTTTATGGATTGCGCTACTTATAACACGAATACAGTCGACAAAACCATTAACAACTTCAAGGCTTGTTTCAGACATTTTCTATATATTAAAAACCTACAGATGCGGTCTCTAACCTGTCACTGTTTTTTGATTTTCTTATCTCTGCTAAAGAGGTTATGTTTCTATCTGCGTCTGCCTGTCTGTTTATTAACAATGTTATGGAAAAACTACAGGACAGATTTCAGTGTTTTTTTTCTGAGATGTGTTTTGGTTTAACTTGGATTCAGATCTGGAAGGAACTGTGGACAAGGGACTTTTAAAAGGATCATTTACAATATGGGCGATGAACTGGAGGTCTGCGCTCTCAGAGTGCTTTTCTAGATTAGTCTGTTTTTATTGCGACAATGTTTTAATTGTGATTGTCTCTTGTGGGTTGCACTGGTGCTTTTCTTAGACAGGACTCCTGTGAAAAAGAGGTCTGGGATCTCAGTGGGACTTTCCTGGTTAAAGATTTGCCCAAAAAAAAGTCTATTTTGAGCTCTATTCCACTAGCTATATATTCTTAATAGGTAGGTGCAGAGCTACATCTATTCATTAATTTTCTTAAGCGCTTGTTCCAATTCAGGCTCGTAGGGAAGCTGGAGCCTACCCCAGCAATCATTGGGTACATCCTGGACAGGTTGCCAGTCCAACACAGAGAGACAAACAACCATTCATACCTAGGGACAATTTAGAGTCACCAATTACCCAACCATGCATGTCTGTGGACGGTGTGAGGAAGCCGAAGCACCCAGAGGGAAGTGCAGAGTTACAACAGACTGTAAAATTATGTAACGCTATAATAAGACTATAAAACATCTCACAACTAATCAGATCTGTTGGCAACTGTTTAATAATGAAAGATTTAATTAGCCGAAATTTTAGTCATTTCAGAAGAAGGTTTCTATGTAAAAGTTGACGGTCCATAAAATTAAAGGATTAAGAGAAACCAGAGAAAATCTTATACTTACCACAAAGCAGTCCTTACTAAAACAGCATGGCTCCATTGTTTTTAGGGGAAAATATGTGTGTTAAATTGTGAAAAGTTCTGACCCAATAAAAACATTTGATATCTTCGAAAACAAAAATATGACAAAGTCTAATATTAAGCAAGACTCGGAAAATGTTTCGCTTCCAACACAACTGGACTCTGCAATTCCCAAATGCTTTTAGAGTCATGTTCCAAGTAGAAATGATGCAACACAGCAGTAAACATGAGAATGCCCAAAAAAAGCATAAAAATTAAATTCACAAAAGTATTTATTTTTTTTATTTAATGTTGTTTTTCAACATTTTTTCAACATCTTGATTATAAAAAAAATAAATAAGTAAAAAAAATAAAAACTTAACTGTCAACCTCCCATCATCATTTTCTAGACCTAAAAAAAACTGGTTTATCTTCATGATTTTCAGAGTCAGGCTGAGCAAACCCACAAAACTATTTATGATCAAAACTCTGGAACAAACAACTACATAAAGTTAGATTTTATCAGGTCCAAGCTTAAAGAAAAGTGATCCTGCCTTTGCGGAGGCTGCAGGTAGCTTATGGATCGTTTCTTCTCATCTCCATTCAACAATAAGAAAGTAGAGCCATGACGTTATCTTCCGATCGCATCGGGACTTCTTATTCTCATCATTCTCTTTACTTTTCCAATTTTACTATTGATGTTGTTTTGTAGCCTTCTGTTATTGTCATTTTTACGAAGCTGGTGTTTTAATCAGATTTCATGGATTAGTATTTTAATTATACAGCATTGATTTAACTCCTGTTGTTTTTAATTGTGCTGTATAAAAATTATTGACATTAACATGTAAACAACTAAAAAGTCGCTTTTGATTAATTTGTGCATGAAATAAGCATGTCTACACACACACACACATTTACATAAACACATAAGGTAATTCTCCACACCATTTATTATGAGCTACAGATATAGATTCATGTTTGTGTGGAGTATATTCAGAAGAACAATAAAGTTTATATTTGGTCATGATAAACGCCAGAAGGCTGCAGATCAAGAGGAAAAATAGTCTCATTCAGCAGGAAGATCACTGGTTCAATTCCCACCTTCCAAGTCCACACACGAGCGATGTCGCACGTTTACCCTGATGTGTTCCTCACATGCAAGTCACTTTGAAAGAAAAAGTATCCGCTCATGTAATGGGAGGCACATTAATATACGAAAGTAAATCTGTAAATATGGTGGCAAATGCAGTTTGATGTCAGATAATGAAGCTCTTGCTTCAAGGCAATTTTCTATTTTTCACACCCAGAAACAAGTCAGAGAATAATTGCAAGCATCGCCCAAAGGCAGCAAGAAGAGAAAGCTTGTTGGCTGGTAGATCTTACGTAACCACCCCCTCTTTCAGCATCAGCTTCATCACAATGTAAATAAGTTCATGGATGTAGTCTCAGAAACTCATAACCTGCAAGCTGGAAGTCAGAAGTTACTCATTGTTGTTTATGCCAACAAAGCAAACAAACATTGCCAGAGGTAAGTGAACGTTGACGGCACGGCAGAAAGTAGCTTCGAAAGTTTTAGCTGTGATCCATGTTTTCCTAAAAAAACTCCCTGGACTGATGTGGTTTGTGCTAAAAACACAAATAAATTCCAGATATTTTCAACTTTTTTTGATTGCATAGGGAATATTTTGAATATGAGCTTGCAAGATTAAATTCTTCTGATGAAGTTTCAGTAGAAAAAATAAAATGTAAAAAGGAAAAAAAAAAGGAAAAACACAATAGAAAGAAAGAAAAACTTTTTGTGTAAAGACTTTGAATGTCATTGAGAGGACAATATTCCCATTAAGCTGATCAGAGGCAGAGAAAGCTTTTCTCCTCTGAATCTCTGTGGACATGTCATCTCAAATTCTGAATATTCAAGTTTGCATTCTGGCCTGATGTGACTAGAGGTCAGATGACAGAGCCAGGCGAGAGAGACACTGTCAAGCAAATGTTCTGCCTGAATCCCGAACAAGAACATCAGCGCGAGCATGGATGAAGACACGGCAGAGGAGACGATGAGAGCGTGGAAAAGAACAAAAAGAGGACTTCCACAATCAGGCCAGTGGCAGGAAGATGAAGAACTACTGATATGGATAGATAAATAGAGAGATGCTAAGAGAGACTAGTCAAAACATAGAGGAAAAGTGGGGCCTGGGAGGGCGGAGCACACACACTCAGATCTATTTTTAATGTCTCTGACTGGGGATCAGCAAAAGGAATGTATAATTACAGCCTCATGAATAATGCAAGCAGGATTCTTTTAATTAGCCACACCAGGCCCCAATGCAGCAGCCGCAGCAGACGGGACAAACACGAGCACATCAACGTGTGCACACACAAATACAATCATCAACAGTGAATACATATTTGGGCTCACTAATGGATAAGATGACCAAAACTGAAAATCTGTATTTCACTTTGCATATGTGAGTCACTTTTAGAGACTCAATATTTGCTAAAGGTGCAGCGACACGCTCTTCCCGGGAGACAGGAGTCAGATGAATGTGCGTAATGATGAGCTATGCAGTGATGCCTTGACAATGACTCTGATAGGCTTTACAGTACGAGGAGCCCCCAGATACCACTCAAAGGGCTACACACTGACTGTTAGTCATGTGTTAGATAACACCAAACATAAAAATATGAATTATTAAAAATCTGACTGGATAATATTCCTAACCAGACATGATGCTCACGCAGGTTCATTTTTACAGTATTTTTTTTTCACACTCACACAAATGCACAAAGCAATTTCTGGCACACATGAAATGAAAATGGGCCAATTGTGTGTGTGTGTGTGTGTGTGTGTGTGTGTGTGTGTGTGTGTGTGTGTGTGTGTGTGTGTGTGTGTGTGTGTGTGTGTGTGGAGCTAGGAAAAAAAAAAAAGCAGAAGTGATTAATCAAACCTTTCTCATCTACGATGCAGCTTGAGTTGTTTCACTAATTGGCAGAGTTTGGAACATCTCTATTATCAACTTGGATGGCACCGGAGCAGAGATGAGTTGTAATCAACATGCCTTAATATCCACCTTCCCCACAAAGAAAGTTCATCCAGGAAAAACTCAACTTCATTCTCTCCATCAAAAGAAGGCAGGAAGCTGGATCCAAGTTGGAAAAGTACATCAAGACTTTGCCCGGATGTTATTTGATTCTTATCTGGCAGCTAGAATTCTCTCATCTTCAGCGCTTTCATTTGTAAGCTAATTTGTGGCTGTCAGAGACAGACTTGAGTATGGAAGAGGATATTGGATGTAATTTGATGTCTTACTACATCTTTGCTTGTTGATTGGAGTTTAATTGGTAACGATGGGGGCTGTGTTTCTACTTTGGGGCAGACAAAGGGATGAGGACATCCACACAAACTGTTAACGCACACAGAGTCAAAGGAAAATGCAGCAAACAGGTGAATTCTCATTTAGGAAGTACATTCTAACCTTAACTTGGCTTTATAGAACTATTTATATGGATTTTCTACATATAAGGCAGAAAAAAAGAATGAAACATAAAAAAAAGAGTGACTGGAGTACAAACCTCACTATCATGGTCATGTAACAGCAGAGAATGGATTTATAGACAAAGTAGTAATACTAAAGTGCTTGGGTGTATCAATGATACGTACTTTTACCAAATAACATGCGAACCAGTTAAAAAATCTCCAAGGTGGGATCCTTCGTGGGCTTTTTTTCCTCCTTTACAAGTGTTTTACACTTTGTCAATTAGAAGCAAACGTTGTTCAGATGAAAGGTCAAAGCAACCACTAACAGTCCAGTTAGACAAACCCAGAGGTTGTTAATTTAGAATGGATTAAGGTATAAAAATGATACTGCAAAACATCATTGATAGATTTAGCCATAACCTTTGACACTGTTTGCAAAGATATTTCTTGAATGGATGCTTTACATCACATATACGAGTTAAACTGGTGGAACTGAACTGCTGTGCTTTGACTTTAATGAGTTTAACTTATACAATTAGATGAAATCTTTCATCCATATATTTACAAACATAAACAAATGCTGAGATGAGTAAACATGACTCATCTGATTTGGAACATTTTCCATTTTTCTATCTTTTACCATCCACGCATCAATGCTGATAAACACACATTCAGCAGAACAGAATTGCAGCCACAAAGCATCATTTACATTTATCTGCTTGATCACACAGCTGGAAAATACTGATTTTTTTAAAAGCAGTTTTTGCTGCAGTTTGATGAACTGCACTAATTGCTTCTTCCATTCTAAAAAGGATTCACTATAAACTAATTGAAGCCCCTTGCTTGACCAGATTTCCACCAGCCAGCCCAACACTTAACCAGCATGTATGCCTGGACACTGCAAATCCCAGGGGACGGGGATGAAAACAGGAAAGGGGTGGAGACAGTATTGTGTGGATGAACAGAATATACAACAAGCAGTGGATGGTGGGTGTAAGCGGTGGTAATCACCCCAGCGGCCACTAGTGATGTTGTTGACATCTCTGTCAAGGAGTGGGATAAATTGAGCCACTCTTCTGGCTAAATCAATGCATCAGTGGCAACTGGCTCATTGTCCAAGCCACCTCTGCTCTCGGTGGTGTAACAAGGGAATTTCTCTTCACAACCAAAGGCAGAATCCCTTCTGTCTATAGGCTCTCTAAGTGTATTCACTCACTTTGCCTGAGCTGCTTTTACCCAGTCAATACGCTGTCACCTTTCCTTCTTTCACCATCATGTCACCGCTGCCAGATATGATTTCTCCTGTTTTATAACCCTCAGTCTTTTTACACGTCAGTAGCCTTTTCTTTCTTTTCAACATTATGACCATGGTGTCTTTGGGCTTCCTTCGGAGTTTGATTTGCTAGCTACTAGGGCTGTGACGATATGCTTTTGTCCCAATTCGATTCTGATTTTTTTTGGGTGACAATCCAATTTAAATTGCGATTCTTACAATTCTTCGATATTGGGGATTTTTGTAGGTTAAAAACAAAATAAATGTATTAAAATTAAATCTATAAATCTATTAAAATCTATAACAAGCTATGTATCTGTTGTAGTATGCATTTCTCACATTTCACTGTGTGTAAATAAAGAAAGGTAGACTTTTTTTTTTTTTTTTTTAAAAGTCTCTGCTAATGATAGCAGAAAAAAGATAAAGCTTTACTGAAGCAAAATGCATCCTCCTTGAATACTTTTGTAATTAAACATGATCCCACGTGGTTCTATGCATATGCATGCAAGTGTGCATGAGCAGGGTACACATGTATGGCAGCATGTAACATCTAACTGCTGAATGAAAATGAAAGTGATTTTGGAAACAATCCAATGCCCAGATTGCCTGCTTTCTCAGAGACGAGGCTTACGTCAGAGCTTGGAACACTGCCGACAGCGTAACACTGAACACGAACACACGAACACACACACGAACACACACACGAACACACACACACACACACACACACACACACACACACACACACACACAAACACATACCGTGAAGTACCGAATGAAAGCATGTGCAGCAGAATATCAGAGGCTTTCACTAAGAGTCCATTTCACCTAGACTTTTATTGAAGAAGGACAGATCTAAGAGTGAATTGTCAAAGATGGAGGAAAACTCTGCCCAGATGGCAGAAAGTAAAAAGAGTTTAAAATAAAAGAAGAAGAAGGAGGAAGTTGGAGAAGTATGTCGACTTTACAGCAAAGTAAACTGAAAAGAGAAAGAAAAGTACAAGGTGCAAGGTCTATCTATGTATTCTGCCAGGGAGGGAGCAGACAGACATCTGTTCAACACAACGTCAGGGGGCTTTTACCCCGATGTCAGCCTGTCACCACATGCAGGACCACATGAGTAGATGCATGCTGGGAGTCTGAAACACACATCTCACACACACACACACACACACACACACACACACACACACACACACACACACACACACACACACACACACACACACACACACACACACACACACACAAACTATAGCATGCAGTCTCCTCTTTTCCTCTTCACTTGTCTTAAATCCACAGTTAAAACCAATCTTTTTACAAAGAGAAAAGTAGAAGGATCATGACGCTTCATCCTCTTAGGTTTGAACTCAATTTGTATAAGCTGTTCAAATCTGGCTGTAATAATGAGTTTGATAAGAGCTTTGTGTCATTTACTTGATTGAAAAATACTTTAAATGTTTTCATCACGTTTAAGTTCAATCACTTTTAATACAACTCTCTAACCAAATAAAGTTCTGACACAGTCATATGTGTAAAACAGAAAGCAGTAGTTAGTAGGGGTGGAAAAAATAATTGAAAAATCGAAAATTGGGATATTTTTGCAACACAATTTTAAATTCGATTTTTTTTTTTTTTTTTTGTTGAAATTTTTTTTTTTTTGCAAATAAAAAAATATATATAATTTAAACTTTTTGTCTTTTTTATTGTTTTAATTGATCTTTTAACTTTTTTTTTTTTTTTTGGCATTATAGCAGCAGAATGATGGTCTGACCACTGTGTTGTTTTTTCCTAATTGAAATCAAGAAAAATGACGAGCAAATAAAGTTTTATACATTTATTTTGTTTTTAACCTACAAAAATCCCCAATATCGAAGAATTGTAAGAATCGCAATTTAAATTGGATTGTCACCCAAAAAAAATCAGAATCGAATTGGGACAAAAGCATATCGTCACAGCCCTAGTAGCTAGCAAATCAAACTCAGAAGGAAGCCCAAAGACACCATGGTCATAATGTTGAAAAGAAAGAAAAGGCTACTGACGTGTAAAAAGAGAAAGAAAAGAAGTGGACAGGGACTCGTTTTTGAATGATATCTGACTGAGAAGACCGGTTGACGTTGTTTTTAATCTAAAATATTATTTCAAAATTGTTCTGATCTGATATTATAGCTGATAAACTGCTTGACTTTTTTGTTATCATGTTAGCAGCTTGGTTCTTACAGAGCTGTGTGATGAAACGAGCTCTGCATGGATTCACACTGTCTTGCTGAAATTAGCAGTCCTTCAAAAACAGATGCAGGATGGCAGCAAGTGTTCATCCAGAATCTTTTAAAACATCCTGCAGATTTAAAAGTTACACATGCATTGTGCACTAATACATCCTCTGACCATCAAAAATGTTATAAACTTTGTGCTGTTGTTACATCTGATGACCCATCTTGAAAAGAATTGAGAGTCCACAGAACAGTTTTTCATTTTAATTCAAACCCAAAAGACTCAGACCCCTTTTAAGGATCTGTTTTTTTTCCATTACGTGATTTATTTCCTTTCCAAACGTAGAACTTTAACTTGCATTTATGAGTGTGATGAGAAGCTACAATATTTCTAATGACAATGATTTTTTTTAGAAATGTAACTAAAAACTCCACAGCCCTGATTAGGGGTTTCCAGCTCTGCTCCTCGAGGGCCACAATCCTGCAGGTCTTCCATGCATCCCTGCTCCAACACATCTGACTCAGATTAATGAGTCATCATTCAGACCTTTACAGGCCGTTAGATCCATTTAATTTGACCTGGTGTGTTGAAGCAGAAATATATATTCTGAAGGATAGCGGCCCTTAAGGACCAACTTTGGACAATCATGATAGGTTTAATTACTATCCAACAGAGTTGTGAATCCCCCTCCCCTCTTGTGTTTATTTCTTAAAAACCTTTTGATTTAATTCCTTTGACTCATAGTTAAGCTGTAAATGTGCAGCTAAGTTAAAAATTAAACTGCTTTGCCCATCTTTTAACATGTTTATGGTTTATCTCGGTGAATCGCCACCAACATATTTAGCCACTGACTTGATTTGTGTCAATATCCATATGTTGTGTGAACCTGATTGAAGATTGCTTTAACAAAGCGCCTTTAGTCTCAGATTCAACAAACACGATAAAAATTGACCTTCTGTTGAATTGTAAGACTAACATAAAGTCTGCATTGTCTTCTTTAGCAGCTTGGTGCTTTTAAAATGTCACCAGTCATCATTTGACACCTGACTGCAGCCCCTGGCTGACTATAGCAGCAGTGAACCATTAGAAAACCTCTAGTGTTGTTCATCTCAAAGACCATCAGTGGGGAAAATACTGCAGTCATTAAAATGATAATGATACAGTCAGAGAGACTGAGGACGTATTGATCAGACACAACACCTCCCCCATCTGTGTTTTCTCACACTAAAACACAACCATCTGATGAGGAAAGCACAATTTGAGCATTTTACTGTGCATGTCTGCACATACACTATACCCTGTGTTTATGTGTAGTGTAGGACAACAGTTCTTTACTGCTGCACATAAGGATGCAAACAATCCCTTCCATTGAGCATAATCAATATCCAGCATTAAGTGATCAAACTGCTGACTGAGAAACATAATATCCTGTCTCAGTTAAGCAGCCATGGAAAAAACATAGTGCTGATGATGGTGTTTTGTATATCATGTTAATGCTCACGAAGCTGTCAGAGGACTTATACAGACATAGGAGGTATTCGTGACATGCTTATGTACATGTTGTACATCACAGGGCTGGAGTGACTCTTCTTGCGTAACAGCATGACAGCTGTGCATGAGTCCCAGCAGCATGACACGTAAACTTTGAAAGAGATATCTATGAGGCAGTGTTGACTAAAGGCATTTAATGCCACCACAAAAGTCTAAAGTATTGCCAGGAAAGCAATCTTCTGCATTGCTCTACTTGTCCTTCACAGGCACATCTTGAAGGGATGGAGTCGCCGTGCATGTCTGACCAGCAACTGCCAATCAAGATGTCAGAACGGGTGATGGACAATCCTCTTAGCCACTGATGGCAGATTGAGTGGTTTGAGAGGGGCAAGTCATGTCAAGGGCTTGGCTAGTGGCTGAATGGGTCAGAGGGTGTTGCTATAGCAACCCCACAGTGGAGGCAAAAGTGGTTTATGATGGACGTTGATTAGTGGGTCCGCAGTCAAGATTAAGGAATTGGGGGAGAAACATGTGAGTGAGTTTGCACTTGAGTTTACTCGAGGTTGCTTCTAAGAATTTGCATGCATGTGAAGGTGACACATTACTTCTCTTCTCCCTGTGGGTGAATTTGTGGAAGGGCCTCTGCAAGGGATGCAGTAATAGGGGGAAAAAAATAAACAAAAAAACAAAAACAAAAAAAAAAACAGCAGCCAAAGCTTGAAACACTAAAGCTCAGGTCAAACACACTCACACACACACACATGCACATGCACACAAGACACAATCTGCCTGGAGCTGATGACGCAAATAGCCTTATAACTCTGGCTTGGTGCAGCGTTCAAGCGCAGATAGGGAGGGACAGGAAGAGGAAAAGAGGGATGGAGAACAGATAGAAAATGGGTAAAGAGAATGGAGATTATTGTCTGACGAGTAGCAGCTGCTTCTATAAATGGAAGACAAAGTATCCTGCCAAACATGTACGCATAGTGCTCCCTGGCCATCAGACAGATTATTGTTAATCTGTACAAGCACATCATCTGTAACTCAAACGCCATGCTGAGAAATAGAATGAGAGGAAGAGGAAGCAAAGAGGGTTGAAATGGGGTAAAGGGAATCAGTACTCACTCCTGCCAGATGGAGGCTCCCTTTCACATGCGACCCTCTATTTTCATTAGCGTTCTTGTTGAGGGGTCTTTTACATATACCTTTACCTTTATTTGTATTTGATGCCTTTTAACTAATTCTCTATATCTATATTTGACATCTACCTTCCTTCCCATTGCTTGTATCTCACCCCCATTCTGTCTTTCTGCCTTTGTGACAGTCTATTTTTGCAGACACTGCATTCCTGTGCAGACACTGCGACTTTACTGCAAAAAAAAAAAAAAAACCCACAGAAAATAGGAACAGCCAACACAAGTAGGCAGCAATGATAAGGATAAGGAACTAGTGATGTAAAAATAAAGAGAAAGTAAAGAAGTTGAGATTTACAAGTGATGAGACCGAGAACTGCCTTTAAAACTGTGGATAAACAGGATGCTGAAAGAAAGATTAAATACGCACAGACAAATACTTCAGAAACCATTTTATCTTAAGAGTCAGGGATGCTGATGACAAGACAGCATTGTTGTTGCCAAGAGATGAGAGGAAGAAAGGTGGGAGGAGGTGAAGAAGAGGAACAAGGGGAGGATGGGGAGTGAACTGAAGAGTGGATGGAGAGACAGTTGGACAGGGAGAGCACAGGAAATGGAGGTAAGAGGATGAGTTACATGGATGGTGCCCCTGTTGCTTGAATTGCCTGAATGCCAACACCTCCCCCCTTTGTAATGTCAGTGATTTCACATACCATCACCCCACTGCAGAGCTGTGCTGCTTGCACAAACTCTTAGACACACAGTCAGACATACAAATGGCAGCTGTAGCGTATACCTGTCAAGTACCCGTTTTGCTGGGAAGCTCCCGGTTTTTGGTTTTTTTTGTATTATTCTAATACATAATCTCTCGAATTATGATACGAGGAGAAAATAAACTGACATGAGGAGGGAGAGACAAAAATGCTCAACAAGAAGATCGAAACTGATACGAGAAACTAAAGATGACAACAATGACAAAATGATGTAAAACCACAAAAAGGCGATCATCTGAGCTGAAGCGATGAAGAGGAGAAACGGTATCATGAAGTCAGAGGTGATATTCCTGCCAGTACTTTCTCCTCTTTCAGTGGTCTATAAATACATCCTCTGAAACCATTGCAAGAAACACGAGATTCCTCAGCGGAAGCTGAAGACAATTTGATGAACTGCACCTCATCATTACACAAGCCTTGTTGAAGCATCAAAGACAAAAAATGTCAAACGTATATCTTCCAATTTCTTTCTGCAGTCTTTTTTAAAGAGGGTAGTGAAAAACGGATGGAAAGTTCTCAGAATTCATTACTGATGCCGTGTTACTGTGAGGGAAGACACAAGCCCTTTTCACACAACCCGCTCGCCATGGCCTTGTTGTGCTTTTGTTGTTCATGTTTTGTGTGCAGCATTCCTGCTGACTCTCAGGGCAGGCAGAGGATGTCAACACCAAGATTAATCAAAGTGTGTGTTAGAACAGGAGTACCACAACAGAAGAGCATGCTACATAAGATAGTGGTGCAGTTCACTTTTCACCTGCAGAATGTGCTTACACCACCACTTTAAAGTCTCTGCTTGGCTTTGTTGGGTCATTGGTAATTTGTAAAAGTGAGCAGAGTATTACAGAAGGGTCCTTTTGGAGGCAATCTCTGTGTTAAAGGGGCCCTTTTTTTTAACCAGGTGAGCAATTTATTACAAATAACTTCTTCTAAAAGAAAAGGTTTCTATAGTCTACCAGCATACCTAATAGGAAGAGAACAGCTGGTGTGTCCTGATCTGAGCACAGCTGTTACCGTGAACCCCAACTTACAAAAACCATTTGCAATGATTGCTTCCTTTCAGGGTGTTCAGGGGATTTCAGGAGGACATTAGCACATCTTACACTATGAAGTTTGGTTCAACAACTGTTAAGGAGTGTTTTATCAGTAACCAGCATTATAACCATGAAGGTTTCTTACCTGGTAGGCGAGGGAGGGGAGTGTGTTGAAGAGGAAGTGTTGTTGTTTCGTTCATACAGCGGCAGCAGAAAGGAGAAAAGAACAAGATACAAAGTTAGCAACAGCAAACTAAGCGAAATGCAGGAAAAATCTTCCAAAAACAGTAATATTCTCCAATTTATGACCAAGCAAATCCAGTAAATCACACATGACAACAAAGTGATTAAGAGGGCATGTGGGGAATAGTATTACAACCATGTCAATCATTGGACTTTGCTCTAAGCAGCTGGAGCCCTTATGTCCTCACAGTGTGTTCTCGTCTCCCTGCCGGATCCCGGCTCTGACAGTCCCTTATTTCATACAAAGTACCCCTCTCATAAACACACTCTAAAATGCACACACACTGACTAACTTGGTAAAAGGGAAAAAAATCTGTTTACCAAGCCAGAAAATCCCAAACGGAATCACATTTCTGCTTTTCAAAGAGTGTTTGAAGTTCCCACACAGATGTTGCTGCCTCCTTTTTTTTTTTCCTTCCTTTTTTAATTCTTATTTCATGCAAGAGAAATTTCTTGCTATTTCCCCCACCTTGCTCAGCACAGTAAGACACTCTCTCTCGGTTTTCCTCATCCTTGCCCCAGCCCTCTATCTTTGTCCCTGTGATCACAGGGAGGAAAGTTTTATCTGGCAGAAAGGCATCGTTTGAAAAGTTGCTGGTGGAGTCTCAGAAGACTGGGGAGGAGAGGGGATCAGATGTCGAGCCTGAGAGACAGATGTCTAACTAACCCTTCAGTGTGTATGTATATGCACAGACACACCTACAATGCATTATATAGTTGCCATTCAATACATACAAGCTACTGTACTGTTATGACAAGTGGTAAATACACTTTGCGGAAGACAAACATGGCTTCACCGCTGTGGAGCTCACTTTTAAGGAAAGACTACAATTAAATCAGTCATCTAAGTCATCTTTTTTTAGGTTGACTTCTTCCTGCACCCTTTTTCTTGAAGATACTTTAGTGAAAGTATCTTGCAGAAGTTCTAAGTTAGTTTGGGAATTGAATTTGAGCAACTCTTCAATCCCAAAAACATCCAACAATCATCCTTAATGGTGACAGACAGCCGCCGTCCTCCAGCCTGCTGGCGTGACTTAAAGCGGTTCCAAAGTCCATTAAATGATCCAGCTGCAGAAATTTGAGACAAAACATAAACTCTGTCTTTGGGTTTTATTTAAAATGATATTGATGCTATAAAATGTGAATCTTCTTTAGTGGGGTTAGGCTTCTGTTTGGGGTTACGATGTTCTTTCTTTCTGCTTGGTTGTATCTCTGAGTATTTCAACCCACTGTAAGAAAGCTGCAAACCTAAAACATGGTAGCACTGACAGATAAAGTTTCTGGTAGTTGTGTTTTTCAATACTTTAGAAATTAGGCTGCATATTTTTCATTGTATCTATCAATCAGTAGTTTGCCATTTTTAAAGACAAAGCATGTGTGTCAACATGCAGTTTTTTTTTTTTTGTTTGTTTTTTTTAGTTTTTCAGAATTTAACTTGTTTTCTGGATTTTACCTCACATAGCAAAGCTGACCAATAATTATACCATTATAGGTTTGAATCCATTTTCTCTATTAGAAAAATGTGTTCTGTAAACAACAAATAGTCATAAAGGAATCGAGTTTAAATGGTTTGTAGCTGGAACATGTGCAAGCATGCAGATGACGCTTGCTTGCCTGTAGCTTTTGTTTGCAGCATATTTGTTTAAATGATGCCAGAAGTTGTATTTTTGTCAACTAGAAGCTAAAGGCACCAACTAAGATCAATTTAAATGTTGTGCATTTATTTTACTTAGAAAACCAATTTTACATGAGACATTCGGACTTTAAAAGCAAGACTGAAGGAAATTAGAGTGATGGTGTTAGAAGGTTTACGAGCTAAACAACCATCGGCCTCTCGAGCTGTCATGCTTCGGAACGTAGGACAGCGTTGGGCCACTCGTAGGTTAACACTGTGGTGTCACACCATTAAATTCAATTGGTTTTTTATGGCCTTTTTTATCCGTCCCTAAGGGCAGTCTGGAGGAAGGCTGTGAGAAATCTCAGAAGAAACAGAAGGGAGATGAGTAAGGGATGCAGCAGTGAAAAGATGGTCTTCACCAAAAGGATGAGTGGAAAAAGCAGGAGAGGAAGAAAAAAAAAAAAAAAAAACCTTTCCAGTTAACAGAAAAGAGAATCATTCATCCCCTCTGACAAGAACAATGTGTCAGGATTCTGACAGAGTAAAATGAGGCCAGCTTTGAAAATGCAGCTCTGCAACACACAATATTCTATGGAGGCATGCAAAAAGAAGGTTCACTGTGCAGGACAAAAAAGAACAAAGGAGGGTGAGAGCTTCCTACTGCCGCTAATTGCAATATTAGAGGCTTTAGCCAGGGGAAGAAGAGGAGAGCAACCCCACTACTAATTAAAAGAAGAGAAGCATTCTCCAATGCAGCCGCATTGAAGAAAGAGAGACACCAAAGTGAGGAAACAAATGAGGAAGCAACACAGGGTGGATGGAACGGGCTGACTAGCAGACTTAATGGAGAAGCAGGTGGAATGTTATCTGTGTCTGTGTGTGAAAACTAAATTTGTGTGTGTGTGTGTGTGTGTGTGTGTGTGTGTGTGTGTGTGTGTGTGTGTGTGTGTGTGTGTGTGTGTGTGTGAGGGAGAGAGTATAATCTAAATGAGTCTGGTATCTTTAGAGATTAATCCAGCCCTGGCTTCAGACGTCACATTCTAATCCATCAGGGTGAAACAAGCACCTCTCTGGAGCTGGTTCCTGACCACAACTTACTTTTTTGGAGATGATACCGTAGGAAATCAGATCAGGCACAGCAACACAACTACACATCCTAGAGTCAACATATGCAAGGTTAAAGAGTCTGGTTTGTTATGGACTAGGCAGGTTTTCTTTTAATACACAATAAATAAAAGTCAAAGAGAACAAATCAGGATGATTAATAGAATATAGTTTAGTGGGAGACTGGTGTTGCATTCGCTGTGTAAAAATGTGGTCAATAAAAGGTGCTGAGTGTGTTGTAAGCACGGCCCATAAATATAAATTGAACAGTCATTATGAAATCACTGGCTGCCGTTATGAATCCTCAAGTTCAACATTAAGCCTTCATGTTTTGTTTAATTGCAGTCAAAGGTGATGTCCTCGGGAGGAAGAGACAGAAAACACACATGACTGGCACGTGATTGCATATGTGGCATGAACCACAAGGAACAGATCCAACTGTGGCTACTTTAGCAGAGAGAATCACATTTGATTAATCCATGGCAACCTATAAAGTCACTTGAAGAAAAAGGGGGAAAAAACATGTTTTTATGAGATAAGTGCTCGACTTTTCAGCCATATTAACAGGCTACTTTTAAACAAAAGATGTTTCTGTTTCCTCCAAGACGTTGAATTGAGTGTTATTCAGTTTGGCACACTGGGAGTTTTTATTTTGTCTAAATTATGTAAATGGGGATGTTATAGTTTGTTGACTTGGCACAAACAGCTGAGAAATTTACACTTTTTCAAGCATAAAGCCCAGTCGGGTTTGCTGGACAGAGCCATGTTCCTCCAGGATCCGTTGGTGGCTGCAGACAGGCTACGTAGTGACACAGAAAACACTGGAAGATGCTGAAAATATGCTTCTGGATCTCTGCACAGTTCAGCTGAGACAGGAGAACACAGAGGAGCAGACTTTACTCCGGGGATCAGCATCTCTGGTCCTCAGGGACCAGTGCAGTTATTGTGTTTTTTTTCCAGCTGCAACAAACTTGATTCAAATTAATGAGAGATTAATAAACTTGTGCAGAAGCAGACAACAAGCTATTAAAGGGCCATTTGATTTGAATTGTGTGTGGAGCAGGGAGACATCTAAAACGTGCAGGACACAAGCCTTTCCGGACCAGAGTTGCTGATCCAAGCCGGTCATCCAGTTTTCACATCATCAATACAAGACTTTCAACTAAATGCAGTGAATGCAACTCTGAATGTTTGTCATACTCAGAAGTAAGGGAGGTGGGAAAATTACGGTGTCTTGGAAGTGCAAAACAAATTCAAATGTAAAAAAAACACATTTCAAAATCCAAAAAACAAAATGACATTTTGAAAAGCAATTCACAATATAATAAACAAATTTCTATTTCAAAATCCAAGTTTTAATTTTAAAAAATTAGATAAAAGAAAACTAATGCCCTTTTTAGTAAACAAATACATATTTAAAAAAAAATCTATATATTTTATTATTACATTTTTTAGGAAACAAATATATATTTTAGAAAAAAAAGATTAAATCAAGAAAAATTCCTGTTTTAAGAAACAAATTTATATTATGGGAAACACTTGAAAAAGAGCCGAGACAATTGGCAGAACACTTTCACAAATCCCAAAACTATTAAAAGTCTGCTTTACAAGGAAAGGGAGGGACTTAAAGCTGGGGTAGGTAATCCTGCTCAGAGACATTTTATTTTACTCTGGATGAAGTGGTTCCTCATCTTGATAGTAGTCTATACATTTTGTAATCATGAACAATAAGAAATATAGTTAGACCCCTCAGTTTACTGTAAATCTGTAAAACTTTGACCAATAAAACCTTTGGGTTGAATTAAAGTTGTTCATTTCTTATATTTCAGGAGCTTCTTCACGGCTGAGAAACTGCAGGAAGGATTTCCCGACCCGGCTTGGTTTATTTGCCTCCTCCCGCTAAACAGCCAAGAAAGAGAAAATCGTTGGTGGAAAAAGCTGCGAACTAGAATAGCACTCAGAGAGCGCAAACCTCCACCACGGTCTTTAAAAAGTTCCTGGATCCAAATGCTGATTGGGATTACCACCAAAATTAAATCAGTTCTTCCTTTTCACATTTTCAACAACTCGCAAAAATTTAATTAAAAGCTGTCCATAACTTTTTGAGTTATCTTGAACACAAACAGACAAATGCTAGAAAAAGCATAACTTCCTTGGCGGAGGTAGAAAAAAAGCCTCGGATTTTTGAATTTTGAAATGTGTTTTATGACATTTTTTTATTTGTTTTGCACATCCCAGCCACCGCAGAAAATCCTTCCTCACATATTCCGATAAAGTAAAACCCTGAAAATGTTACTAATAAGTGCCCAAATGTACCTCCCAGTTTGCAGTGGTTGTATTGAGACAAGCTGAATTTATCATATGGCCTAAATTCAATAATGATTTCTTAATAACGCCATCAAGCAGCACACATTATCTCATAAAACCACAGCATTTATTCCCCCAAAACTATCTGGTTAATTAAGAAAAACAGACGTTTTTCTGGGAGGGAAATTAGTTCATTTAGAAAAATCTGCTTTCATTTTTTTTTTTTTTTCCCCAAATTGAATCCAATCCGTAGCAATCACACATGGAAGAAGAATGAACCAAATTTAGGACTGCTTCCACTGCCAATTATTTAATTTTATGCTCAGGTCACACTTCTAGGTCATGTTTATCAGCGGAAGTGATGCTGAAGTAAAACAAAGATTTCTTTCCATCTATCCAACCATTTTCTGTTCCTATACTATTTCTTATAATTAATATTAATTATCAGATGAGGGCATAACCTGGTGTTTATGTTATGAAGGGATAAACTACCACACAGATCAAAACTATTTTCAGAATCAGTAAAACATACAAAGATTCTTCTGTGTTTATTTTTATTTTTATTTTCATCTCTACTTGTTTGTCTGTAAAGTTTGTTTGTACATTTTATGCACATGTGTACATTAAAAGTCTTCTCCTCCTGAGACCCAAACTTTAGTTTGACTTTTGTCAGAGATTTCTTCAAGCTGTTTTGGTTTAGAAGGAACAATATTTATGAATATACATATTTTATTATTTCCGATTTAGATACGAAAACGATTTTAAATTGAAAAGCAAACTCTCCTCTGACACCACCAAACGGCCGTGTAGGTGTCTTTGGTGGAGACAACCAAATATGTGATGTCCTTGTATGGAAGCTAGATGTCAGGAGGTTAAGTTACCTCAGGTTACCTGTCTAAAAGAACACAGCAGCACACTGAGCAGCCCATCCTTATTTTAGAAAAACCTCGCACATCCACCTCAGATATTGCAGCTCTACCTCCTTCTTATTTAGCCCCTTATCTCGTCTTCTATCCTCCTCTCCTGTGTTCGTTTCCCTCTGACCTGTGCCTTTTCTCCTGTTTCCCTCTCTCCTCCAATTACCTTCAATCACATCACCTTGCTCAGACCGTCTGATTGCCCTGCTGACTCGGAGTCATGTTGCGTGCTGTGCTGTGTTGTTATGAGGGGAGGTCAGCGGCTGGCATTTGTCGAGTCCATACAATCAGACATGCTGTTCACACTGACCTGGCCAGACCCTCTCGGATGTATACAACACAGAGCCCCACATGGGCCACAGGTGTGGATGTCAAAAAAGCAGAAGAAAAAACAGAACCACAGCAGAGGAAAGAGACATCTTAACAACTATTGTTTTATTTAAACTAAATCTCACCTAAAGAAAGACAGAAGCAGCAGAGTAAACTGTAAAATAAGAGGGAGGCCTTGCAAGAACTGTGCTGGTACAAGAAAAACAATAATTAGTGTTTGTTTGTGTGCATGTGTGTGAGCAAGCGTGTGTGTCCAGCTCTACTGCTGCAGCACCTGAGGGGAGGCACCTGATCTGAATTGAAAGCGTTTGATTGGTTTGAGAGCGGGGCTCAGGTGCATTTCATTGAACTGAGAAGAATATCACAGGGATCTGGGATTCCCCGTGCTGCCAAACACACACTCGCATACCACACACTTGAAATCACACAAGTGACTTAAAAGCAGAAGCACAAGCATACGGTGGCTGCATATAAATCAATCCGGGCTAAATATACACCTGCACACACTGCAACACACCACACTCAGCCGGTGTCCCCTCTACATCTGTACCGCCAGGTAGCATGCATGGACACACATACAGAACATTACGAACACACACACAGATGCTTTCTTGTTTTTTTTAAAAAGAAAATACTTCATTTTCCTTCAAGACTCCAATTTTGGTGCAGCTCACATGCTGCACTGCACTGTTCGATGCCTTGTTATTATTTATAAAGAAGCTGCAATTTGTCTTTTAGCAGCACTTTTCCTTATGAGCTACATTCTTCTGGTTCTATTCACTTTCCCGGTGTGCAGGAATTTAAAAACCAAAGAAATTGCAAGTGTCATGTTTACTTATCTCCATGATGACCACATCCTTCATTAGTGCGACTGTGGCTGTGATGCCTGTATCTACTAGATGTACAGCACCCTGTGACTAAATCGATAGGAATAGCTCTACATTAAATTGTAAGCTGGAAAAATGAAGGCACCAGGGATTTTTATTTGAAACATCTTGGAGAACAATCAGCTGCAGCGCCAAACAGCTCCTGTTCAGACCAAACATTATGATTTGCATGTTGAGTGAAATAAAGCAGAATAAAACACTTTAACTACCAGATGTTACATTCACTGAGCAGCACTAATACCTGATATATTTATCAAAACTTTATTTCACTTTGGCCTCTCTCGCCACTGCAAGGCTGCCAACACCAACTGATTCTTTAAGGTCATACAGAGATGATGCACATATTTGTATTCAAATTACAATCACTCACACTTCCTGCGGTGTGTGCCAGTCTCGACTGCCCCGTAATATTTCTTATTATCTTAAGCACTGCTTTTGTATTGTCTCAGCTGTGAGACAATACAATCCCCTTTTCAATTTTCAGCCCTTTCTTCTCTCACTTGAGCTCATTTCCTCAAGCTCCATATTGACCTTGTCGGTTTTATCTTTTACCTTCTTTTCTGCCTCCCTTCATCTTTACATCACAACCCGACGGCCTCCTTGCTGCCTATCTTCGTCTACTTCTCATTTAAGGTTTCTTTTATGACTTACCAATGAGAGAAAGTGTGTGTTATTAAATTTTGTGGATAACGTGAAAGCCAAATTTGCAAACCCAGTAGATTTGTCAAATTCAGGCACCACATAAACCCCCCCCGCTAAGATTGAGGGTTGATGCTTGATGGCCCTGATGCTGAACTGATTTGTACAGGCAGCATTATCTTCAGTTTGTTCTGTGACTTCATGCTCAACGCCTTCTTCTCAGAGATGAGTTTCTCTTGTTTTCTGGGAGCTGAGATGAGTTTTTCCACAAACATGATTAGGAGGACCCGACACCCAGATAACCTCCCAGAGACAAATCTTTGGAAATAAATTGTGCTTTTGAGAAGAGCAGAAAAGTCTAACTAAAGCCATGGAATTTCAGCAAATCTCTATGAAGTGGTTTGATCAGACACACTCGCATCACACGACAAGTGATGATTTTTTTTATCTGTATAAAACAAAACTAAGTGGAAAATGGCAGAATTCTGTCAACACTAAACAGACAGACTCATATAAAAAAGTAGCTGCTGTTCCTCACTTTGTGCTGTGTTTAGTCTGGGAAAATGGTTCTCGTTTTATTTCTAAAGGTGCAAGACTGGGGATAATGGTTTCATGCTTGCTTAGAATAGACCTAAGCTACAGAGCTTGTGTGTACAAAGAAGCATCTCAACACATTTCCCTTTGCTTTGACCCATTGCCCTGTGAGCTTTCAGCTGTTATTTCATTCACAACTAAAGACACCTCTGCTGTACTCTGTATTTATATCCCAAATGCACAATGCCTGGAGTTGACTCACAGCTTTCCAGCCGTCCTGCTAAAATCAGGCTGCAATTTTTCTGATTGTACAGCAGTAGTGTGTGTGTGTGTGTGTGTGTGTGTGTGAGTGTGTAACAGTGATCATTACAAGTCAGAGAGCTGGGCTAATTGACAGTAATGGGTTGTTGTTGTTGTTGGGTAGGAAACGGATGAACAAGGCTGGAGGATGTTTGGCAGCTTCTCCAAAGATCATTCCACTAAAAGGTTAATGCTTGATGCTTGGCCGCAGACTTTCCTTCTCTCTACATGTGCTGCTTCTTGACCAAGATGTCCCGCCAATAAAGGATGACACAATGAATCTTTACTCTTACGCTCATCCGTTTGACACAAAAGAGACACGCAGAGCAGAACCCATTTTTAGTCATTCTTTCTACCTGAGAGGTGTCTTCATTAGTATTTCAGGAGAAGAATCCAATATTTTAAGCAAATGAGCAAGTAAGTGTGAAATGGGATTTCACATTTTTAATGAAAAACTATCAGATTTGTTCACTTAAGATACGCAAAGCAGACCGACTTTACGCATTGATTAGGAGGTGAGAATAGCTACTGTATACGTAAGGATCGTTCCACATGAATTCAATTCTGTATAACGTTGAATATCTCAGGGGGCTCATATGGGGCCACAGAAGCAATGACCCACACTAATGTAAATTACACCTACCAGCCCTGCACCGCAGCTCCATTCCATCCACACACACTGGATAACTCGTGCTTTGTCAAGCTGGAAATTTCCTATTAATTCCACACAAACACACACAATCCATGAAGGTTTTTTTCCCCCCAGTAAGCATTATATTCATTACATTTAGTTTGGGAGTGGTTCCCCATGTAATCGATTGAATTGTGGATGCGATGAGCATTGCTTTCTAATTTGACTTAAGTGGGTGACAAATTGTACAGCCAGAAATCAATGGGGGAGAGTTATGTATACACAGAATGAGAACAGGAACAAAGTCCAATGCAAATGACTGCGAAGTCTGACAAGGCATGAACGTGTACACAGTCTAAACCATGCAAACATTGGGCAAACTGAATCAGATTCTTAGTAAATCCTTTATTTAGTCGTGGTTATTCTGTTCTAGTACAACCTAATAACAGAATATCTACAATCATGCTTCTATGTACATTATGGATGATATCCGTTATCTTGTAATCTGTCATCCTGCTATCAATAGCAAAAATTAAACAAGACTATAACCAAAGTTCTAGTGTTACTGATCCACACTTTTTCCCAAAGACTACAGTACATTTCTTTAATCAGGTCTGTGGCTGTTAGTCACTAAATCATGCACGCTCACTCTCGCTCCTT
Organism: Telmatherina bonti; assembly: GCF_933228915.1. Taxonomy (NCBI): domain Eukaryota; kingdom Metazoa; phylum Chordata; class Actinopteri; order Atheriniformes; family Telmatherinidae; genus Telmatherina; species Telmatherina bonti. The sequence goes on along the minus strand of NC_136620.1, from coordinate 36,385,128 downwards.
TGGTCAATTTTTAGAATCACCAACGAACCCAACATGTTTTAGGATTGTAGGAGAAAATTTGGATAAATCTGCTAATTTTATTTACATTTTTCATATCAAATCCCATAAAAATGAGCAGAAAATAAGTTAATTATCAATATGCCAGTTGCTGTGTGAAGTCTCCATAAACAGAACAGAGCTCAGCATTGTATATTCACCTTGTTTGGTTTTTATTTCTTCCAAACCACATCACAGTGAACATTTCTGCCTAAATTGAGCTGTCCATATCTGCAAAGATGTGGTCAGCCGGGGTGTTAATTTGGCTCTGGGCAGCTCCACATCTAACAGGTTGTTGGAGATAATATGGCTGCTTTCCAGGGAAGAAATTTAACCAGGAATCACACGCACGACATCCAACACCGCTCTACATTGAGCAAAAACCAACCTGCAGGAACCCATCCCAGTGCCCCACCTGTGGGACTTTCAAACACACCAGTGTCTGCACACTTTTGAGAAATGTCTGAAAGTGTTTCAGACATAAATATAAATGGATAGAGATGCAAAGAAAACAAACCTAAATGGAAAAAGATGCAGTGTTATCTCAGTGGACATGGTGATAATGTGTGTGTGCCTGTGTGTGTATGATTCCTACCCTCCATTAACCAGTTGATGCCGACTACATCTCCATGGGAGGGGGGCTAATCAGCTCATCATTCTTAGATTACCACTAACAACCTTAATGCCTCAACGCATGTCAGCGTCTGAACTCCTTTGTAGGTACAAAGACACACACAGAGAGTAAATATTCTCAGCAAAGTGAGTCCGTCTCCTCTCTAATAGGGGTCCAGACCGCTTTTCACTCGCATTAACACTCAGTTTGGGGTATTGCTTTGAGTGTAAACTCTTGTCAGCACATACATTTCCCACACAAGACTCAGAAAAGAAAGACTCATCTCTACTTGCAAGACAAGAAATGGGGGATGTTTTGTCCAGGTTCTAAAAAATAAGGTGGGGAAGAACAAATGGCATTCTGACATGATACGTATTTCTGATAGTTTTTTTTCAGAATGCATCAAACTGAAATGGGTTTAACGTTTGCCTGAGCTTTCATATTTAAGTCAGCTTCTTTGTGGTGTTTAATAAGTTCAAGTGCAGATGAAGACACCACAAAGAGTCTAACAGCTCAGATTTGAAGAAAAAGAACATCAGATAGAGATTCACAATCATACTGGTGAACACTTTTTCTTGTGAATCAGTAATCGAGTCTGCAGCAGTCATCACTACACATCTTCACCATGCAGTTAAGCAAACTTATTGAGATTAATCTCACAAGATTTTGTGTTTTTGAGAAAACATCCAAACTACAGCCAACAGAATGGTTTACCTGTCCAGTACAGGTTAGCAATACAGCCAGTGGTTTGAAAATAGCTCAAAATAATCCATAACTATATACAAACACACAGATTTGAAAGGACCATTTCTACTCGAGCCACAACCTCCTTTTCCTTCTGCAATCTAACAACACAAAAGCATTTCTGCTGTAAAACTCAAATTCTGCATCTCTTGTCTGGCTGTGAGACGACTGATTCCCCTCTCTGTCACAACAGTAGGTTTATTTGTATGACTTTATTATGTATCAACATATTAGTAACTTAAAGACAGCACATCTGTTCTTTAATTACACAGTTGCTGGCTGTGTAATTACTAAAGAAGTGGTTGTTAAATTAAAAAATGTTCTCTGTCGGCTGTTTTCATGCTGAACGAACCATTTCTCAACTCCTCATGTTCATAAGCTGCAACATGTGGCTAATAACAGATCCATTACTTGTCTTTTGTTTTGGCTTTTTCGGAATAGCAACTACCAATCACACTAATCCTCACTGCTGCGTTTCCTTTAATGCAGAATGTAATTTTTTTTCACACAAAAAAAGTCCATGCCCGCAGTTATCTTTGTATATTATTCCACTTTTTTCTGACTCTTTTTGCCTCGTTCCTCCTTTCAGCACCCATCATTCAGTCCAGCGTGGCTTGTGTCCTGCTCTGAAACTGTTGCGTGTGAGCTTTACCCTCCCAGGATGGCAGAAGAGGGTTCGCTGCTTCCAAGGAAGCAACACAAAGAGCCAGTCAGAACAAGACAGCTATCTGCTTCACAGCTTGCAGAGAGCCATACTGCCACCAGCACTGGTCCAGAGGCCGCAGTAATGAGCACCATTCAGCTCCTCCAGCCAGAGGATGTGTGCACAGAAGCTGGAAGTGTTAAGAGTATTATATGGCTAGAACAGATTGAAAGTCAAGTGAAGAAAGCAGACATAATGAGAATAAGAGGGTATGAAAGAGCTCTGTTGGGTTCATAGTCCAATTCACTTTTGAAAATGGGGTTTTATTTCCCTTTTCAACTGTGAACATGCTTCAAAAAGCCTTTTGGGAATCCTGATCCCAGTCTGGACCTCTGCTGAGCCCTGCTGCCCGGGTTGGAAACACTCTGGCCAGCTGTGACCGCCATCCCATAGAGGCGAAGCCTCCATCAGTTTGAGTCAAATGGAAAGGCAACAGGGCAGAGACACTGTGTTAGGAAACAGGACTGTCACACATTTCTACACACAAATACACTTTAAAAAAAAAAAAAAAAAAAAAAAAAAAAGCAGACATGCGTGACTACACACTCTCAAATCTGATGCAGCACTAAACTAAAGCTAGGTCAAGCAACAGACCAGAGCTCCGAAGCAAAGTCTCTTGTAAGTGCATCACTACTGCACGAGCTAAAGCCAGGTCAGCCAGTGAGAGGAACAACTCTCCAAGTAGGATGTAGATAGTGGAAGCTGGGGTCAATAGGTTTAGCTAGCAAGAAGTTTTGGGGGGCAAGCGAGGATTTGCAGCATGAAAATGAAAAGTAGAGAGGAAGAGGAGTAGAAAGACAAAGGAATGGGAAAGTAAATTAGTTATTAATGCCAAAAGCAGACGTGGATAGCGTGTCAGTAAATCTGAACATATCTAATAAAGAGAAGGGAAAATTGTGAAGGGAGGCGGATTTGACTTGGTGTGGATCTGTGGCAAGGGGGGGTGAATGTACTTATGTGATGGTGGGAGAAAGAAAGAAGGAAAGAGCTTGACTAATGGGGTACCAAGAGATTCAGAAAGACAAGAAAGGAGACAGAACATGTAAAAGATGGGGGTCAATTTTCCATTTATCAATTATTAAATCTTCAAAGACAGTTGCATACAGTAAGTAATGCAGATTGACCACAGAGGACGTAATTAATAACACAAATCTTGTTGTTCTGCTCTTTAGTTAGGGTAATGTTGCCGTTACAACGTAGTGCAAATAAAAGAGTTTTCATGGCCTGAAGAAATAACTTGAACAGCAAGAGAGCAGCTCAGTCAAATATGACAGAAAAGCATCCACTAATTAAAAAGTTGAGTGCCGCTGTGATTAAATAAAAAAAACAACAACAAAAAAAAAACATTACAACCACAGCGCTGCTTCTCAACTTGAACTCATGCTATGTGTTTTTGTTGCCTCTCGCGGTTTTCTGTCGTCACTGAGACAAACAAAATGAAAATGCATTCACGTATAAACAGGCCACCAGGATGCACAATTTAACACGACTGTTCTGGGAACATTTTCAGCTGCAGTGCCTTAGTTGTAACAGGAGAGTGGGGGTGGAAGCAGAACAGGGAGAGGGCTGCGCTTGGATAATAAAGAAAAAGAGAAAAAATAAGAAAAAAAATTCCTAACTACAAATGAAATCTACAGGAGAGAAAAGAAAGATTTTCCTAAACCTGTGAAATCTTATATTTTTGGATAAAAGTTGACACAGTTAAGTCACAGCATTTGAGTTTGTGGAGGGAACAGTTTTGAGTGTATCTCAATCTGCATAGACAAGAAGATACACCTGGGTGTCATTATGTGTGTGTGGAACTTAGCTAAAGTAATTCAATGCAGTAAAAAGGGGGTAAAACCACATTTAGAAGTTTTCCCGTTTGCCTCTACGCGTGTAGGAGAAAGCACCAAGCAACAGAGGGTAATGACAATGTCCCTCGTCCGGCCCTTAGCAGTGCACGAGGGCTGCTTAATGCAGTCACTGGCAGCCGTTGTGGAACAGTACTTCATCTCGCCTCTTTCCTCTCTCAACCCACTTCAGCCTTCGTTCCTGCCATCATTACTGCTACCACCAGATAGCAATGATGTGGGGAAAACTGTGGAGTGGTCCCAACATCCCACATCAGCAAGCAGAGAGAGCGAGAAAGACAGAGACGGAGGACGCTGAGGAGGAAAAATCAACAACTGCATAGGCGAGGGACCAACTGTTAACGCTGAGTGCCGGGAGCGAGGGAGCAGCATGGACCGGAGAGGAGACGGGAAGAGAAAAAGGTAGAAATGGAAAAGAAAAGGGGAGAAAAACAGACTGCAGTCATTATGACACTGCTGTGTAATACACTGCATGAAGGAGCATTCAGGGAAACATCACTTTCTATCTAAACACATAAAGTCTCCATGATGAACAGACAGGCAGGATAGACACAACCCACACACACACACACACACACACACACACACACACACACACACACACACACACACACACACACACACACACACACACACACACACACACACACACACACCACTCTGAACTCTGAGTGACTCATAACCTTATTTATATTTATGAGCATTCACACACCAGCACGCTGCATTGATAGACGAAAGTTTGGTGGAGTCTTCCATCGTGCCTGTCAGCTTGATTAATGATTTCTATTGCATTAAAACTTGCAATGGGGGGGAAATAGCAAGCTGCACGAAATGGTGCACTTTAAGCTTTCTGTGGCAAAATGTTATTCATTAAGGTTAGCGTAATTATTTGTGAATCTAATCTGAAGTATTAATGTTGGAAACTGCATCAAAGCCACAATAATAAATCCTCATTATTTAAAAAGCAACTTCAACGCATCATTAAGACATATTCAGACATGATACAGCACGACATTTTACAAGATTAGATGTGTTGTATTTGTATTTGCATAGACTATATTAATAAAATGAAAAAAAAAATCCATAGCAATGACTCTTATCAGGTGTGGTTTGTGGGGAGAAAAGAAAGATGTCTATGTTGAAAATTCTTCAGTCAACATGTATAAGCTGGTTTAATATTTGATAACGGTACCGTCTACAAGCAATGTTTCAATAAAAATAGTGAGTCTCACTTGGTTGCGGGGGTCATTTTTCACAGTTTGGCAACAACACGTCTAAAACTACATGAAAATCATGCAGTTATAGATAAAAAAAAAAAAAGAACTCATACACAACACATTTACACCATGAGAGTTCAGAGTCAGACCACTTCTCACTGCGTGGAGGAAATTATTACTGATTATCAAATAAGTCGTAGTCAAACAAACTTCTAAATTTTATTAAGATAATCAGTATATATATCGAAAAGCATTTTCTGGCGTACAAGCTCAAAGCATCTTCTCTTAGTCACATCGTGTACGGCACAAATATATTAAAGTCTCAACATGAACAAACAGATATTGGAAATTAAACATTCGGCTGTCTGAGTATTGTTCTTCTGTACACACCGGCCTGGGTCTTCATTAACTTAAAGTAATAGTGGGACATAACATCGACTGTAATGACCGAAACATTCATATAAAAGAACAGGATTATTGTTCACATCACATCTAAATAATAAGATTTTAACTGCTGTGAATGAAAATCAATCTCAACAACTGCAAAACCACACAGGTTATTTAGTAGAGTCAGTTTAGCAAAAAGCTTATTTTAGTTATTTTATTTCATTTTTTGGTGTTGGGGTGGGAGTATGGAGTGTATCAGAAACAATGGAAACAAAAGTGTACAACTGTCTCATACAAGATCACTTAACTGATCTGCTGTCCATCTCTAAAAGACAAATAATTACCATTTACATGAATAAACAATCAAATATGGTGTACGACCAAATAGACGAATGTACTTTGTCGGACTGGATGCTTCTCTTGTAAAGTTTTATTTCCAGTTGAACCATTCCACAGGCCAGTGGTAGGCAGGGTCAGGCCTCAAGGGCAACACATCCTGCAACTTTTAGAGGTTTCCCTGAGTCAATCCACCTGATTCAAATGAATGAGTCACTCACCAGGACTTGTTAAGCTGAATCAGGTGCGTTGGAGTAGGGAAACATATAAAGCCTGCAGGACTGTGGCTTCTGAAGACTGAACTCCTGCCACAGACGCAAACTAACCCAGCCTGGAACCACCGTCTCCTTAAGACTCTAAAGTCAGATTTATTCATAAATTATTGATGATAAATTTTTCTTCTGTGCAACATTTCTTTATATTTTCTTGGAAATTATGTGGAAACACTGCAAACCATTTACATGTTAATAAAATATAAATTCACTTACAGCTGAGTGAGTAACAGTCCTCGGCGTGATCCAGTTTTGTCTCTCCAACATGCTGTTTTCATCAACTGTGTGCGCCTCAGGTGTTTTGTCACTATTATGGGGTTAAATTGGATGGTTGTGTCTGTCTCACCACTTTCTCTCTGCCTCTAAATCCGAAAAGTTTTCTCATCTTATCTAGTGTGCATCTGCCTCTTTCCCCTCTACTTGATCTTTATCTCACTGCCTCTCCTTCCCTCTTTCGCTCTCCCCATGGATCATCCATTAACTATCAGCGGGGCTCCTGAGCAGTAAGAAAATCAATGGCTCAAACGTTCTCCTTAAACACCAGTGATTTTTAGATCCACTTTAAGCATGTGAGTTTTGAGAGGATTTCGTTGATGACATGGGCACAGTGTGAATAAAATCATGAATAAAAGTGAGAAAAGGGCAGAGGCGGATTGGAGAGAGAGATTCCTGTGACTGCAACTGGATGTGCAGAACAAACCCTTCATGGCTTACAGAAAAGAAAGAATGAATGAGACATGATAGGAAAAGAGGAACAAAGACAAGAACACTGCATGTGGAGGGAAGAAAAATATAAAGGAGAAGATTCAACATTTTAGGAAGCCTCCTCACTTCTCCCAGTTTCCTCACTCTCATCATCCCCCTCAACCTTTTTATTTTTCCTTTTTTGGGGGAGAGATTATAGCACAATGTATCAGCCAGTGGAGACAGCAGCAACATGTTGCCATGACCCAAATACAGCAGTGAGGCATGGTGATTGGCTAAGAGACGGAGCGGGGTGGGGGTGTGCTGTGTTGCACATCAGCAGAAGCACCTTTGAAATTCAAACATTTATATAATCAAAAAAAAAAAAAAATGGACCAGTCCACTTCTATCATTTATGTCTCCAACAATGTCCTCATCTCTGCTACTAGTTAATCATCCCAGTCTTTCCTCCTCTTATATTTCTCAGAGTTCTTTTAGAAAACAGGAGGGATGAGTGAGTGATAGAAGCAGACAGAGGAGAGGAGAGCAAAGAATGGTCATCCATTTATAATCAAAGCTGCGGCATCAAATTGAACGATGCTGCATGTTGAGCAAGAATACTTGCAAGCTCTAAATTTTTATTGCAACAGAGATTTCATGCTGCCTCTCACACAAGTCAGTACCTCTGTTATCACTTCATTAAACGGTGAGATGATGATCACATTTCATGCAAGTTGTTGATATTTAAACTTTGAATGAGAGTCAAGCTGTTTGAATATTGATGTTGAGAAATATGAAGCTTTTCAAGGAAGAAACTACATCCTTGTACTTCACATAACTTCTCCCAATGTCAGTAAAATTGGGTGTTTTTAGAGCTTCAATGGAATCAGTGTGAATACATCCTGTTCCAGTATCTGCCAAGCTCATGTATTTTACAAGTAAGCCTGGATTTCAGTCAGACAAGCTGACTTTCATCAGAGCAGAGGAGGCTTAAGTAATGCATGAAACGTCCAGTTGGTTCCATAATCAATTGAACAAATGGGTTGAATAGTTGAATAAAGGATGTTTTAACTTTTTTACTTGCATGAAACACACTTAGATCTGTCTTTGTGAATGCAAGATCCTGCTCATAATTTATGCTGATTTACAAAGTTATAGGTAAAGATAGAGATGATGGACAACCAACAAGCAGCTAACCTCTTTGTTCATTTTATCTTTAAAAAAAAAAAATCAGCTAAATTTTCTGTTGAAAATAGAGTAGCAATGTGAATAATGCAGGGTAACATGTTAAAGTTATGGACTGCTCCAGCAACTAAACCGTATACATCAGTGTTTCTCAGAGGAAACATAAGGAGATAATTATCCTATATGATAAAGCAGAGGTTATGTTCCCAGATTTTTTCCTTCATAAAAGACATAAAATTGGTTGCTTCTAGGTGTTAATATGAGAAAATAAATATGAATGAGGAATGGTGGTGCATTTGTCTTTAGAGTGCTTAACATTAAGCTAAAGCAACTAAACAGAAGTGCACATGGATGGATTAAATCCCTAAAATATTTTACATTCATTCGTTCACTTTCTACACCACTTAGTCCAATTAAGTGGGAAATATTATACAATTTCTTGCTATGAATTCATTGTGTGAATGAATGTACAGTACCATTCTAACATTTAGGGTGTGCAAACTTCGAAGTGCGTTTACTGCGTTTACTGTTCATGAATTGAGACGGCCTACCTAGTGTAGGAGAATTACCCATAGTGCTCCAGTTCCCCGTTGCCTAGCAATTTCATATGCCAAGTTTATCTAATTAGTGATCCCGTTCTTACACAAAAAACATGAAAATATATTTTTTAAATGACCAAAATTTAGAAGTTTGTTTATTTTCGTTCACCTGTGTATGTAAATGACAAAGGTGAAGGACGCGACGCAGACTCGCTTTCCTGTGGTTTAGAGCGCAGTGAAGCTCTCTGCTCTTGCTGACAGCTCATCCTGTCAAGCTGACGTTAACTTCAGTGAAACATAATTCTGGTCAGACGCATGTATTCATTTTTAGTTATTTAACACAATGCTGCTGTTGTCCAAGCTTGTTTGCTAGGACAAATGTGTATTTGTATGTGTTTGTGTGTATACATTTGTGTGTATACATTTAAAAAAAAAAAAAAAAAAAAATTTCTTTTAATTTTTTTAAAAGTACAACCTCGCCGGCACTCTACTGCTCATTTTATTCTATCAGGCGCGCAGTGAATTCTAGGAGAAAAGAAGCTGCGAAGGATACATCACCTTTGTTTTAAGGTATTCTGGGGCGAAATGAGGTGCAGATTTAAAGGAGCCTTCAAATTGGGACAGAACTTGGCACATAACTATTACGTAAGTAGCCGATGAATCCAGACTTCAAAGTGTGCAGACACCCTGAATTGGGACACTGCTTTGGACACTTAATATTTGATGGGAAAATGTATCCAGATCTGTGACTGACACAGTATATTGTCTTTAAGGAGGTCAACATTCACACTTGTCCCTAATGAAGCTGCATAACAACGCTAATGGAGGAAGAGACAGGTAACATGACTGTAAAGAGAATGAAATGTGTATTCAGAGTCCCACTTTGTTTTGTTTTTTTATTGTATATCTTGTGCTCTAGTCAAGACTGAATGGAAATAAGGAATTTTTTTTTTTTTTAGTCCTCTTACTTCCCACCAACTACTGCACTCATAAGTATGAGAAGTAGCAAGAAGGCAGCCACTCAGCTGCAGCCTGCGGTGATGCTACAGGTTGAATTCCCTCTGCATCTACAGTGAAAGTTGCCACGATGAGGCTGTTGGGATCACACGCACTATTTATAGAGCTCTGTTTTTCTAACTTCTTCCTTCCCTGTCCTTCATTTTCTCCTCACATGCTCCAAAAGCAGGAGAATAAAACGTTATACAGCTTCAAAGTGCTGCAGTGTGATCACAAGGACTTCTTGTTGTTTGTTTCTCTTCCCTCACTCTCTCCACAGAACCCTCTCTACATTTTTTTCTCCCCATTCTCGGGGGAAATAAATGAGGCCAAATTTTCCCTTATGCAACTTAATAAGAGTGATGACGCTGGTGGCTGCTCAGAGAAGAGGAGGAAATTCTTCGCGTTAACCCCTTTTATATTCATTCTAGCGGCTGGAGTAAGAATGACTTCAAATCATAAACATTATCAGCAGTCTAGTGCAACATTTCCTGCATCACAGCCTCACAAAATATGAGAGTGGGCTGAATTTGCATCAGTCGCTCTTCGTTAAACTGAATTAGTTAATCAATGCTGCCTTTCTGGCTAGTTTCATTGAATTACTTCAATTAAGGAGCTTTTTCATTAAATTTTTGAAGCCATTCTTTCCACTTCAGCCCTACAGATCTATCTATTGATCAGCTTATCCATTAAGTTTCCACATGAACATGCATCTACCCACCATGCCTGCAAACACTTGACTCGAGTGGTCGCACCCTGAGAAACATCATATGGTGGCAACTTAGCTCAATTTTACATCAGTAGCTAGAAGGAGCGCCTAAGGCTCACAAAGCACGACTACTTCATATTCACCAACACTGTCCTGCTGCTCCCTGTGTGTGGGTGTGTGTGTGCATCCACCTGCTTTTGTGCTCATCTGTGCATTCACATGCAGACATTTGGGTTTAGGTCACAGGTGCAGATACAGCACAAGCATGTGGGTGTGTGACATAAATAACAGACACCAAACCAACTGGTGCTGCCCTGAGACAGAAGCACGATCAGACAAAGAAAAGAGGAATGGACAGCATGTCCACGGGGAACTTGAATTGAGAAAGAAACAACATAAACAAACAGAAGACTCACGTAGTGGGGTACTGAAGGATGTATGCTTCCTCTGAAGCTAAGACCAAAACAAAAGTACGACAAATTGATAAGAATACTTCTGCAAGTAAGAATGCCTTTCAGACAAAGCTGCTGTTACGAAGTAGATTAAACAAACAACTGCAGGTCAAGCTATTAAAATTCAATACAAATCCTTTACTTTCATATACTCTTTCGTTTTGACATCTGAGTTGAAATATCAATATTTCATGTGAATGGTTTACTCAGCTCCTAAACGCCCAGCCAATACATAGATTAAGCCTTTATCTAAAAGGCAAACACCGTATGTTTGATGCTAACATGCAGCGATGCTTTGGCTGTCCTGTGTTTTAGGTGAGTGTGTGAAGCTTTTCTCCAGGATGAGGCATAACCTACTGTACAGAGCAGCTTTGAAGCAGCATTCTGTTTGATGTGACTTACACCTCCAGCTTTCTATGCTCAGAGCTAGAGGCTTCAAACATTATTACCCCCTTTCCTTCTTTAACAAATACTGGATGTACACATTCATAATGACAGCTATATATTGTGGCAGTAACAGATTTGCACAACAACAGTCCACAGTTCAATGTTCAATGTCCACAGTTCTCTGCTCTCCTTCTCTCCTTTCACCTTCTTCTGACTGAGAAATACCCGAATCAGACCTCAACCTGACGGATGGATCTTCTTCATGTTGGCAACCAAAAAGCTACAAATCAGAGAGCATATTTGCATGTCTTTTTTTGTCTGTACTACTCTATCTGCTGCCCTTTTCAAGCAGCGTGCTGACAATCTAGCAGAAGATGTAAGAAAATGAGAGTGGTGAACTGAGCGAAAAGTTTTCCGCTTCCACTTAACTGCTGTTTATCTTACGATCCAAGTAAGTCAGTGCTGCGATGAGAAGGGAGCAGTTATGTAACACCCGCTCCAAGAGGAGCTCCACCAATGAACATTCTGATAGGAGACTTCTGCTTAGTAACATAATCACACTCAGCACACAGGGGAGCGACAGAGAGGAAGCCATAGACAGAGAAAAAAGGATGAGGGACTAACAGGCAGAGCGAGACAAAGATTTTATAAATATACTGTTAAAGATGGACAAGATGAATGATTCTGAAGGAGGGCTAACAGACGGCGGGCTACTCAAGAGACCCAATGATAAAATAAGAAACAAACACAGTTGTGAATCCCTGGACACATCTTTTGTGAAATGTTGCATGTGATCTTCAGACCTTGAGCTACAATGGGATGCAGGGAGGTATAAACACCCACCTGCAGCTACATGCCATTGGTCTCCTGGGCAACAGGATGGGAATAACAGCAATGTGATGTCAGGGTGATACCCAGCATGGCTTATTCTTCATGAGAAAAGCAAATAAAAGCAAATTTGCACAGTTTGTGCTCTCAAATATTTGTGGAAAATGTAAATAAATATTCAACTACTTGTTAGAAACATCTGTTGAAACAGAAAACATTGTTCTCTAACCATTAACCAAATACCATTGTTATATTAATAGCATTAAAAAAAAAAAAAAAAGAAAGCTAAAACCACTCAATATGATTTCTGCCTTGCATTTAACTCCTCTATTTGCACCCATCTTCTGAGTTTTCAGATAGGTAAAGCTTCAATTAAAAGAAACAAATGTCAGCTTTTGGGGAAAGGGGATTAAGAGATCTCCAGGAAAGCAACTAACATTAAAACAATGGAATAAAAATAAAACAGCTTGCAATTTTGGAAAAAAGTTATAAAGATTCTTTCATAAAAAACTCTTAATGAGAAATATGGCTCATGTTTTATGGTGGCTGAGCTTGAAATGTAATTCTATAGAAAGCTTCAGAAGTGACTTGCAGGTTCTGCAAATGTTCGTCCTTCACTTTATCTCTGCACAGTTTACAGTGTTTTCTGTACATAATGACTTTTATGTGATTTTATTTACCTTTGTCACAGCAGTGTTTTCCATTAGCAACAACTGTAGGCTACATAGCAGAATAATTCCTTAAGTTCAGCAGGTTAGTGTCAGCATTAGTCATGCTGACACAAGCTCTGTCTAGATGTGCCAACTCAGTTCTGGAGTTTTATCCTGCCATTCTCTAAAACAAACACCTGTACTGATAAGGTTAAAATATTAGGTAATTATGATCATTGCATTTGATGGATGAATCTGTAGCTTCAGGATGAACTTGACGTTTTCCCAGACCTTTTCCTTCTCTGCATCCTGGATGCGAATAAGCAACGATAATTATGTGTGAACTTTGTTTGAGTTTCTGTGTCACAATGGAGCAAAAGATGGATTTTATTAAATAACAAAACGGCATTTAAATGTCATTTTGTTCAACATCTGTAACCCCGTAATCTTAATGGTCAAATACTAAAATGCTGAGCAGAAAACTGAAGCATCTATTTAAATTATACATCATGGATGTAAAGAGGTTTTCACTGGAAGGAAATGAAGCTTTTACACGCGAGTAAACTTTATGGGCTTCTGGATGACTGTGTGTGTGTTGGAGGAAAGAAATGTGTGTGAGAATTTCCATTAACAAACACTAAAAAAGTGAAACAATTACAAAAAGGAAACATAAAAACATGATAATTTCCCCCCACTTTGTTCACTACTATATCAGAGCACAGGGGCTCAGACAGCATGTGTCAGAGTTCGATCATTTCACAGTTTTTCATATAAATGCAATGTCTGAATTCATAAACGTTTGTGTGTATGTCATCCAATTCATTTGTCCAATGCAGTTGGTGTCTACAGATGGTTGGATGGATGGATTCAAGCAACATAGCTGCAAAAGAAGGTGTGATATGACACGCTGGAACAGCAAGGGACTTATTTTACACCACATGTCAAGGTGCAATGTCAAGTGTCGCCTAGTTTGACCAAACTCATCATGTAATGTACTGTTGAGAATATAGTAGTGGTAGTGAATGAGATCTCTTCTGATGATTATAACATTTAAATGTTGATGGCTTCACACTGCCTCCAGGCCTACATTCACATTTACATTGGTCTAAAATAGCAAGACAGAAACAGTATCAGAGAGTTGCCTGATGCAGAAAAAGAACATCTGCTCTAAGTGAATTTGGGACAAACTTCCTTGTTCTGTATAATACACTGCAGTGGCTGACATTTCCCCTCCACTCTGATCCCTCGACCTACTGCTCCTTTTGAGGCCAAGCAGTAAAATGCCTCATGTTGCTCTTTCTTCACCTCTCCATTTTTATCCCCTCCTCTCTCTGTCCTTTCCTTTTTCTTATCACCTTGCCTCTCATGTATGACAGGACTCAGGAGTACTGCTTCCAGGTCCTGATTTGTATCTCTCTAACACTTTCCCTTGCCTTGCTCCCTCTTTTCCTTCCCTCCCCTCGTTGTTCCTCTCCATATCTGTGCTCTGGTCTGTGCTCTGCAGCTCTTCGTCCATGTCAGAACAGAAACACACCCCGATTCCTATCTCTATGCTCTCGGAAGAATACAGAATGTGAGACGCACAGCCAACGATATATTCACTCTTTTCCTCTCTCTCTCTCCCTCTCTCTCTCTCTCTCTCTCTCTCTCTCTCTCTATGTATGTATTCCATCTGATTTCAGTCTCTTGTCCCAGTGGAGAAGGGTATGTATGGTCTAAACCTCACTTTATCTGAACAGAATCGGTGCCGTGAGACGTATGGGCTGTAATAATAACTACACACACACACACATTCAAACCTATCTGTGGTGTGTATGTGCTGTACCTGTTCTTCCCAACAGCACAAATCCATCTATCATATGTCAAATATTACACACAATATGGTATACAAAAAAAAAAACAAAAAAAAAAAAAAAAATGTTGATTATTACCTTCTTAAAATGTCTACTGGACATAATTTTACCACCAATTATTTATATTCCATAAGTCCTTTTAAAACTGGAGTTTTAAAAAGGACATAAAAATCTATGAGGTCCAAATATGAAGCTTGCTTTCCCCCCCCCCCCCCCATTTCTACCTTCTTTATTTTTGCTTTAACATTGTTATCCTGATTATAATGTTAACACAAGCACCAGCACACACACATAAACCCATAAAGTTGACATTGATGTTGCGGTCTTGCTCCTTGCATGACTGGCTAGTTGCCAGGGCGACAATGCACTGAAGAATTAGGGAGCAAACACCCTTTAATATAATTGGAAACTGAGCAACATGACAACACTGCATAACCTGTCCTGTTACCCTGAAGACTTCAGTCCATCCCATCATAATCAGAGGCACACGCCTGCCCTCTGAAAGACAGGGGTTTCTAAGCTGAAGTGTTGCTTTTAACGAGAGGAAGTTCCATTTATTTTTTCAACAACAAGAAAAAAAAACAGTATTGTCTGATCAAAACAAAATATTCTAAAACTGCAAAGCTGTGATGATTGTCAGCCAGATTTACCACAAGAAACACTAATATGTAGTGAAAATGAAGAGAATATTTATGGAAAAAGAGACGTCTCCTTGTGTCGGTGTCCTAGATTAACACCAAAGCATGACAGCAAGATTGTTGACTGGCTGAGTGAGGGAGTGTGTGTGTGTGTGTGTGTGTGTGTGTGTGTGTGTGTGTGTGTGTGTGTGTGTGTGTGTGTGTGTGTGTGCGTGTGTGTACAGGCCCAGTTAAGACTGGTATCTGGTAAAAACTTCAAGGCACTCCAGCTGTAGCTAGCTCACACTTGCCAGGGGCTTAATCTCCAGGCCTAATAAGGATCAATGTAAATGCAGAGTGATACTGTTCTTTCCAATGACAGGACCTGCCACAGAGCTGAGAGGATCACCCGACACTCCTCCCACTCACACCAACATACAGACATCTCCACGCTGCACAATCCAATAGCAAGGTGTGTACATATGTGTGAGTGTGTTACTCTGTGTGTGCAAGTTCATCCAATAGAGATGAAGTAAGAAGGATGCTTGCGCATCTCAATATCTCTCATATCGGATTCTCTTTATCAGTGTCATGTTTTTATAGACACCTACGCAAGAAGGAGGAAAGCCGGTGCTGCATGCTAATGCAGAGCAGAAAACAATGCTAATAATATCAAATTAGATCTCTGCTTTGAAAGGATGGCAGATAGCTGCAGCAATATTAGGACCACCCACCATAAACAGTAGATAGATTGAGCAAGGCTGTAAATAAGACATAATCATTACAGTCTCATAAGCAGGTTAAGAGTGGTGTTTTCTTTTTTTTCCCAGACAAAGTAGGGGACCAGGCCTAAAGTATTTTGTGCTGGGAGCGCACAAATCCGATGCCAGTTTCCGTGTTTGCACTCAAAAGCAGCAGAATATCCTTTTCAAAAGGTTCTTTTTACTTCAGCCCTATTCAAGACTGAAGTCAAATAAAATGTTAACACTGTTTTTTATTTTCCTTTTTCTTTTATCCTTTTTATCTTTCAAGGTCACAACTCGTCACAATCATTGCTTTACTGCTATTTAGAAATGTGCAGCAATAACAGAGGGAGTCAGTTTGAACACTTACAGTTGTGTTCATATTTATTCATATCCTTTCATTAAAGAAGGAAAAATACAGCTGCCTGTAAAATAAGCTGAAATTGACTAAAGTAATAATAAAAAGAAGATTTATGAAAATCATTACATTATTTTCTAATTCTGGTTCAATAGAAATATTTTTTTATAAAGCAAACAAATAAGATAATTTATTACATATTAGATCACTCATAAACTAATATTTTGTTGAACAATCCTTTAATATCTCCACTCCAGTCAGGTGTTTTCTGTTCCTCTCAGTCAGACTTCTGCACCTGTTGACAGGTATTTTGTCCCACTGTTCAACAGAAAAGTGCTCTAACTTGTGCAGGACCAATTTGTTGTTTGTTTTTTCTTTTTTCTTTCTTCAACTCAATTAAATGAAAAAACAGCGTCTTATATTACTAAATTATATTTTAGCAAATTTTTATTTATTGTTTCTTTTTTAATTCTCCAGTTATTTGAGTGACTGTTGTAAATTCAGCCTTTTCTTTAATGAAAGGGTATGAATACATATGAACACAACTGTATGTTCGAAGGGGGCGGACTAACACTGGCCTCCACGTAGTTGCACAGAGCTGAACTGCAGGGTTTGCTTCGTCACCAACAAGGATTAACAAATTACAGAGTGACTTCATTTAGTTTTAAGCGCATATGCACAGTAATGAATGCTGCACAGATCCGCATGCAGAAGTTATGCATGCTAATTTTCACCAAACAGGTGTGAACCTGGCGTCAGGCACTTGGTGAAAGTGCTCTCAGCCTAACTGCATCCCGATCAGTTAAGCTAAACGCCACTTCAGCTTAAATGCCCTCAGAGGGACCTGCCCTCAATAATATATGCAGCCATACAAACCTCTATTACTCAGAATTAATAATACATAGACAGACTTCCTTGCTATCCCCATCTTACCATTCTTTCTTCCTTCCCCATCCCTGCCTCTTATCAGTGATGGGCTGTACCATCTGGCACTGAATGAGAAGCTGGCGGCTAGGAGTGCCGGAGGAGAAGGGGAGGTAGGGAAGTTCACAGAGAGTGTTCTCTTGGCCCCAAAGTAATATGCTAAAACTTGGTTCAAAAGAAGAAAAACCTCTCGTGTAAAAACTATTTTGAAATAAGACAATATCCCGACCTTTAAAACATGTCAATGGAGAAAAACGTTCATGTGCACACTTAATCCTATTTGAACATGGAGCTATTTGGGGCTTGTGTGGGTGTCTTAACTGCATGTGGATAAATGTGCATCTGAACTGGACGAACTGTGGAGAAGGTCAGACATCAGATTTTATCAGCTTTACTCGTGCTGCTGCCCATTGCTATGAAACGCACAGTGCTGTTACGATATCATGAAGTAACACACTCTTTGTCCTGCTTTCTGGTCCTGAATTTAATTTAGGATGTTCTCCATGTGTCCCTCGGTATGTTACTTTTCATCTCCGTCCCTGTGCCATATGGTGTATGAGCAGATGCTCCACAATCCTGTCAAGTTAACAAGTATGGAAGTGGAAAGTTGCACAGTGTCTTCAGGGTCTATGTGGTTACTTTTGTTTGGTTCATCTCCATCTGAAAGCGGTTTAGTAAGAAAAAACATAAATATATCGGAAAAAAAGTGAAAGAATTCAGTTGATGTGATTTTGAGAGTCATCCTACAGAGCTCGTCGTCACTTCGTAAAAAATTCATTATCAGAGTGCACATATTATTTTTTTGGCTGGCAACCAGGCAGAGTTCTTGTTAGGGAGGGCAAGTATCCCAAAATAATCATTTGAGGGACTGTGACAGAGTAGTGCAACAGACAAAGAGTTGCCTGAAGTGTTGAATGGGGGAGTAGAGAAAAGGCCTTAACACTGGACCTCTGTCAGTGATGGAGTGTGATTAACAGCAGCTGAAAAAAGGCTGTCCGCTCAGGGCCCTGACATCGCTCACTCTAGTTCTTGCACACGCATGCATGCACACACACACAGATATGCACAGCTGCTGAAGCAGTCACTCAAGCAGCACTCTGGGAAATGAAGCAGCCAATTCTCAAAGCAGGATGACCTTATCCCACCATGCACTGCTCTCTGGAGTGAGAATTCCTTCTGGTGGCCGCTTTGATGACAACTTTTGTCACTGACGTTGACGTGCTCCTTGTTGTTACTTTGACTCTTTAAACGAACATGCAAATGAGCAAAGTTCAGTGACTGATCTGATATTTTTATTCCCCACAGAACGCTGCATATGAAATATTTCTTTTACTGGAGATAGGAATCAAAACGGAGCTCCCATCGAGTGCAAGCAACTTATCTCCATTAAACAGATATCTTCTCTGGAACAGGAGCTCATATCCCTCTGTGTGTGTGTTGATGTGAGGGAGCAATGACAGAAAGGAGCAGGACACACACACACACACACACACACACACACACACACACACACACACACACACACACACACACACACACACACACACACACACACAAAAAAACAAAAAAACAAAGGCTGTAAGGTCAAGATTACGTGGACATTCAGAAATACCACTACTCTGTACAGTATGACCCTGATAGCTGTAAAGACGATACAAGAGGACTTGTAACGATGCAAATACCAGGGGTTCACGAGCCCCTTGTTGCTGGGGGGCATGCAGTTAGACTGTTACTACTTAACAGAGTTAGATAGGAAACAGGAAAGGAAAGCAAAGACATTCTTCTGATATCTTATTTCTACATCCCTCTTCTCAAACCCGCTGTCAGCGACAACAAACTGATCTCCCCACATCTTCATTGCCCTCATTTGCCATTTCCTGTTTCTCCTATTTGCCCCATCCACCTGCAGTAATGGATAAAAGATGACAAATTACAACCCTGAGGCCATCGTATGCGCGTGTGTGTGTGTGTGTGTGTGTGTGTGTGTGTGTGTGTGTGTGTGTGTGTGTGTGTGTGTGTGTGTGTGTGTCTGCGCCGTGTGAGTGCTGTGCACCCATGTTCATGCTTGTGGGAGCGTTAAGAAAATGTATGATGTGGAAGTGTAAGAGGGGGGTGTCGGTGCGTGAGTAGCTTTACCTGTTAGAGCATGTGTAAGTTGAGGTGATGATTTGCCAAAAGTCCTTCTGGGTTTTGTGTGTGTGTGTGTGTGTGTGTGTGTGTGTGTGTGTGTGTGTGTGTGTGTGTGTGTGTGTGTGTGTACACAGATGAACACAGCATGAAATCACAGACAGCTGAGGTAAATGTGAGACTAGGTGTTGAGGGAAGCTGTTATACCCTTATGGCAAAGCACCCCCCACTATTTTTTCTACTATCCCTCAGCTTTTCCAATGTTTTTTTTTGTTTGTTTTTTATGTAGTATTTATTATATTTATGAGTATACACACAAAATTGATTGATCAGTTCTTAAGATAAATGCATAAAGTAAAAAAAATCATGGTATTGAAAAAGTCATTTTAACCTGAAACCAGTAGGATAAATGTCCCAGTGCATGTTGTGTAATCTAAGTTTACCTTCAGGACCATTAAAGTGTCACTTTGGACAGTTTTTCTTATAATTATACAAATAGATTTCTTTCAAACAAATAAATAGAAACTACTAAAAATAAATCAATTTTTAAAAAAGCTAAGTTTGGATAAGTTGTTATAAGACATGAAGCAATCTTAAGATGATTTGAGGAGACTGCAACAATTCCTCCACATAATCAATAAATTCCATCATTTTAATCTGCTTTTTCAACATAAGCATTGTTTAACTTCTTGTTCTATGTCCTGTGTTTAAGAAACTTACTTTTTTTTTGCTGTAACATTGTTGTATTTTTTTTTTTGTTCTAACCACGTTTTGTCAAACATGACAGCCCTTCTATGTTCACAAGGTTTCTGAATATTAAGGGGCAATGATCGGTCACTTGCTCTGTACATCTCCTGTTTGTGTATAGATTTACAGTTTTACAGTGGACATAATCATTTCCTTCTGTTTCATCTGCATCTTTTAGTTATTTTATCTATTATCTAGAGCCTTTTAGAAGTAGGATGATGTGATATACAGCGCGTGTCGGGGTTTTGCATAGTGGAAATTCAATCTTAATCCATATATTTTGTTTTATGTGTGGAACCAGTAAGACCTGCAGCCTTGGCAGCATCGAATGGGAATCCTGGTTATAAAAACATCATTCAGGCTGTTTTGAAATCAACCAAAATCTAACATGTAGGTTTGTTTGATTGAACAAAGAGTCATGAGTTGGAAGTTTTAAAAAAGAAAAAAAAAATTAAGTTTCAGGATCATCGGCTCACCTAACAGCCTAGAAGAGAAGATGTGAAGGAAAAGACTGAGAAACAAAATCTGTGCGCATTTCTCGCCTGTGCTTTTTGTGTTTATGACGGGGTGTCCTGTGGAGAACTCCAAACACAACAGGCTTTTTCCCTGCAGGACTCTGTCTTGGCATGACAGCCTGATTAACATCACACTTGCAGCGTTTCACACAAACACATAAATGCAAGTCCACAAGTCATCATACATCAGGAGCCACGTCTCTGGGGAACATTATCACAGGTGTGCACGTGTGCATGTGAGCGAGAAATCATTCATGCGTATCTTCCACCTGTTTAGCATTTCGAGATACCTGCATGTGTGCATGCAGCATGTTATCAGTATCAGGCATAACAATGGAAAGCTTTTACTCACAAATAGAGAATATCCTAAAGAGACAAGGCAGTGGTGTGCAAACCATCGTTACCGTTTGCCTGAGCAATAATCAGTGGCATCTCCACGCCTGGCCTTGATGACGTCACAGCAGTGCAAATGAGTAAATATCACTCCCTTTGCCTCGGTCCTATCAACACAGCCATCAAAGCCTCGCTGGCATTTAAGCAAATCTCTCATGTTAAGCCCAAGAGAAAAGGGCCGTGGCACTTCCTTTCCCTCCCCCCTTTAGACAGTCCCCTCTCCCTCCACAGAGCTGCTGGACTTGCGACAGAGATAGTGTTTGACATTTCCCGCCAAGTGAAGAAGAAGGAAAAAGCAGTAGGAAAAAAAATCATGGGGAGGATTAAGCAGCAATGGTCAGACAGAATTAGACGTCTGAGTAAAAGAAAAAGATGGATCAATACACAAGGTCTAATAAAAGGAGGATTTATCGGCACCTCGCAATAAAGTGAAGCAATGTCAATACAGCTCAAGAATTGTCTCTAAGAAGGGAGGGACTCACTGTGGAAGCAAAGCAGTGAGCTGCGTCTTTCAGCACCAAGGAGAGCTCCCGGCTTTCCGCGCACCAAAAGGACCTGGACAGCTCCTTCAAATCTGAGCTTTCTCCCACTTTTAATTATTCCCCTTCATGCAACATTTAGTTAAATTCATATTGTTCTGACACTCTGCATCTAAGGACGTTCCGAAACGCAGAAGAGAGAATAAAATACATTCATCCCGAGCCGTGATTAACGTGTAAGAAAACAAAGTGTTTGTGAAACATTATCATCTGTGTGATATTTGCATCTAACTTCAATTATCCTACAACCTGGTAAACATTTATCACACAAGCGGAACAAAATGCCTGAGAACATCAAATGTTTAAAAACAGAGGAAAATGGACACAAAGAAACAACACAAAACACACAAAGATAAGCTGCTGTCAGCAAAACTCCTGGAGCTACTGTCAGCATGAGAGGAAACAGCATGTTGCTGCGCACACACACACACACACACACACACACACACACACACACACACACACACACACACAGGAGAGCAGCAAACATTTAAATCATGCCACATCTCCCTGAGGATGGGAATAAAATAAACACTTTACAAAAAATAAATGTTCCTGTACTTCTTTATTTCTTGACCTTATAAAGACTCAGGATCTCTCAAACTTAAACACACACACACACACACACACACACACACACACACACACACAGTTAAAAGAATGCCACACTGACTTTTTATCTGGAGATTTACGGTGATTTAAAATGAACAAATAAAAATGGGAACGTTCATCTTTTATCTATTAGTATTTCCCGTTTTCCATCTGTGGTTCCTTTTTTCTGTAAATGACAGACTTCCGTCAGACAGACACACATACAGATAGACACAGATAGATAGATAGATAGATAGATAGTAAGTCCACGCACACAAACACACACACACACACACTTGGAATCGCACAGCAGAAGACTTTTCCCCCTCTCTGTGTCATTGCTTCTCCCTCTCATCATGTACCCACCCTGACAGGATCAGCAGGATACCCCCTCTTTCCACAATCATTTACCCTCCTCCCCCTTCCCTGCCCTTCCTCTCTTCTCCTCTTCGCTCCCCTGCTCTTTTTGCCCCAGCTCTCATAGCTACTCTGCTCCCTCCATCTTTCTCTGTCAGCTCATTAAGCTTGACTTATCTCGCAGTGCAAAGCGGAAATTAAATCCTGAGCCCTCTACCCCCTCCGTTGCCTCTGCCCCTCTTGTTCTTGCTTTTCAACCCCCCCATTCCCTTTGTCACCATGTCAGTGGAGGTAAATTATGCTTACTTTGTGTGCGCAGCATTGCTGCTGCGTTTGTTCTTTAATGGGTCTCATTTGTAGCTTTGCAAGTTGACAATCGTAGATTTTCAGACGTTTGCTGGTGTTTATTACTGTGGAAAACTTGTTTTTTTTGTTACGCAAAAAGCCTAATCCACTGCGGCTTTTCACAGGGAGCAGAAAAAGTTAATATGCATAAGACAAAAATAATCAGGACATTATTTATCAGTAAATCCATGTTGTACAGGGAAACGCTGCAGATTAAGGTGCTGTATTTTGGCTGTATTTAAATGAAATAATTCTATAAACTGATAATTTCACTTCAGTGGGGAAGAGAGAAGATTTACCACTTAAACATCATCTTCACAGCCCTACAAGTCTGACTCAGCACAAGCACACAAACTTTTCCTTGCAGAGTCGCTAATCTAGACTACTTAGCTCTGTGTCCTCCAGCTCATTCATATCTGTCAAGCTTTAGGTGTAGTTAAGCATTTAGCTTCGCCTTGTTCTGGCTCTGCTTAAGAGTGACGCATACTGCAGAATGTTGGTGATTCGTCGGCATGTCAATAGGATTAGCAATGCTGAGCGTTGCATTGTGGGTATTGTCATGCCTGGGAGGTATGAGTTTAGGTTTTATTCAGCAACAATATGTGAGCAAACAAGAACAGAACAGAAACTGACAGGAATGTTGAGTGTGACCCGAATCTCTAATCCATTCATTAGTAGTCACAGATCAGGCTGCAATGAAAGGAAAACATTTGCAATGGGAGGGAAACATGATGTCCGTGCCCATGCCTTGTGTCTAATCTTTCTGTGCAACTCCAGGTTGTATCTCATTTTGCATCCGAAGAGAGAAAAACTAAAGCTAAAAATAGCTGCATGTCTCAAAAACAGCAGAAAGAAAAGATGCAGCAAAGTATTTACCGTTGTACTTTTTAAGCTACACACACCAACATGGTATAGTAATTTAATTAAACCCTCTGATATAGCTAAATCTTTTTCTCATTTGAATTTAGAAAAAACTTGAATTTTCATCAGGAATAAGAAGAACTTGCATGAAGCTTCATTTAAACAGACCAACCTGTCTAATAGCAGTGTTGTGAAAGGGTTGATTAATTCAGTGTATTAAAACTGACTTTTTACATAACATGCTTTTTTATTTAACATGCAGGAGGGGGAAAAAAAAGAACAAAAAAGCTATTTCAAACTCTGTCAGAACAAACGCACTTGTAGTTTGTCCAGAG
This sequence comes from Telmatherina bonti, assembly GCF_933228915.1. Lineage (NCBI taxonomy): Eukaryota > Metazoa > Chordata > Actinopteri > Atheriniformes > Telmatherinidae > Telmatherina > Telmatherina bonti. Next base: position 36,361,232 of record NC_136620.1, on the reverse strand, counting down.
ATCAAACAGCCTGCAGAGCTTTAGGAGACATATAAGCAGAGAAGAGCCGCACCTGGCCTGCAGTGCACAAGAAACACCCACCGTTGACCACACAGTACTTGGCACACACTGTGTATCACTGCATGTAAGGTTAGTGCATGATGTTGTCTCAGTCATAAACTAATGTTAGGAAAGGAATATTTGCCCACTATGACTGAAAATACACACACGGCACTCAGATGGATTTCTTACAAGTATCACTTTGTAAACCGAGGAACAAGCAAACAAATAAACAGCAGATTCACATAATGGCTTCCACAAATAGACCAGACCTTACAGTACAGTAAGTCTATCACATTCTCCTCTCTCAGGGGAAAGTAGAAATCGACAGAAAGGGGGATTTAGAGAGATGGAGTGAAAGAGAGTGTGTGGGTGAGAGCCAAGACTAAACAGAGAGCAAAAAGAAAAAAAAAGAAAACCATCAGAACATGTCTGAATGGATTATAACTAAACCACATCACAAGGGATGGTAGCAGGAGGATGGAGAGAAGGAAGAAGCAAGGGGATGGATGGATGGAATACCTGTACATGGTGAACATGCAGCACCTACAATAATTCAAGACTGAATTTATTCATTCTGTAACTTTCCCTTGCAGTGTTATATGTGGTTTAACAATACAACCACACCAATACACACACACACACACACACACACACACACACACACACACACATATATACACACTGCAGCAATTCTAATCTCATTCTCTACCTCTGTCCAGATCACCCCTCCACCATCCACCCTGTTTTGAAAATCTGCCTCTGCTGAGAGCGCCTTCAGAAGGCCAGTAATCTGTCTGGGGAAGAGGCGATGAGTGAGACAACTCTGGTTTATGTTGCCTCCCTTTTTTCACCCTAAAATAACCCTCTCCTCCTTTTCTCTCTCTTTGCTTCAACTCCAGCGTCCAGCAGGATGGGATTTTACTCATCAGCTGATATCCCACCATCCCCACACAAAGCGGTTACCTTCAACAGACCACCAGCTGATCATGTCAGAGGTTGTGACTGTAGAAAATCTATTTGCAACTATCAACAATGAATCGTGATGAATATCTAACAGTTCAACATGGTAAATGCATTCTCTTTCAGGTTCTGAAACTGAATTAACCTCATACATGCTCCTCATTATACAGAACAAAATCCAAACTTTGATCTAAGTTTTTTTTTTTTTTTTTTTGTCTTGTCCAGCATTTAGGCAAGCAGAATGATGGTCTGGATGCTGTGTTCTGCTGAGCAAATTTTCTCTGCCAGGGGAAGCTTTATAGATATAATGATCCCCTTGACTTTCTGAATTTTTATTTTATTTCTATGTTTATTTTGTATTGTTGTTTGAATTGTAGAGTTTGTACTGCTGGACCAGAGAGGACAGACAAAAGACAGAAAGAGAAAGGAGAAGAAACACCTCATAAGAAAAGGGAAAGAGATAAAGGGAGAGAAAAGGGAGAGAAAAAAACAACAACTAAAAAATAACCCAAAAACAAAAAGAAAGAAAACAACCTACAGATGTATACATACACACATACAGGCACACACATACATATACACACACACCTCTATGCACACACATACACACACATACATACGTACAAACATATACGCACTTGCCAGTATTAACACATATACATACACATACAAGCCAACTTTAGATCATAGTAACTAAACTATGAATCTAAAAAGTTAAATATA